>NW_022987527.1:1102734-1476351 GCF_902827165.1 Trematomus bernacchii
GCCATAACACAGCTGGTAAAAACACCGCAAACCTGACCAGATCATCTCTGCAAAGCTGCATTCTTAATCATTCAACCTGTGTTTTTCATCAAATTAGGATAAGATATAATCTTATTGGGAAATAAGTTTGACTAAAATTACAAATTGTTGGTTTTGGCTAGACTAGTTTGACTGAAATGTTCTATATAATCTGATGACTAAAAAAGACTCAAATGTCAACAGTTTTCATTAACAAAAAGTTTTCTTTTACTAAAATAAGATAAAATGCTCAGACTTTTAGTCGACTAAAACTTGATAAATAAAAACAGGATGAAGGTGACTAAATATGACTACAACTAACATTTGATACAGGACTAAGACTAAGACTAAATAAAAATAGCTGACAAAATTAACATTATTGTATTACTGTGTATTTACCAGCAGCTCCGATCAGCAGCAGCAGAGCCAGCAGTTTCATGGTGTCAGGTGAATGCTCAGAAGACACCTGCACACACCTCGGCTAAAATTTATATCCCAGCAGCCCCGCTGTGCTCGTCCCGTCCCCCTCACCTGACTGCCCCCCCCCTCCTCCTCCTCTCCTCTCCCCCCTATTTCTCTGGACCCAATCTGTGTCCTCACAGTCTTGGCACTTAGTTTCAAACCAAACGCACTTTCTTATCACACTCCTCATTTTGTGTTGCCCACTTCGGCCCAATCGTAGCACAATACCCTGTGGTTATGTCATCTGTGCCCCTTATTTAAAATGTGGACCATGGTCTCCAAACATGAAACACCTGCTTTTTGTTTCTCATGGGTCACTCATAGTGTTAGTTTTGTCAGCTATTTTTCATTTAGTCTTAGTCCTGTATAATTTGTCATTTTAGGCTACAATATCAAACAGTGAAAACTGTTATCTAACCGTCTTTTAGCTCTTGGCCCATAGGGGAGAAGGGGGTAAGTTGAGCCAGTGGGTAAATTGAACCACCCCCTGTAACCAGGCAACGCCTTATAGTTCTAATCACGTGACCAGAAATTATGCAAGCTCCTCCTATTTCTCATTGGCTGTGACAGAGAGATGCTCATTGTGGTCTGGTAAGTAAACATTTTACAAAAAAACGTTTTTTGCTTGTCAAAGTAAGTTTTCTAGATATCAGCTATATCGGCTGTCATGTCAAACTAAATGTATCCAGGTTTAAAAACATATATTGTATATGTTGATGTGTTGGCAGCGTATTAAACCGTGAGTCATTAAGCTAAAGATGACTGAATTTTTAAGCTAGGCTATTTTTTCTAAAATGGTAGCTATGTGGATAAGTGAACCATGGGCCTTGGGGTAAGTTGAGCCAGTGGTTCAATGGAGTAGCAGAATGAAAGTAGGCCCAGTTGATAATAAGAGCTCATTGTAGGTTACATTTAAAGTTGAATTTACCCTGTGTTTGATTGGTAAGATGTATGAAATTGTATCACCATTTGTATGATTACTTTTCCTTTTAACATGTTAAAAAAAAATCAATCAATTCAATCGAAATTTATATTAAAATATTTGAAAAACTAAACTTGTATTTGGTTTGTTATTTATTGTTTAAAGTTACCTTTAAGATTGTTGGTAGGTATGCCCAGGTTTAAACTGGAAAAAGTGAATTGGTCAATTTACCCAACAGTGGTTCAATATACCCCCTGACCTGGATCAACTTACCCCTAAACTGCGGCAAATTGGACCACTTTTTTTTTAGAAGTAATATTTTCACTGCCCTTGATCAAATATTAATTCTTATCATTGCCATTGATATGAGACATCCTGAATTATAGGTGTGTGCTTTCATTTTACTATGTGTCATTTCTCCTTGCTTAGAGGACATCATAACTAAAAAATGGCTCAACTTACCCCACTCTCCCCTATAGCAGAACAAAAGATGTAATTGAGTAAAAGCCAGAGAGGTGAGAAATAAATCATCTGTTGTCTCTGAAACCTAAAACAACCTGTTTTTCGGTTTCTGTGTCAGACAGCAATCAACACCCTTTAAGCTTAAACATTTTGTGCTTTTGTAGATACACGTTGAGCTGTAAATTGTAATGCACATGCAATGATGGTAACTGGACAGACTGAATATGGAAAAACAGACATATTGTTGAAATTGCACCAACAATATAACCTCAGGCTGTTTATCATCTGTTTTGCAAAGGCATTTATTTTGACCATTTTCAGAATATTAATGCACTTCTTTAGGCCTACACTAAAATAAGGGAAACATTTGGAGGTGTTGTTATTTATCATGCAATCGTTTTACTCGTCCACGCCTTGAGATCAAATCGGGATGAATGTGGCTCGTGAACAAAAAAGTGTTTAACAAAGCTGCTCTCTGCTCTTACGTTCCACCATTATGAAATAAAAAATGTCTGCAAAAAAAAGGGAGTTACACACACTTAAAAATAGCCCCATTTATTTAGGTGGTAGGTGCAGAAAATATCTGTCAAAAACAGAGTAAAGGAAGCAGTCTGCAAGGCCAAAACTATGCAAGATGTGGCTCACTTATTAACTGAACGGATGAACGTGGCACATAAGAAGATAAGGTTATTTTTCAGGGATTTGGGTGGGAGGATAAACCAGGGGGGGCAGGTGGGTAGAATTGGGTGGAGGTATGGAGGAGTGGAGTAGGAGGGAGTTTATTGACAGATACAGAGGGTATAAATTGAGTGAGTGACAGATCTTTCACCTCCAGTCTGGTCGCAGGAAGGTTTGAGTAATGATGATTGGCCTGATTGTTCTCGCACTCCTGGGCGCTGCAGGTAAAGCACATCTGCACAACAATTTTAGAATAAGTAAGAAATGTAACTTTGATAAATATATGGATTCTTGTTATTGCTTAATACCACAGCTGCAGCACCTATGGATGACAAGATTGTGGGTGGATTCGAGTGTACAGCCCACTCTCAGCCCTGGCAGGTGTCTATCAATCTCAGCTACCACTACTGCGGCGGCTCCCTCATCAACGACCAGTGGATCATCTCTGCTGCCCACTGCTGGCAAAAGTCGGTGTTGTCAGAATCAGACATCCTTTATTCGTCCCACAGTGGGGAGATGTACAGTGTTAGGGCAAAGGGACTGTGCAGACAAAAACATAAATAGGATTAGGAGTAACATATTAAAAAAGAGGCGTTAATAAAAGGATATCGAATAAGTAAACATCCATGGAACAAAAACAGATAGCAGGATTAGTGAACGTGTAAAGTAATGAGGTAGCAGCAGGGGAAAACATTAGTAGTGTAAAAAGTGTATATTGCACATAGGACAAACATCTCTTCAACAGTAGTGAAACAGTCTGAGGTAGTGAGGTGGCGTAAAATAGTAAATATTGCACATACAGTAAGTGTTATTGCAGAGCAGTGTGTTAGAGTCCGTATAATTGAGTGGTACAGTCTGACCGCTGCAGGAAGTATTTATATTAACATATACAAATGTTTTTGTATGTTCTGTGTGTTAAATAAACTATGCTAATGTTGTTCTGTGTATCTTCTTTTAGCCCTTACTCACTTATTGCCATTTTGGGTGACAACCACATCTGGATGAACGAGGGCACGGAGCAGTTCATGTCCGTGGACGCCATCTACTGGCATCAGAGCTACGACTACCAGACCCTGGACTACGACATCATGCTGATGAAGCTGGCGCACCCCGTCACCGTGAACCAGTATGTGAAGCCCGTCGCTCTGCCCAAGGACTGCCCTGCAGCCGGGGACATGTGCATGGTGTCCGGATGGGGAAACATACACTGATCAAGGCAACCCGTGACGATTTTACCATGCTGAGAGACGTGAAGATGTCACAATTTCGTCCTTCAAACGTGACAGTTACACGGTATAGTTAACATGGTCCAACCAGTGGAGATATTACCCGGAAATGCCAAGCAAATGCTACCCCGACGGTCGGTTGTTATTGTCAATATAATATAATAATGATTTATTTTTTATAGTCACAGTCGATTTCGCCGATTTTCTTGTTTGCCCCCAGCTGTCGACACCTCTTTTAGCAGAAACAAAGGCTACATTAATGTATTAAATCGATGTTAATCCATGTGTGTGGATGTGGAATTAACGGACGTGACGTTGTGCGATTGCGTTGCCAGGCAACAGCTTCGGTTCATGTTAATTTACAAACTCTTCAAACTAGAACTGTAGTTATATTTAAAAACATTTTAGAAGGCCTCACGAAATACTTTAATGTAAATTTAAATTAAATGGGAAGGAATATGTGTATAACAAAATACATCGTCATAAAAAATACCGGAAACAGACGTAGGCAAGGTCCTCAGCTCGGTGATTCGATGGTTTAATGCACGTTGGGAAATGGTTGTTTATTCGATGTGAAATCCTAAAACATTTTTTTAAAAAATAAAATAATGCTTTATTCCGAGTGTGCTTGCTTTTCTCTTTGAAAGTCATCACATAACGGCATTGTAATACACGGTTCGGCTGCATTAAATATTACATATCTGCCGTAGTCTCTATTTATAGAGCCCTGATGAGAAGACTTCTAGACAAACAGGAAGCACTGCCGCCAAAACTGAAAACGTGACGTGGATCATAATATATATCAGCAAATAAACAACATCTTACATTTCTTTTCACACAATACGTCTCCTTGCAGTATCAATACTAATTCGGCTGACTTTTATATTTGATCCAATTGGTAGATAGGTTATATTTACACCATAACGGTGCACAGCTGATATAAAAGGACTTGTAGTTTTTAAAGATATTACTGATTTTCTTTGAATATAAAAATGTAAATACTGAGTTGAGAGAATAGTCAGGGGATTTGGGTGATGGGAGACACATCTATGGATGCAGAATGTCAATAGCTTACTGTTAAATGACGGATATACCTTTCTGTCTGTGATGTTTTACAAATCAGATATTAGAAGTAAAACATGAGAAATAATATAGCAATATCCTGTACAATTATGTGAAAACATGAATAAAACTACACATCTTCAGATGTTATACATACACAAGTGTCCTACACTAATAATTAGGGCTGTCAGTCGATTAAAATATTTAATCGCGATGTAATCGCATGATTGTCCATAGTTTAATCGCGATTAATCGCAAATTAATCGCACATTTTTTATCTGTTCTAAAATGTACCTTAGAGGGATATCTTTCAAGTTTTTAATACTCTTATCAACATATGAGTGGACACATATGCTTTATATGTTTGTTATATTATCATTTGAACAATGACAAATATTCTCATGAATATTAAACACAACAACCTCTGAACATTACAAATATTCACCTCAATTCACCTGGAACCTCTCTCATACAAATAATACTGTGTGTGTGTGTGTGTGTGTGTGTGTGTGTGTGTGTTGTGTGTGTGTGTGTGTGTGTGTGTGTGTGTGTGTGTGTGTGTGTGTGTGTGTGTGTGTGTGTGTGTGTGTGTGTGTGTGTGTGTGTGTGTGTGTGTGTGTAGAACACTGTGTGGAGACACTGTGTGGAGACACTGTGATGGATCTATGGAGCTATGTGCAGCTCAAGGCATATATGCTTCAACGGGAGCTGCCTGGACGCTGCAATCATGTTGCGCGCACTATCCGTGCTGACTGTGCTGACTTTTCGTACAATGTCCCACTGTCTGGCTACCTGCATAAAGTCAAGTGCTCGGCGCAGTTGTCGGCGAAATGTCATTGAAACAGCTCCTTATATCCGTCAGCGCAGCTAGCTAGCACCAGATGCTAACCAACAACAACACGTAAGGTGTGCCTCGCTCGCGCGAGTCGCACCACACATACACACACCCTCCCGGTCCTCCCGATGGCCAGTCCGGGCCTGCCAGTGAGCGTGGTAGTGTGGTCTGCCACAAGCGGGTGGGCAGGAGCGGGGCTGTCAGCATCAGCTTGTCGATGGTATTTTACACTCGATGCACTCTGAAACTACGGCGGCCGAGGACAAAAAATACACATGCGTTAATCGCGCTAAAATAATTAGTGGCGTTAATTTTTTTTTTGCGTTAACGTGTTATTAACGCGTTAACTTGACAGCCCTACTAATAATACAAAGTTATTATGGCTGTGTGTACCTTGTGTGCACCCGCCTAGTGGTTAAGCACGTTATTGAATTAGTTGTGTATATGATATGTCAATGAACCTTAGAAAATCTTGAAATCTTGAATAGCCCATTATATACAGTCTTTAATTAACTATTAGTAGAGAATAACGAGTCATTCATATACTTTATAGGGATCTGCAGATAAATGTTTAGTCTTCTCAAGCAGCAACTATCAAATATCTCTCCTGATTGTTGGCACTTGACAATCACCTTTCCCTGAATTTACTCAGGTGTAACTAAAGCCTGATTTAAGGGTTGTTTATATTTCACATCATTAATCAGAATCTGCAAAGTAACTAAAATAAATGTAGTGGAGTAAAAATACCAGGTTAACCTCTGAATTGTAGTGGAGTAGAATTGCTGTTTTGTTTAGTAATGGATATTGAATATGGAATAAAGGTTTTGACAAGACCTGGTGTAACAATAATCAAAAAAGGACATTAAAAGAGCTCCAGATGTTAATGATCTAAACAAAACAGCACACCTGAATGTATATTTAAAATACTTTATTAAGGGCAGTGAATTCGTTTTTTCTGTATGTTTTTCAAATCAGTATTATACAGTAAGTGTCATAGACAGTGTTACATTGCTATTATTATCCTTAAAATATATGTAAAACAAAACCACTTATGATCTTTTTATTTGAGTGGTTTACTAATGACAGTTAATTCTGTTTCTGCTATTGATGGTTTAATTTTTGTGAAAAATAATAAAATAATAAATTCAATAACGTGCTTTAACCACTAGATGTGCCTTTCTATCAGCTGTGCACCGTTATGGTGTAAATACAGCCTATCTACCAATTGGATCAAATATAAAAGTCAACCGAATTATTATTGATACTGCAAGGAGACGTATTGTGTGAAAAGAAATCTAAGATGTTGTTTAATTGCTGATATATTTATGATCCATGTCACGTTTTCAGTTTTGGCGGCAGTGCTTCCTGTTTGTCCAGAAGTCTTCTCATCAGGGCTCTATAAATAGAGAACTACGGCAGATATGTAATATTTAATGCAGCCGAACCGTGTATTACAATGCCGTTATGTGATGACTTTCAAAGAGAAAAGCAAGCACACTACGGAATAAAGTATTATTTTATTTTTTCGGATTTCACATCGCATAAACACACCATTTCCCAACGTGCATTGCGGCTAACCATCGAATCAACCGAGCTGAGGACCTTGCCTACGTCTGTTTCCGGTATTTTTTATGACGAATGTATTGTGTTATACACACATTCCTTCACATTTAAATTTGAATTTACATTAAAGTATTTCGTGAGGCCTTCTAAAATGTTTTTAAATATAACTACGGTTCTAGTTGAAGAGTTTGTAATTAACATGAACCGAAGCTGTTGCCTGGCAACGCAATCGCACAACGTCACGTCCGTTAATTCCACATCCACACACATGGATTAACATCAATTTAATACATTAATGTAGCCTTTGTTTCTGCTAAAAGAGGTGTCGACCAGCTGGGGCAACAAGAAAATCGGCGAAATCGAGTGTGACTATTAAAAAATAAATCATTATTATATTAATATTGACAATAACAACCGACCCTCAGGGTAGCATTTGCTTGGCATTTCCGGGTATATCTCCACTGGTTGGACCATGTTAACAATACCGTGTAACTGTCACGTTTGAAGGGACAAAATCGTGACATCTTCACGTCTCCCAGCATGGTAAATCGTCACATGTTCACGTCTTGCCGTGATACCGGATTGGATCAAGGTGAGGTGTGCCTGATCGTCCCATTAAAGGTCATCAATATGTCATGGTACAATCATTTTTATTCTTTTGTGATCCTATTGTTTGTCTTTGCTGTGGTTGAGATCACAGCAAGAAAAAAAAACGTGATCAAATATTACACTCATGGCCTTCCATTGATTTAAAACGTCATAACAAAAGCCTTTAATAAATAATTGAGTATTGCTAAAGTAGTATCTTAACTGCTGTTATCAACAAAAAAATAGTTTAAGTGGACTACCTCACTTCCAACAGACCACCACGCTTAGCTACTGGCGCTAAAGATGATAAAACCTTTATGAAATTAAAAATGAAGAAAAACAACTTGATAAAATATTGCACCCATGGCCTTCCATAGGTTTAAATCGTAATATCACAAAAGCCTTTAATAAACCATTGAGTATTGATAACAGTAGTTTCTTAACTGCTGTTAATTCATCTACCTCGGATGCAACAGACCACCATAGCTACTGGCGCACAAACCTATAAAACCTTTATGAAATAAAACATGTACCAAGAGGAAAAAAGATAATAGTAAGCAATCATCTAATGCTTAAGACTGTCTCATAAGAATGTATTTGAGAGCAACGTGATGTATACAGTTTGCTTGAGGACTAACAGAATATTGTAGCTCACCCTAAGATGAGAGGAAACATTAAAGCACATTTCCCTACTGTTCAAAAGGATTCGCCAAGCTTTTATAATGGCTGCTGGATCCTTTCCCTCAGTTAGGAACCATCCTAAAAGCGAGTGAAGCCAAAGCTCGCCAGGCTTGTCCTACCTAGTTATGGTTCCTGTAGTATGATGGCAGATTATTTAAAACTAATACAGTAGATGATGATGTTGGCCATTTAAGGTAAACATATTGACAGAAAACATGTAATTTGATGAATCAAGCTGGAAAAGAGTGATACTATATACAGTACAATCAATAATGCATGTTTCTGATAGTCTGGAGTCACTAATACATCGGTGCATTTTAACACATGATATAAGGCTGAATTGGGGTGTTTTTTGTGTCCCTCCTAATCATTTTGTCTCGCTCTTATCTGCAGTGTTCAACCCATTTTACCTCCAGTGTGTGGAAGTCCCCATCTTTTCTCACAAGGACTGTGATGGCTCCTACCCCGGCCTGATCACTGACCGCATGATGTGCGCTGGATACCTGGAGGGAGGCAAGGATGCTTGTCAGGTATTTTCAAACAATTACACGGCACATACAATGAGGTTATATTGAATGAGGTGGAGGGAATAAACTGACGTCTCTCTCCTGCTCAGGGTGACTCTGGTGGTCCTCTGGTGTGTAACGGAGAGCTGCAGGGTGTCGTGTCCTGGGGCCAGGGATGCGCTCAACCCAACTACTCAGGCGTTTACACCAAAGTCTGCTCTTTGATGCCTTGGATCAAAGATATTCTCTCCACATACTCCTAGGCTGTGATCTCCCATCACAGAACTACAGGTGAGGGGAAATCAGAGGGAGATTGAAATTGAAAGAGACAGGAGGCGGCGGTGGGAAGTGTCGAAGAGAGAGGCTGAGAGTGAGACACAAGGAGAAGCCGAGGGAGAAAGAAAACAACATGCGAGATGTGAGATGTCAAGGCTCAATCAATACAAAATGTAACATTTTGTGATGCAACAGTGTGTTTATTATTGTCTATCTACTCCCAGTGTAGATGTACTGTTTTATGAGTACTGGATTTCAATTTAGGGGTGACATTTCCAACACAAAACAAATATACACCACAGTCAAACAAGAACAGCTAATGTCAATAAACAGAAACATTTCACAAAATTGCGTTAGCTTGAGGGCAAATGAAGTGGCAACCCTTGGTTTTGAAAAGATAAGCTAACTAAATGTTCATTATCTCAATTTGTTTTAAACATTTTCCTAACGAGTTTGTAGTTTCAAAACACATTTTTAATGTACAGCAAGATGTTCCTTTAGTAATCTATGGTCCCATTTACAGTACATAGACAATAAAGGACGTGCATGGCTTCCTCTCCATGTTTATTCCTAAGACTTTAATAACTTTTACAGTGTTTTATTTAGTTAATTAAGGTGTATTGAAAAATGTCTTGTTTCAGTGTTGGGTTATACTTAGCTTCAGCCTCTCGTGTCATATCTGGTTCCAAACAAACTACATGTCAATAGTCCAAATGCCAAACTCAAGGCTTATTCTGCAATCCACTGACTTCACAGTGATTATGTCCAATTCTTATCTAAAGTGTATTGTGCTTTTCCTTAAACACACATTGCCAAACAATCTCTCAATAATATTTCCATCACAATAAGACACACAAACTGTAGCTTTTACCAGTTAACCTCTGCATAGATACGGGCAATCTGAGAAGTCTTGTCAACTACAAACATTGACACGGCCCTTCATAGATAACAGTGTCTCCCACACACAAAACACATGCAACACACAAACACAAAAAACACGCACAAACACACAACAAACTGTGACTCTAAATGACAGTTTGTGATTTTAAGGCAGTGAAACTAGGCAGTTTTTTTTATACCATAACTGATTTTTGCCTAATTCTCTCACCAAGGTACTGAAAGATACAATTATAATAAGTACTTTGTCTGAATAGATGTTCTTTAAGAATGTGACTCTAAATGGTTAGCTTGTGATTTTATCACTTTTTCAGTAAGACAATCCAGTATTTTGTTAACATCAATGATTTTTTGTGTTTACTAAGGTACTTTCAGTTACATTTTGATGTATGTAAAACTTTACATCTGTTAGAATATGAAGTACTTTGTAAGGAATGGGGTTTCCAGTTTGTGATTTTAAGGCAGTGTAACTAGGCAGTTTTATTTTTGATACATTTACTGATTTTTGCTTAATTCTCTCACCAAGGTACTGAAAGATACACTTGTATGTATGCATGCAAAACCTTAAAACTAGAAAAAATAAGTACTTAGTCTGAATAGATGTTCTTTAGGAATATGACTCTTAAAGCACTTTTTTTGATAACTTTAGTGATTTGTTGCTGACTGATTCTATAATTTAGGGTGCATTTCACATCAACAAAACAGTACAAAGAAAGTGTTCTTTCTCAATAGAACAATCAGTGGTTCAAGTTAGTATATTCCTCAGTGTAACATATCCACTAGTTGCAAAGCTTAAACATTTTTTTTTTAAATTTTATTTTAAGGGAAAGGATGTTTTCACTACTCAGTTTGTCAACTATGTTACGGACTAACTTGATGTCATTACAATCATTTGATTAAGTCCTGCACTTCAAGTAAAATCAAATTTGAAAGGCTCTTGAGTCTATTCTACCATATATCCAAAGATTTTTTAAAGTTTAAAAAATAATTGTATTAAAGTTTTGTTTTTTCATGTGATATGTTCAGCACTGTCATTAAGTTTAGGGATATTTTGTATTATACAACTACCATATAGGTCATTTTGATAGTTTTAAGAGATGTCATGTAAAACTCCAACCTGTGTAGATATACATTATACTATAAAGGATATCAGAAGCACTATTTTAGATATTTTAAATTTGAAAAAATTAGGTGCAACATAGTTGACAATGAAAGTCAAACATTTGACGCAAATAACATAGTTGACTGGACACATTATTAACCATCAGCACTATGTTCATTTCAAGGCAGAAGTGCACAATTCAATTGATAATGATGTGTAATGACGTCTACATGTCATACAAATTGTCAACTAGGTTACCTGTCAACTAAGTTACTACAGTTATTACAGTACTGGGTAACTTAGTTGACAGGTAACCTAGTCAACAATTTCCCTATTTTGACCCATCATTTCAATGGTAGGCCTTGCCTGGATGATCACATGTCATTTTCTTGAACAGGTTAACATCACATTTGAACATATAATTGAATTAAAATCATTAAACAATTGTAAACCATAACAATGTACGTAACATTGTTGATGGTCAATTAATATACTCATTGACAATGTGCTATTATACATAAAATATTGTAAAAAATTAGAGGACAATCACCACAGTGTGTTCAAAATGTCTGCCAAAGAGGAACATGGCATCATGTGATGCTGGTGACATGGTATTGGGACTAACCATTTTTGAGTTAAAGGGGGGAGTTCTGTTAGTAACATAATTGACAGAACTTTTGCGGACATTCATATATTAAGATATTTAAATTATTTAAAGGAGGAAATCAACTAAAAATATGTTATTATTCTTTAGTATTTAGACTTTTGAAATAAATGAATACTTTTTTTAATTTACTTTAATGGTTTTTATTCATTATTTTGAAACCAAGACACCCTCAACTGAAAAACGGACATAGCAAAAACTGACAATTTAAGAACATCATGACACATTTCAAGCTAAACAAAGCATAGGATGCACATAATGTTTGTGTGATATTATAACATGCTTTCCAATAATAGGCAAAATACAGTGACGTGCGGTGAGGTTCATGGCTGGTGAGGCACTGACTCACTGAGTCAGATTTACAAATATTATATTTTGACCTTAATCGAAATATTCGGTTATTTTCAAAAGCTTTTTTTAGTCTGATGCTTCGATTCATTTTAAACAGACCGTTCAACAAAAGGATACCCAAAATCTAAATATTGGATTGTTCTTTCTAAGTAAGATCCCATTTTCATTACAAATGTGGTCTTACCTTGACTTGAAGATGAAGTCCATGCTATCCTTCTGGACAACAATCTCTATTACTTTTTTGTAAAAGTCCTCCTTATCTTCCTATAGTTTCAAAAGTCTAGTTTGTTGTTACGTCTACCGTCTCTGCGTAGAATTACAGTAGCAACAAGAACCTGTGGGCTCACGTGCGCCCCCTTCAGTACGGCAGAGGTTATGGCTGCCTCCCTTGGTGCTTTTTCATTGCCGTTGTATGATGAGACCAGCGAGCCTAAATATCATATACAAGTGAAATAAGTTATTTAGAGACTATGGATGGCGAGGATAAATGTAATAAAGGGATCTACAAACATTACATTGGTGACCTACAGTGAGATGGGAACAGGCATGCGCTTAGGGCCCACTTTCCAGACAGTTTCTGTGGGGTGATGCATTCTGAGGTGAGGCAGATCTCATCTGTGCCTCACCTCACCCCACAGTAAATGGCTTGAGCGCGCTCACAAAATAAGTGCCCGCGCTAAATTAGTGCCCGCGCTCCAGCAAGTTACTGTGGGCTTACGAGAGGCAGAGCACGTCCCTGCCTCACTTTTCATCGCTCCCGTAGCGGAGCTCGGCAAATTTGCTAATTTTGACTATAAAAAGCGATTAGAATCATACAGAAATCACATTTACACAAGATCAGTGGAGACATTTTATTATTATTACTATTTAGTTTTTCTTTAGTTGTTTTTCCGTTACATTGGAGTATGACAGGTGAGGCTCTGCCTCCCCTGCCTCCCCTGACTGCACGTCGCTGGCAAAATATGATATTTATGAAGAAAATAGTTAGAATAATTATAATTATCATCAATGGACATCAATGGACATGGAATGTACCCTAAATTGTAGAATCACTCTGCTGTTTTGTGTTAATAAGATACTTTCAGTTACATTTTTATGTTTGTAAAACTTTACATATGGTAGAATATGAAGTAATTTGTAAGGAACGGGGTTTCCTTAATGGCAGTTTGTGATTTTTAACACTTTTTCAGTGAAACATTGCAGTTTTCTTTTGATCATTTTACAGATTTCTTGCTGTTACTAAGATACTTTCAGTTACACCTTAATGTATGTAAAACTTTACAAACGGTAGAAATATAAAGTAACAGTGTTAGTGAAAATCGTTTCTTTACATGTCAATGTTTACCCCTTTAGTCTTATCAATGTTTTTGAGAGAACAGTGTATCCCATTGTCTGCCCACACACACATAAACACACATACAAACACACACTAGACCAGCGTTTCTCAAAGTGTGTGGCCCGCCCCACTGGTGGGGCTCAGAGATGTGATAGGTTGGTCGCAAATGGACGCGATGAACGGGAGATTATTTTTGTAATACATTTTTGGACCTCAGGCCGGAATCGAACCTGGGTCCTCGCGGACGAAAAACGGCCTAGTTTCACTGCCTTAAAATCACAAACTGTCCTTTAGAGTCACAGTTTGTGTGTGTGTTTTTTTTTGTGTAAGTGTTTTTTGTGTTTGTGTGTTGCATGTGTTTTGTGTGTGGGAGACACTGTTATCTCAAAAACATTGATAAGAGTAAAGGGGTAAACTGGGACTTGTAAATAAATTAACCCCCCTCCTTACCGTTCTCTGTCATGTTCAAGTCTGCACGAAATAGATTCTTCCTCTGTCTGTCTGCTGGAGTTTTTAAGGGGAACCTTCACTTTACACTTCATTGCTACAGAATATAATCTTATCAGTTTTAATGATATACTTCCTGCAGCCCCTATAGCTGCCTGCTTTAGATGCTATTGTAAAGTAATATATTTTCTAAACTAAACTTAAAACAAGCACTATTCTTGTGTGTGAGAAACCCTGAGGTCTACATTTTTTTTTGTTTTAAACAACACTGTGGACACCTTTCAGAGACATTGTCGCAGGTAAAAACTCAAAGCCCCCCCCCTCTGTGTTCATAGGTGCAGCAGGGTGGGAGGGAGGGAGGGGGAGGGGGGTGTGTGAGGGGATGTGGGAGGGTTTAGAGCTCTGACGTAGGTGCAGCAGGGTGGAGGAAGAAAAAAAAAGGAAGGGGGAGAAGGGAAACATTTTTTTTTAAATAAACTAGCAAAGATTACCCTTTTAACCCCATATTAACACATACAAGGTAAAAGTATTATTACCTACCTATACAACTTCAAAAGACATACTTAAATGTCATATAACCTTATATTACCACAAAAGAGTCAATAAGTAATATTAACCCACTATTAAAGAACATTACCTTATAGAGGGCATTAATACCACAACAGGTGACCGAAACAAGTCATACTATCATCATTGACTATAATGGCTTACTAGGGGGATACTACAACAGGTGTCACGTCAAAGGGGCAATAGTCTTATCACCCCCTATTGAGCAACATCCTTTATGAGGAGGGCAATAAAACAATAAACAAATAAGTCATAAAAGATAAAAGGGTCAAAGGTCAGATACGTAAAGTCTTATCACCCCACTATTGAGCAACATCTTTTATGAGGGGACAATAAAACAATACACAAACAAGTCATAAAAGATAAGAGGGTCAAAGGTCAGAGATGTCAGAGTGACAGGTGCCACATCAAAGGGATTTGGAGGTGGGACTAAGGTTTATGGGGGTCATAAATCACTCTCTTGTCAGGTACCTAATCTCATTTTGACAAAAACAGTTGTCTTTCTACTACTGACACCTGCTTTTGGTTTCTCATGCTACAATATCAAACAGTGAAATATGTTATATAACTGTCTTTAGCTCTTGGCCCATATAGCAGAAAAAAAGATGTCCTTGAGTAAAAGCTAGAGAGGTGAGAAATAAATCATCTGTTGTCTTTGAAACCTAAAACAACCTGTTTTTCTGTTTCTGTGTCAGACAGCATCAACACCCTTTAAGCTTAAACATTTTGTGCTTTTGTAGATCCACGTTGAGCTGTAAATTGTAATTGTTATATCAATCTTGGACCTAGTCATAGTAACTAGGTATGTTATTAAATTACAGTTTTCAGAGCAAAGAGGCTAATTGTCTCTTTGCTAATTATTCACTTAAAGTGAGCTGACAAAGAGGATTATAATAGATTATAAGATTATAATAGAGTAAGAGGGAAACAATTGAGGTTGGTGTGTTAGTTAATGTAAAGAAATGTATGTGCGTTCATGTGCAGACGTATATATAGTCTGTTAATTGGATAATTCATATCCTGCAAGACTCCTAAAGACGTTATGAGATAATGACCTTTCGACATCTGGAACATGTCCAAATTCAGGAGAACTGACAATGTGTGTGCGTTAAACATGATTAGGGAACATGTTCGTGTGTCATTTAGAAAATGTATATCTGCCCTGTGTTTCTTGTACTTTGTTGGGAGCATTGCTGTATGATTGCTTGAGGGCAGGTAATGTTTCCCCATTGTTGTTTGGTGTTGCGCAACTAAATAATAATGATTCATTTCAACTATGTCTGTGTTTGTGTTTTATTGATTCCTCTCTGTTTCATTCTTTCCTGTTGGATTGCCACAACAGTAATGAACTTGCAATGATGTTAACTGGACAGACTGAAAATGGAAAAACAGACACATATTGTTAATAATAATAATGGATTTCATTTATAACGCACTTCATATTTGAGTTCAAATCCCGAAGTGCACAAGCAGTGAGCATGGAACAAAATAAAAACAGTACACAACATGGTAGAATGAATAAAAAGAAGTAAAAAACATACAATAAAAAATAAATAAAAGGGTAGTAATAAATAAAAGGTCTAGGAAAAGGCTCTATTGAACAGATGCCTTTTGAGGCCTTTTTTAAAAGCATCCATGGTCTGTGGTGCTCTTATGTGGTCGGGGAGAGCATTTCACAGACTGGGAGCAGCCGAGCAGAAGGCCCGGTCTCCCAAAGTACGGAGCTTGGTCCTGGGGGGTTTGAGGAGGTTGGATTTGCAGGAGCGAGTGGTCCGCAAGGAAGTATGAGGGGTGAGGAGTTCCTTGAGGTAGGGAGGGGCAGTCCCATGGATACACTGGTGAGTGAGGAGGGAAACCTTGTATTCAATCCACAGTTCCACGGGGAGCCAGTGTAGTGATTTAAGGATGGCGGTGATATGATCATATTTGCGCACCCTCATCAGGATCCTAGCAGTGCTGTTCTGGATGTACTGGAGCTTCTGGATGCTTTTTTTAGGGATCCCGATGAGGAGAGCATTGCAGTAGTCCAGCCTGGAGGAGACAGAGGCGTGGACAAGCTTTTCGGCGTCAGACAGAGTCAGTGTGGATACTATATATATAGTATTGTTGAAATTTCACCTATAACCTCAGGCTGTTTATCATCTGTTTTGCAAAGGCATTTATTTTGACCATTTTCAGAATGTTAATGCATTTCTCTACGCTAAAATAACATTTGGAGGTGTTGTTATTTATCATGCAATGGTTTTACTCGTCCACGCCACTTGAGATAAAATCGGGATGAATGTGGCTCGTGAACAAAAAAGTGTTTAACAATGCTGCTCTCTGCTCTTACTTTCCACCATTATTAAATAAAAAAATGTCTGCAAAAAAAAAGGGAGATACACACCACTTTAAAAAATAGACCCATTTATTTAGGTGGTAGGTGCAGAAAATGATCTGTCAAAAACAGAGTACAGGAAGCAGTCTGCAAGGCCAAAACGATGCAAGATGTGGCTCACTTATCAACTGAATACTGAGATAGTGATCTTGAGATGCAGATTTATCTGGAGCTTCTGGTAAAATCTCGTCCAATTATCTATGAGGGAATCAGCGTTGCAACGTTTGCAGATGCAATGATTTTTTGCATTTGAGATTGTGGTTGTCATGCCTTTGTTTATTTAATATTGCATTGTGTTTATTTGTATATACCTATTTCTGATTAGTATTGTTCTGTTTTAAGCAGTGCTGAATATCTCACAGAAGTCTGCATCTTCCTCTCAGAGGGCTGGCATTTTATAGACTTGTGTTGTGCACATACAGTCTTTGAAACTATATATGAGATTATTCTCCACTTGAAACATTATGTGTCTCAAAAACTGTAAAATGTCATGATAAGTCTATGGTTCCCTTTCACAGAGCAATACATAAATGTCAAGTCTTCCCTGTTGCACAAATTATTTTGTAACATGTTTGTTTTTTCATGGATGTGTCTCATTCTGTTATTTCATGCAAATGAGTAGTTCCTTCACTCGCAAAAGTCTGTCCACAATGTCTTTTACTTATAAGAAAATCTTGCTGGCCTGAATCGTATAATCCTTGCTAACATCTTGTATTTCTTACCCCAAATAAATCCTATTCATAGACCCTTTCATAGCAGACATTCAGCAAGTTATTGCAGAACACATAAATGACAGTTCCAGCTATTATTGCAATGCAGCAATTAGTAATGCTTTGAGTGACACCTTTGTTTGAAAGGCTAGCTAGAAGTTAATATATATCATTATTTTAAAATGAAAATGTATTTAATAGTTGAGTCAGACATTTTAGTACAATCTCTTTTTGTGTGTAGGTGCAGCAGCGTGGCTCGGACCCTCCAGCCCTGTCAAACAGAGACAAAGACGCAAAGAGAGGGAGGAACGGAGAGCGGGGCTCAGAGAAGACAAATGTGACCTGGAAGAGATGACGAGAAGAATGTCGTCCTGACAGAAGAGCACCTTTGCAAGATAATCAGCCCTCAGTGAAAGTTAAAATAATTTCTGGTGTCATGTTTAGCTGGAATGAGTGGGTGGGACTGACAGGAAGATTTCTCACTGAGGCCTCCTACTGTTCAATAATTACACTACCATTATCTCAGCAGTAGGTGCAGCACTTATTCTTTATAATCAAAGCATTTTATGAGCCCCCCTTAAATAATGGAAATTATTGAAATGCTTGACATTATAATTATAACCCTAACCCTTATGAAAAAGGAAGGGGGCTATCACATGACTGGGGAGAGAAATGTGCTACCTCACTGTTTAACCCATACAATGAATATGTTCCTTATAACAGCTTTTAAACCCTCTACTGTATATCAAAGCGATATAGCACCATCAAACTGTCTTAAATGGTATTAAATCAAATACATAAACCTGTACCTAACACAGACTTGAGCGTACTGTATAAGTGATTGGTGTATGTTTTCACATTACATGAACAGACAAGTGAATACGAAGTGATTTTATTTAGTTTTCAACATTCAGGCACATGTGTGTTAAGAGTCTTTATTGGCACCAGAGAGAAGACTGAAAAATAAAAACCAGGGCTGTGAACCAGTGGGAGAAGTGAAGAAAATAAACTGGTAATTTCTTTAGGGATTGGCTGCCAGGACCTCTTCAAACCAGGAGTGGAACTCACACAGTTTGACGTAGACCCCGGGGTAGTTTGGCTCGGCACATCCCTGACCCCATGACACCAGGCCATGCACCTCTCCGTCACACACCAGAGGGCTGCCAGAGTCACCCTGGGGATGAAACACAGAGTGTGAGCATGTGATTTATTCTTCCACACACACACAGCTGAGAAGAAGTGACTGTAAGACTCACATTGCATGAGTCTTTGCCTCCCTCCATGTATCCGGCACACACCATCCTGGGGGAGATCATGCCAGGATAGGCGTTCTCACAGACCTGCTGGTCCACTATGGGCACGTTCAAACAATGCAGGAGGGTGGGCATGTACACTGTAACACAAACAACAGAGGACGTCATAGAAAACTCCTAAAAAAACAATTTTTAAGGAAAAGGTTGTCAGATACATCGTAGTGGAGTATAAAGTAAACATATTGGCTTCTAAAATGTAGTGAAGTAGAATTTTAAAACAGCATTTAAATGAAAATACCTAGCTAAAGTACAAGTACCTCAAGATTGTACTGAAGTACTTGAGTAAATGCACTTTTACACACGTTTAGTTTGAAGGTAACAGCTTGCAGGCAGATTACTTTAAATTAAATGTACCTTTGTTTTGTTGCTATAATAATAAACATACTGTACAATTAGCCATCATATTTGTACACTCCCACGTTGATAAGAGTATTAAAAACTTCCCTTATAGGTACATTTAAAACAGATTAAAAAAATTGCAATTAGTCGCAAGTTATTTATTAAAATCATTTGATTAATTGCATTTAAATATTTTAATTTATCCCAATAAATATAACCTATATAACAGGTCAGAAATATATACCATATCAGGAAGCTGAAGTTCGTTTTTTGTACACGTAACACAATCAAGAATACATTTATTGGGCACTATTTTGTGTTGTTGATTGATACACATCTGGCTCTATTAGTATCAGCTGGATGGATCTAAAAATCTATAAAGCACAATGTGGTTCAGTGAAGTTTCTGGAAAACAATGGAGGTCAATGACGCACAAGAAAAAGCTTTATCAGACTTTGACTTGTTTTTTTTGTTTTTTTTATCAATAAATTCACTGCTGCGTTTGAGCTTTTCGTGGACTTTTTGATAGTGAGAAAGAAATACAGACTCTTGCCAGACTCAGTTAAGCTTAAAAGGTCAACTTTGACACCCTCAGAGGACGATTGTATGGAAAGAAAAACACTGTTAAACCTTGCTGTCCAGCTTTGACCTGGGGAAATGAATGGTTTGAAAACAACATCATGACCTGTTCACTGGGATGGTCTCATTAAAGGTCCCCTATTATACTGTTTTTCATCAATATATTATAGGTCTCAGATATATACAAACATGTCTCTGAAGTGTTTGGCTCGAAATACCAAACAGATCATTGTAGCATCCCATAATCCCCTCTGTTTCAGCCCTGTTTCAAAAGTGCTGATTCTCTGTCTGTTACTTTAGATGAAAATAAGGAGCCACTCCCCACACCCCTCTGATGCGGCTTTCACACCAGCGCTTTTCCCTTTCTAGCTCCCAGCTAGAGCTTTTCTGGTTCAGCTCCGGTTTCCCTTTCCTGCTCCCGCTCTGTTCACACCGCCCAAAGCTGCCGCTGCTGCGTCATGACGTCACCGTTTACATAGCTGATTTTCTCCCCAACGGAGCTCACAACAACAACAACAACGGGGGACTGCGTCGGGTCGATGATCGTGTTGCTTTTAATCATACGAAGCCAGATTAAATTAAATAACGACTTCTCCAACCTTATACTTTTCTCCAGAGTGCCGTGGTTCATTGTTTATTAATGTGTTTCAGCGGCATTTACCGACCGCTGCAGTGCTGGCTGCTCTTCAACGGGAGTGTATTCTGCCGTTAGCTCCGGGTTAGCTCACACAGCTCTAAAGTATTCACTGTCTGACTGTCACGCAAGCAGCTGATACATATCCCCAGTTCCCCTTAAGTGAATGTGTGTCAGTCTGAATTGACGCTGTTTGGCATCACAACGCTGTTATGAAAGTTTCTCTGGTATAACATGGGTGATGTTAGCATAGCAACCGAAGCTAAACTGACTACTTGCAAAGCCGTTTTCTACAGGCACATTTTACCCGCGTATTTTTCATTATGATTCTACTTGTGATAGTCGGACATGACAACCTGTGCAGCCCATGTATTGATTCCATCCGATAGCTGCTATAATACAAAACAAAACGTCTGCCTGCTCTCCACAATGATCAATAACAGCGAACGGATGGTCAAAGTAAGGTACAAATAAACAGAATCACACGAAGCCTGGTTAGTGTTGCCTGACTTTATAAAGTGTGTTTTTTTGTGTGGTTGCCTTCTAGTCACTTTGCTCAGCGCTACTGCTTGTAGGCAGGCATGACGAGACTCTTCAGTCGACCCATGTTCAGGGTAGGTGGGTTTAGTTTCCTGCACGCCTCGACGTAAGCGACGCCGCCTCTTAGCTCCGAAGCTCTTGCCTCTAGACCGACAATTTTTTGGAGCTGGAAGTGAACCGCATTCCGGAGCTAAGAGGCGGCGCCGCTGCGGTGTGAACAGGAAAAAAACGGTACTTTTCAGGCTCCAGCTCCGAGCCGGAGCTGAAAACGCGTTGGTGTGAAAGGGGCATGAGAGATATTTGGTTAAAAAGAACACAATGGTGCTCTAGGAGGAGATTCAGGTGATAAGGTATGTGTGTGTGGGGGGGGGAGGGGGGGTTACCTTGGTTGGTTATTGGCTAATGGTTACACAAGCCAAAAAATTGTTATGACATCATAAAGTGGCCAAAATCTGATCAGCTCATTTTCAGACAGGTTTTTATATAAATGGATCAGGACAAAAAGTGAGCAAATATTTTTTCCTGAAATTTTCAGAATCTCTTTACACAGAGGGGACACATGTTTATGTATAAAAGACATGAAAAAGTGGATTTTGCATGATAGGTGACCTTTAAGTCTGTTGTTAAGCTGTAAACACATGATAATCAACCCACCCTCTCCTCCAAGGTTGGTGTTACCCCAGCCGGACACAGAGCAGGAAAGCCCCCCATAGGGACACCTTGTGGGCAACGGGATGGGGGCGACCGCCTCCGTCACCTCCACTGGGTGGGACAGCTTGATCAGCATGATGTCGAAATCCAGAGTCTGGTAGTCATAGCTGCATACAGAAAATACAAAACACTTTAGACGGCAGCTGTTCCTCTACACCGACCGGATGAATGGCTCAGATGCGATTTAGGGTATTCAAAGAGAAGAAGGGGGGGATATTTAAATGTTTCCCTCACCTCGGATGCCAGATGATGGTGTCGGTCTTCATGAGCTGCTCTGTTCCCTCAAACAATCGCAAGTTGTGATCGCCCAGAATGACGTGCATGGAATAGGGACTGAGAGAAGAGGTACAACGTTATAGAAACATGTGAAACCAGTGAAAGCTTTCACTATTCTGTTCTCTCATATCTCTACAACACTCTTAATCTCTAAATGTTCTGCATTTTTCAAAGACTACACTCTTTTTTTAAGATTTAAAGCTAAACACACATGTAACGTGTCTGCGATACAGCTCATTGATTGATCTTTAGATTTTTTTTAAATGAAGAACAAAAAAAGAAAAAAAAACTATAGATCTTTGGAACAAATTCCAAAACGCATATTTTATTTGAAAGTAATATTTTTCCCATCAATGCTTACTTACTTGTACCAACAGTGGGCAACAGAGAGCACCCACTGGTTGTTGATCAGCACCCCGCTACAGAAGTGGTACCCGTAGTTGAGGGAGGCCATGTATGGACGAGAGTGAGGAGAACACTCATAACCGCCAATGATCCTGCCATCTTCACGGGGAACTGCAGCTGTTGCAGCTGTTGCAGCTGTTGCCGCTGTTGCAGCTGTTGCAGCTGTTGCCGCTGTTGCAGCTGTTGCAGCTGTTGCCGCTGTTGCAGCTGTTGCCGCTGTTGCCGCTGTTGCAGCTGTTGCCGCTGTTGCAGCTGTTGCAGCTGTTGCCGCTGTTGCAGCTGTTGCCGCTGTTGCAGCTGTTGCAGCTGTTGCCGCTGTTGCAGCTGTTGCCGCTGTTGCAGCTGTTGCAGCTGTTGCAGGTGTTGCCGCTGTTGCAGCTGTTGCCGCTGTTGCAGCTGTTGCAGCTGTTGCAGCTGTTGCCGCTGTTGCAGCTGTTGCAGCTGTTGCCGCTGTTGCAGCTGTTGCAGCTGTTGCCGCTGTTGCCGCTGTTGCAGGTGTTGCAGCAAAAAACAATGCAGGTGTTGCAGGTGTTGCAGCTGTTGCCGCTGTTGCAGCAAAAATCAATGCAGGTGTTGCAGCTGTTGCCGCTGTTGCAGGTGTTGCAGCGGTGGCAGCAAAAAACAATGCAGGTGTTGCCGCTGTTGCAGCTGTTGCCGCTGTTGCAGCTGTTGCAGCTGTCGCAGCTGTTGCCGCTGTTGCAGCTGTTGCAGCTGTCGCAGCTGTTGCAGCTGTTGCAGCTGTTGCCGCTGTTGCAGCTGTAGCAGCTGTTGCCGCTGTTGCAGCTGTTGCCGCTGTTGCCGCTGTTGCAGCTGTTGCCGCTGTTGCCGCTGTTGCCGCTGTTGCCGCTGTTGCAGCTGTTGCAGCTGTTGCAGCTGTTGCAGCTGTTGCCGCTGTTGCAGCTGTTGCCGCTGTTGCCGCTGTTGCCGCGGTTGCCGCTGTTGCAGCTGTTGCCGCTGTTGCCGCTGTTGCCGCGGTTGCAGCTGTTGCCGCTGTTGCAGCTGTTGCAGCTGTTGCAGCTGTTGCAGCTGTTGCAGCTGTTGCAGCTGTTGCCGCTGTTGCCGCTGTTGCAGCTGTTGCCGCTGTTGCCGCTGTTGCCGCTGTTGCCGCGGTTGCAGCTGTTGCCGCTGTTGCTGCTGTTGCAGCTGTTGCAGCTGTTGCAGCTGTTGCAGCTGTTGCCGCTGTTGCAGCTGTTGCCGCTGTTGCCGCTGTTGCCGCTGTTGCAGGTGTTGCCGCTGTTGCAGGTGTTGCAGGTGTTGCAGGTGTTGCAGGTGTTGCAGGTGTTGCAGGTGTTGCCGCTGTTGCAGGTGTTGCAGGTGTTGCCGGTGTTGCAGGTGTTGCCGCTGTTGCAGGTGTTGCAGGTGTTGCAGGTGTTGCAGGTGTTGCAGGTGTTGCCGCTGTTGCAGGTGTTGCAGGTGTTGCCGGTGTTGCAGGTGTTGCCGCTGTTGCAGGTGTTGCAGGTGTTGCCGCTGTTGCAGGTGTTGCCGCTGTTGCAGCTGTTGCAGCTGGTGCAGCTGTTGCAGCTGTCTCACACACACATACACACACACACACACACACACACACACACAAACAGAGAAAGAGATACATTTGTGTTTTAAAGTTATCTTCAACCAGAACCATTCATCTTTTTTATTTAATATCTTACACTATAGTATGTTTTCTATGTACTGTTTACTGTTTGTGTGTGTATCTTTGTGAATGTGTGTGTTATAGTGTTAATTGCGTTGACTAAAACTATGACGAAATATGTTCTACAACGACCTTTTTTTCCATGACTAAGACGAGACGATGACGAGACCGCACCGACGTCAGTAAACAATAACTGTAACAAAATCATCATGCAATATCGTTGATGAAAAGTGACGAGACGAAAATGTAGTTTACTAATGAAATACTTTGCCAAAATCTCTCTTTACTTTCGTTGACGAAAAAGGAGGAGACGAAATATTATCAAAGATAACGTTACATCTGATAGTCAGTTTTTCTCCCAGCAGTTCCATTTCCGGTGCTGCGGCTGGTCAGCAGTTGTGTGTAGTGATGGGAATTCCCAAACGGCTCTTAATTTGACTACATATCCCTTTTATAATTTAATCAAATTTAGCCCTGTTTTGACAAATGATTTATATGTGTACACATTGCATCCTTTGTAATGAAGTATTCAAAAGTAAAAATGACATCTTTAATATAAATGATTTGCTGTGGCCAATTGTTTTCATTGCATTTACAGATCCTTGTAACTCTCTGATACCACCGAATGTACTGACTTGCTTGTAGAACCACGCTACACAAAGCAGATAGCAACACCTATAAAAACTTTAGCATAGACATTTAAAAAAAAAAGGACAGCTACTGTATCGACATTTTAAAATTGTGTTTAAATAAAAAGCCCTAACAAAACAGCAGGGCTCTATTTCAGTATTAACTAAAAAGTCAGCAACAGCTGACATCAAATCTTTGCTGAGCCTAAAGATGATCATAAATAAATAACATAGAACAAATAAATATATTGCCATGTGCAAAACAGCAGCATCCAACCGTCTCTAATCCTTGGATATGACATGTCACTGCATGCAGCACCCGTAGCGCGGAGATCATCATATCATTCTGTCTAATATTCCCCCCCCCCCCCCGTCAGCGTGAGTGAGTGACGAGTTGTGTACAGACCCAACGGGTAATAATGGATTATGACGGAAATGTTACGATCCTCTTCGTCAAAATGACTGACAACGATTAAGTCTAACGCCACCACTGCCTTGGAGAAAGAAACAAGGCGATATTTGGGCCCATTTTCGCTACAATGAGGCGAAGAAAAAAAGTGAATGCATTGTTTTATCAGAAGGGAAGCAATGTGGCCATAACACAGCTGGTAAAAACACCACAAACCTGACCAGATAATCTCTGCAAAGCTGCATTCTTAATCATTCAACCTGTGTTTTTCATCAAATAAGGATAAGATATAATCTTATTGGGAAATAATTTTGACTAAAATGACAAATTGTTGGTTTTGGCTAGACTAGTTTGACTGAAATGTTCTATATAATCTGATGACTAAAAATGACTCAACAGTTTTCATTAACAAAAAGTAGACTAAAATGCTCAGACTTTTAGTCGACTAAATCTTGACTAAAATAGTTATTGTTTTATTTGACTAAAATAAGACTAAAATGCTCAGACTTTTAGTCGACTAAAACTTGACTAAATAAAAACAGGATGAAGGTGACTAAATATGACTTAAACTAACAAGGACATTTGATACAGGACTAAGACTAAGACTAAATAAAAAATAGCTGACAAAATGAACACTATTGTATTACTGTGTATTTACCAGCAGCTCCAATCAGCAGCAGCAGAGCCAGGAGTTTCATGGTGTCAGGTGAATGTTCAGAAGACTCCTGGACACACACCTCGGCTCAAATTTATATCCCAGCAGCCCCACAGTGCTCGTCCCCCTCACCTGACCGCCCCCCCCGCCTGCTCTTCTCCTCTCCCCCCTATTTCTCTGGACCCAATCTGTGTCCTCACAGTCTTGGCACTCAGTTTCAAACCAAATGTACTTTCTTATCACACTCCTCATTTTGTGTTTGCCCACTTCGGCCCAATCGTAGCGCAACACCCCGTGGTTATGTCATCTGTGCACCTTATTTAAAATGTGGACCAAGGTACGCAGGACCCAAATGCAGAAAATAGGTTTGAAAGCAGGAATCCTTTATTTCCAGAACTAGGCCAGCAAACAAAGTCAAAACTTAAAGTCACTCAGAACATAAACTATTCCAACAACGTTAAGAATCTCACCATGACAGACAGAAAAACCAGAACTTAAATGCACACGAGAGTAATCACATGAACAAGACACAGGTGGGGAGGGAGGGGAAAATGCAGGGGGACAGGAAACCAGAGACAGATCTAGACAGGACAAAATCATACAGCTCCGGAGGACGGGCAGGAAGGCGGCATAGGCCGCGATGAGGCCCCTCCGGGGTCAGCTGGATCGCCGGAGCACAAGCTGGTGGGAACCCCGGCGGGACAGGAAACGGAGCCGGCGGGACAGGTATAGACGGGACCCCGGACGGAACATGGGCCGGTATCAGCGGGACCTCCAACAGGGACAGGACATGGTATTGGCAGGACCCCCATTGGAACCCCCAAGTTTAAGTTTAAGTGGACTACCTCACTTACAACAGACCACCATGCTTAGCTACTGCCGCTAAAGATTATAAAACCTTTATGACATAAAAAATGAAGAAAAACAACTTGATAAAATATTCCACCCATGGCCTTCCATAGGTTTAAATCGTAATATAACCAAAGCCTTTAATAAACCATTGAGTATTGATAACAGTAGTTTCTTAACTGCTGTTATAGTGTCCTTAGTAGGTCATTATAGTCAACGATGAAACCATTATAGTCAATGATGATAGTATGACTTGTTTCGGTCACCTGTTGTGGTTGTAATGCCCTCTATAAGGATGTTGCTCAATAGGGGGTGATAAGACTATTGCCCCTTTAATGTGAAACCTGTTATAGTGTCCTTAGTAGGTCATTATAGTCAACGATGAAACCATTATAGTCAATGATGATAGTATGACTTGTTTAGCTGTTTATTGTTTTATTGCCCTCCTTATAAAGGATGTTGCTCAATAGGGGGTGATAAGACTATTGCCCCTTTGATGTGACACCTGTTGTAGTATCCCCCTAGTAAGCCATTATAGTCAATGATGATAGCATGACTTGTTTCGGTCACCTGTTGTGGTTGTAATGCCCTCGATAAGGACGTTGCTCAATAGGGGATGATAAGACTATTGCCCCTTTGATGTGACACCTGTTGTAGTATCCCCCTAGTAAGCCATTATAGTCAATGATGATAGTATGACTTGTTTCGGTCACCTGTTGTGGTTGTCTTGCCCTCTATAAGGTAATGTTCTTTAATAGTGGGGTAATATTACTTATTGACTCTTTTGTGGTAATATAAGGTTATATGACATTTAAGTGTGTCTTTTGAAGTTGTATAGGTAGGTAATAATACTTTGACCTTGTTTGTGTTAATATGGGGTTAAAAGCGTAATCTTTGCTAGTTTATTTTTTTTTAAATGTTCCCTTCTCCCCCTTCCTTTTTTTTTCTTCCTCCATCCATGCTGTCCCTCCCACCCTGCTGCACCTACGTCAGAGCCCTAAACCCTCACACAACCCCCTCACACACCCCCTCCCACCCTGCTGCACCTATGAACACAGAGGGGGGGGCTTTGAGTTTTTACCTGCGACTATGTCTCTGAAAGGTGTCCACAGTGTTGTTTTAAAAAAATAAGTCATCTTTTCAGATAATCTAGTTCCTTTCTCGCAGTAAGGATAAGAATAATTGACAGACAGGGTGTAAAAATCCCCGTACTAGCGAAAGCCCTTTCCTTAAATTTAACAACTCACCCTATACTCTTAACAAAATGTTTTGAGATAACAGGGTCTCCACTATTATACCTCAGGGTTGTTCACACACAAGACTAGTGCTTGTTTTATGTTTAGCTTAGAAAATATATTACTTTACAATAGCATCTAAAGCAGGCAGCTATAGGGGCTAGAGGAAGTATTTTCTCTCAATAAAACGGATAAGATTATATTCTGTAGTAATGAAGTGTAAAGTGAAGGTTCCCCTTAAAAACTCCAGCAGACAGACAGAGGAAGAATCTATTTCGTGCAGACCTGAACATGACAGAGAACGGTAAGGAGGGGGGTTAATTTATTTACAAGTCCCAGTTTACCCCGTAGGCCAAAATTCAAATTAACATTGCGCACACACTACTGAAAACATCTGGCCTTGCACACACACTACTGAAATACTCCAAAAATTAAACCTCACACACATACTACTGAAAATTAACCTCACACACACTATTGAAATCTTCTCACATTCACTCCTGAACACCTCACACACACAATACTGAAAACATCTGGCCTTGCACACACACTACTGAAATACTCTCACATTCACTACTGAACACCTCACACACACACAACTGAAAATTAAACCTCACACACATACTACTGAAAATTAACCTCACACACACGCAACTGAAAATTAACCTCACACTCACACTATTGAAATCTTCTCACATTCACTACTGAACACCTCACACACACCACACACACACACACACACACACACACACACACACACACACACACACACACACACACACACACACACACACACACACACACACACACACACACACACACACACACACACACACACACACACACACACACCAGTGTTGGCAGGACATGAATTAAAATGTCGAACTGGGACTTCATTTTAAGGACATTTCGGCCAGGGGTGTAGAGCTATATTTGTTTAAGCACCGGATTGGCAAAACAGTGTGTGCACCAGTCTGCCTTGATCTATGAATTCATGTCCGTGACACTCACAGTATCTGCTGCCCACAGCTGTTTTATAGAAGGAAAACCTCCTTCACTTTAGGAAATCTCTGCAGCACCAGGAGGCAGCGGGAGGGTTAACTCAGCCTCTGAGAAGAGGAGCGCGCAGTGCCTTTCACGCACCGCCTTTCACGCACCGCCTTTCACGCACCGCCTTTCACTGTGTTTACCTTCAGAGTCATTAGAAAGGCTAAAGAGCGACTGCAGGCTGATGTGTTTTAACCACACACACCTCTACATACACACACACACACGATTTAAACGCAGACTTTTGTTCCTCCATGTTTCGTTGTCATTGTTTCACTGAGCGGACCCGCACATTTTTTTCAAACGCTCCCTTTTTTGGTCCATCTGCAGCGGTAATAGGTTTTGTGCGCTGTGATGATTCGGCTGTACCTTTAGTAATGAATATTAAATGTTGTGAGGAAATCTTTCCACCAATAATTCCAATAAGTAATCCAAAATGTATTCACTTCAGGTTTACGAAAGTAACTGTAATCAGATTACTCGTTTTTCAAATGTAACGCGAGCAGAATACAGTTACTTGATTTTTGTATTCTGATTACGAAACGCCGTTACATGTATTCACACACACACACACACACACACACACACACACAGACACACACACACACACACACACACACACACACACACACACACACACACACACACACACACACACACACACACACACACACACACTACTGAAAACATCTGGCCTTGCACACACACTACTGAAAACATCAGGCCTTGCACACACACTACTGAAATACTCTCACATTCACTACTGAACATCTCACACACACACAACTGAAAATTAACCTCACACACACACTCCGCAAAACATTTTACTGAAAGATTCTCAGTAGGGAATGTGCATGTGTTTCACCTATGTGTGTGAGGGGGATTCTTGCTGTAACGGAAGTCATTGTAATGAAACGGAAGTAACAAAGAACAATGCTACAGTGATACAGTAGGTGGCGATAATTCTCGTCTACTCGTTTGGAAGTCGCCATTAAAGAAGAAGAATGAAACAGAAGGTCCAATTCAGCATGGATTTATAGAGAAACAGCACCGCAGCCGTAGGCTGGACCCTGAACCGAGCAGTCTACAAACTGAGACGGTCTGGTCTATGGAGGTGTTCTTGTTTACATCACCTGGCGCAGCTCTTGAGGTGGCCTAGCAACCCGCTAGCAACATGCACAGCTGCAATAAGCTAACAAGCTAACTAAACCAAAATTGAGCCAGCACCTTTTCTTTTTTGTTTTACATTTATTGCAGTGATTGATATTTTAGGCTGAGAGGACAATGGCCAGTTACATATGGTTGATTAAGCTGTGTACTTCTAACCAACAGGTATGTTAGCATTTGTTAGTTAACAGTAAGTAAATATAGGAGTAACCAATGTACTCCAGCCTGATCCAAATAAGGCTAACCTACGTCTGTTGCTCCCGGTCTGCACGTTTTACGTTGCTTAAGGTAAGTGAACATGAAACTATTCAGCAAAACTTTCATTAATAATCGAAGGTATTGTGTTTTTGGGATAATACTTGCATACAAATCTATAAATGCCTTCAGGTCTCTAAAATTAAATGTTCAATTCAACAGTGGATCCAGCAGAGATTCACATTTTTGCTTGATTTTAGTTATTGATTTTTTCAGTCAAGTCAAGCTTACATTACATTTAGCTGACACTTTTATCCAAAGCTCCCTGGAGTAACTAAGGGCTAAGTGCCTTACTCAAAGGCACACTAGTGGTGGTGTTCCTGGCGGGATTTGAACTCACAACCTTCCTATCTTCAGCGCTGGAGACGCTGTAGTACATATGCGAGGCCAGTAGATGGTGCTGTTCTCACAGAATCAGCCCTTACAAAAACAGAGCTCGAAATTGTCAAATTGAGCAAAATGAGGCATGGCTAAAATGCATAATCTGTTTGGTATTTTGAAAAAAAAAAAGTATAAATATGCCTTATATAGGTATGGTCCTACACTATATTATTCAAATATAGCATGATAGGTCCACTTTAAACAATTAAAAAGACAAAATCAACTAAATGTATTGATATACCAATCTTAATTTTTGGGGCCTCTTCTTCTTTTAAATTGAACTTTCAGACGTTAAAATACAGTAATAGTATTGTTTATTAAAACGGCATCCTGTCCTTTGACCTTCACATCGTACAAGGAAAAACTTCCAGAGAAAAACCCACAGTTAATATACCAACACACTCTCACTCCATAAACGCTTGGTCAGGGTCCCGAGGCGTGCAGTTGGGACGCTCCTAGGCTCCTTCAGCTTCATAAACAGACGCAAATAGCTTTCAACTGATTGCAATGTATTCCCATCTGCGGCGGGATTTGACGCTCATGGAAGCACGGCATTCGTTTGTGTCGGCGGCTGTTAAAGGCAATGTGAGTGTCCATTCCCATTGGATAACGGAGAATTGTACACCCGGAAGTAAGTATTCCCCTTACGGTCGATTGATTTGACAGTGATATCTGCACTACTCATCAACTCAAAAACACCAGATTATCCTTGTTGATTAAACGACATTGATAGGTTTTAGTGTACAATGCTTTTGTCACGTTTTCCCCTTCAATTCTGAGAAACAAGTAGTTTTCTATGAGTTTTGGATGGCCGAAGACATTACATTACCCACAATCCTCTGTAGCAACCATAGACTGTATATTGCAACAGGCAACAGCTTTTATATTTGATCCAATTGGTAGATATTGGTATTATTTATTTATTTTATTATAATAGTCAGCCGAATTAGTGTTGTTACTGCAAGGTGACGTATTGTGTGAAAAGAAATGTAAGATGTTGTTTAATTGCTTATATATTTAAGATCCACGTCAAGTTTTCAGTTTTGGCGGCAGTTGTTCCTGTTTGTCTAGAAGTCTTCTCATCAGGGCTCTATAAATAGACAACTACGGCAGATATGTAATATTTAATGCAGCCGAAACGTGTATTACAATGCCGTTATGTGATGACTTTCAAAGAGAAAAGCAAGCACACTCGGAATAATGTATATTTTAATTTTTAAAACCCACAGTTAATATACACACATTTCTTCACATTTAAATTTAAATTTACATTAAAGTATTTCGTGAGGCCTTCTAACATGTTTTTAAATATAACTACGGTTGTAGTTGAAGAGTTTGTAAATTAACATGAACCGAGGCTGTTGCCTGTTGCAATATACAGTCTATGGTTGCTACAGAGGATTGTGGGTAATGTAATGTCTTCGGCCATCCAAAACTCATAGAAAACTACTTGTTTCTCAGAATTGAAGGGGAAAACGTGACAAAAGCATTGTACACTAAAACCTATCAATGTCGTTTAATCAACAAGGATAATCTGGTGTTTTTGAGTTGATGAGTAGTGCAGATATCACTGTCAAATCAATCGACCGTAAGGGGAATACTTACTTCCGGGTGTACAATTCTCCGTTATCCAATGGGAATGGACGCTCACATTGCCTTTAACAGCCGCCGACACAAACGAATGCCCTGCTTCCATGAGCGTCAAATCCCGCCGCAGATGGGAATACATTGCAATCAGTTGAAAGCTATTTGCGTCTGTTTATGAAGCTGAAGGAGCCTAGGAGCGCCCCAACTGCACGCCTCGGGACCCTGACCAAGTGTCGCTCCTGGACGTTTATGGAGTGAGAGTGTGTTGGTATATTAATTGTGGGTTTTTCTCTGGAAGTTTTTCCTTGTACGATGTGAGGGTATGTGAAGATTTCTCACTGAGGCCTCCTACTGTTCAATAATTACACTGCCATTATCTCAGCAGTAGGTTCAGCACTTATTCTTTATAATTAAAGCATTTTATGAGCCCCCCTTAAATAATGGAAATTATTGAAATGCTTGACATTATAATTATAACCCTAACCCTTATGAAAAAGGAAGGGAGCTATCACATGACTGGGGAGGGAAATGTGCTACCTCACTGTTTAACCCATACCATGAATATGTTCCTTATAACAGCTTTTAAACCCTCTACTGTATATCAAAGCGATATAGCACCATCAATCTGTCTTAAATGGTATTAAATCAAATACATAAACCTGTACCTAACACATCCTTGAGCGTATAAGTGATTGTTGTATGTTTTCACATTATAGACATGAACAGACAAGTGAATACCAAGTGATTTTATTTAGTTTTCAACATTCTGGCACATGTGTGTTAAGAGTGTTGATTGGCACCAGAGAGAAGACAGAAAAATAAAAACCAGGGCTGTGAACCAGTGGGAGAAGTGAAGAAAAAAAACTGGTAATTTCTTTAGGGATTGGCTGCCAGGACCTCTTCAAACCACGAGTGGAACTCACACAGTTTGACGTCGACCCCGGGGTAGTTTGGCTCGGCACATCCCTGACCCCATGACACCAGGCCGTGCACCTCTCAGTCACAAACAAGAGGGCTGCCAGAGTCACCCTCTTGCTGCTGTTGCCGCTGTTGCAGCTGTTGCCGCTGTTGCAGCTGTTGCCGCTGTTGCAGCTGTTGCCGCTGTTGCCGCTGTAGCCGCTGTTGCCGCTGTTGCAGCTGTTGCCGCTGTAGCCGCTGTTGCCGCTGTTGCAGCTGTTGCCGCTGTTGCAGCTGTTGCCGCTGTAGCCGCTGTTGCCGCTGTTGCAGCTGTTGCCGCTGTTGCCGCTGTTGCAGCTGTTGCCGCTGTTGCAGCTGTGGCAGCAAAAATCAATGCAGGTGTTGCAGCTGTTGCTGCTGTTGCAGGTGTTGCAGCTGTGGCAGCAAAATCAATGCAGGGGTTGCAGCTGTTGCCGCTGTTGCAGCTGTTGCCGCTGTTGCAGCTGTGGCTGCTGTTGCCGCTGTTGCAGCTGTTGCCGCTGTTGCAGCTGTTGCCGCTGTTGCCGCTGTTGCCGCTGTTGCAGCTGTTGCCGCTGTTGCAGCTGTTGCCGCTGTTGCAGCTGTTGCAGCTGTTGCAGCTGTTGCAGCTGTTGCCGCTGTAGCCGCTGTTGCCGCTGTTGCAGCTGTTGCCGCTGTTGCCGCTGTTGCCGCTGTTGCAGCTGTTGCAGCTGTTGCCGCTGTTGCAGCTGTGGCAGCTGTTGCCGCTGTTGCAGCTGTGGCAGCAAAAAGCAATGCAGGTGTTGCAGCTGTTGCTGCTGTTGCAGCTGTTGCCGCTGTTGCAGCTGTGGCAGCAAAAATCAATGCAGGTGTTGCAGCTGTTGCTGCTGTTGCAGCTGTTGCCGCTGTTGCAGCTGTGGCTGCTGTTGCCGCTGTTGCAGCTGTTGCAGCTGTTGCCGCTGTTGCAGCTGTTGCAGCTGTTGCCGCTGTTGCAGCTGTTGCAGCTGTTGCAGCTGTTGCCGCTGTTGCCGCTGTTGCAGCTGTTGCAGCTGTAGCCGCTGTTGCCGCTGTTGCAGCTGTGGCTGCTGTTGCCGCTGTTGCAGCTGTTGCCGCTGTTGCCGCTGTTGCCGCTGTTGCCGCTGTTGCAGCTGTTGCAGCTGTTGCCGCTGTTGCTGCTGTTGCCGCTGTAGCCGCTGTTGCCGCTGTTGCAGCTGTGGCTGCTGTTGCCGCTGTTGCAGCTGTTGCCGCTGTTGCCGCTGTTGCAGCTGTGGCAGCAAAAATCAATGCAGGGGTTGCAGCTGTTGCTGCTGTTGCAGCTGTTGCAGCTGTTGCCGCTGTTGCAGCTGTTGCAGCTGTTGCCGCTGTTGCAGCTGTGGCAGCAAAAATCAATGCAGGTGTTGCAGCTGTTGCTGCTGTTGCAGCTGTTGCCGCTGTTGCCGCTGTTGCCGCTGTTGCAGCTGTTGCCGCTGTAGCCGCTGTTGCCGCTGTTGCAGCTGTGGCTGCTGTTGCCGCTGTTGCCGCTGTTGCAGCTGTTGCCGCTGTTGCTGCTGTTGCCGCTGTTGCAGCTGTTGCCGCTGTTGCAGCTGTGGCAGCAAAAATCAATGCAGGGGTTGCCGCTGTTGCCGCTGTTGCCGCTGTTGCAGCTGTGGCTGCTGTTGCAGGGGTTGCCGCTGTTGCAGCTGTTGCTGCAAAGATCAATGCAGGTGTTGCAGCTGTTGCAGGTGTTGCAGCTGTTGCAGCTGTGGCAGCAAAAATCAATGCAGGTGTTGCAGCTGTTGCCGCTGTTGCAGGTGTTGCAGCTGTGGCAGCAAAGATCAATGCAGGTGTTGCCGCTGTTGCAGGGGTTGCCGCTGTTGCAGCAAAATTAAATGCAGGTGTTGCAGGTGTTGCCGCTGTTGCAGCTGTTGCAGCTGTTGCTGCGAAAATCAATGCAGGTGTTGCCGCTGTTGCAGGTGTTGCAGCTGTTGCAGCAAAACACAATGCAGGTGTTGCAGCTGTTGCAGGTGTTGCAGCTGTTGCAGCTGGTGCAGCTGTTGCAGCTGTCTCACACACACACAGACACACACACACACACACACACACACACACACAAACAGAGAAAGAGATACATTTGTGTTTTAAAGTTATCTTCAATCACAACCAATCATCTTTTTTATTTAATATCTTACACTACAGTATGTTTTCTATGTACTGTTTACTGTTTGTGTGTGTATCTTTGTGAATGTGTGTATTATAGTGTTAATTGCGTTGTTACGAAATATGTTCTACAACAACCATTTTTTCCATGACTAAGACAAGACGATGACGAGACGGCACCGACGTCAGTAAATAATAACTGTAACGAAAAGTGACGAGACGAAAATGTAGTTTACTAAATAAAAACTTTGCCAAAATCTCTCTTTACTTTCGTTGACGAAAAAGGAGGAGACGAAATATTATCAAAGATAACGTTACATCTGATATTCAGTTTTTCTCCCAGCAGTTCCATTTCCGGTGCTGCGGCTGGTCAGCAGTTGTGTGTGGTGATGGGAATTCCGTCTCTTTTTAGTGAGCCGGATCATTTGGCTCGGCTCACCAAGAAGAGCCGGCTCTTTCGCCTCCCAAACGGCTCTTCATTTGACCACATATACTGTACCTTTTATAATTTAATCAAATTTAGCCCTGTTTTGACAAATGATTTATATGTGTACACATATATCACTTAAATTATTCAATACATCCTTTGTAATGAAGTATTCAAAAGTAGGGATGCTCCGATCGATCGGTCACCGATCGAGATCTGCCGATACTCACTCTCTACCGATCGATCGGTGCTCTCTAAACATGCCGATCGCGAGGGCCGATCGCATGACGTAAAATACATGACACTTTTCTCTGTACGCGGCAAAACAAGCTCGCCAAAATGGCTTCACCGGTCTGGCATTATTTTAAGGTGTCCGAAAAAGACAGTAAAATAGCGGTATGCAACGTGTGTGTGAAGTAGAAATCCTGCAGCTCCACCTGCTGTGATGGGCGGTGTGAGCGGAGCGAAACACACAAGAGTTAGACCTAACACACTTAGCTATTTTATCTACCTCTGGAACAAGCTAAACTAGTTATAAATATGTTTATTCTTCACTGTCGGCCTCACACATTACTGGATCAGCGAGCTGCATGAGACGATACTGACGGGCTGTCAGGAGAGGGAGAGAGGGGGAGAGAGAGAGGGAGAGAGGGGGAGAGAGGGGGAGAGAGAGAGGGAGAGAGAGGAAAAGAGAGCGCTTGCTAATTTCTCCCGTGGTATTATCCAAAGTGAATGTAAACTTGAATAATATACATAATTTGAATGTAATAATTAAGTTGATTGTTGTTTGTGGAAGCTCCAGTGAATGAGCCCCATTAACTGAGTTTTAAACATCACTTTAAATGGAAGATTTAAAGTGATGTTTAAATCTTCCATTTAGGCCCCGCCCACTCGATCGGATCGGCGATCGGTATCGGCAGATACTGATTCCGGCTATCGGCGATCGGCTATCGGCGATCGGCTATCGGCGATCGGCGATCGGCCCCAAAATTGGCGATCGGAGCATCCCTGTTCAAAAGTAAAAATTACATTTTTAATAGCAGGGCTCTATTTCAGTATTAACTAAAAAGTCAGCAACAGCTGACATCAAATCTTTGCTGAGCCTAAAGATAATCATAAATAAATAACATAGTGAAAATAAATATATTGCAATGCTCAAAACAGCAGCATCCAACCGTCTCTAATCCTTGGATATGACATGTCACTGCATGCATGCAGCACCCGTAGCGCGGAGATCATCATATCATTCTGTCTAATATTCCCCCCCCCCCCAACTACACGAGTTGTGGACAGACCCGACGGGTAATAATGGATTATGACGGAAATGTTACGATCCTGTCCGTCAAAATGACTGACAACGAAAAAGTCTAACGCCACCACGGCTTGGGAGAAAGAAACAAGGCGATATTTGGGCCCATTTTCGCTACAATGAGGCGGGAAAAAAATGTGAATGCATTGTTTTATCAGAAGGGAAGCAATGTGGCCATAACACAGCTGGTAAAAACACCACAAACCTGACCAGATAATCTCTGCAAAGCTGCATTCTTACATTAATCATTCAACCTGTGTTTTTCATCAAATAAGGATAAGATATAATCTTATTGGGAAATAAGTTTGACTAAAATGACAAATTGTTGGTTTTGGCTAGACTAGTTTGACTGAAATGTTCTATATAATCTGATGACTAAAAAAGACTCAAATGTCAACAGTTTTCATTAACAAAAAGTAGACTAAAATGCTCAGACTTTTAGTCGACTAAATCTTGACTAAAATAGTTACTGTTTTCTTTGACTAAAATAAGACTAAAATGCTCAGACTTTTAGTCGACTAAAACTGGACTAAATAAAAACTGGATGAAGGTGACTAAATATGACTAAAACTAACAAGGACATTTGATACAGGACTAAGACTAAATAAAAAAATTGCTGACATAATTAATACTATTGTATTACTGTGTATTTACCAGCAGCTCCGATCAGCAGCAGCAGAGCCAGGAGTTTCATGGTGTCAGGTGAATGTTCAGAAGTCTCCTGCACACACACCTCGGCTCAAATTTATATCCCAGCAGCCCCACAGTGCTCGTCCCCCTCACCTGACCGCCCCCCCCCGCCTCCTCCTCTCCTCTCCCCCCTATTTCTCTTGACCCAATCTGTGTCCTCACAGTCTTGGCACTCAGTTTCAAACCAAATGTACTTTCTTATCACACTCCTCATTTTGTGTTTGCCCACTTCGGCCCAATCGTAGCGCAACACCCCGTGGTTATGTCATCTGTGCCCCTTATTTAAAATGTGGACCAAGGTGTTACGGCTGGAGGGCAAGGCACGCAGGACCCAAATGCAGAAAATAGGTTTAAAAGCAGGAATCCTTTATTTCCAGAACGAGTCCAGGCAAACAAAGTCAAAACTAGGCAAGGCAAAACATAAAGTCACTCAGAACATAAACCCTTCCAACAACGTTAAGAATCTCACCATGACAGACAGAACAACCAGAACTTAAATGCACACAAGACTAATCACATGAACAAGACACAGGTGGGAAGGGAGGAGAAAATGCAGGGGCACAAGGTGAACACTATCGGGTAATCGGAGCCGGCGGGACAGATGTAGACGGAACCCCCCGACGGGACACGCGTAGATGGGACCCCGGACGGAACATGGGCCGGTATCAGTGGGACCCCCAACAGGACAGGTGTCGGCGGGACCCCCAACGGAACAGAACAAGGAGTTGGCAGGACCCCCGGCAGAACAGTAGTCGGCGGGACCCCCAACGGGACAGGATATGGTGTTGGCAGGACCCCCATTGGAACCCCCAAGTTTAAGTTTAAGTGGACTACCTCACTTGCAGCAGACCACCATGCAAGTGGTGCAAGACCACTGCCGCTAAAGATGATAAAACCTTTATGAAATAAAAAATGACGAAAAACAACTTGATAAAATATAGCACCCATGGCCTTCCATAGGTTTACATCATAATATAACCAAAGCCTTTAATAAACCATTGAGTATTGATAACAGTAGTTTCTTAACTGCTGTTAATTCATCTACCTCGGATGCAACAGACCACCATAGCTACTGGCGCAAAAACCTATAAAACCTTTATGAAATAAAACATGTACCAAGAGGAAAAAAGATAACAGTAAGCAATCATCTAATGCTTAAGACTGTCTCATAAGAATGTATTTGAGAGCAAACGTGATGTATACAGTTTGCTTGAGGACAGACAGAATATTGTAGCTCACCCTATGATGAGAGGAAACATTAAAGCACATTTCCCTACCGTTCAAAAGGATTTGCCAATCTTTTATAATGGCTGCTGGATCCTTTCCCTCAGTTAGGAACCATCCTAAAAAGCGAGTGAAGCCAGTATAATGTTGGCAATGCACTTGATGGCTACATACTGCATGAAATGACTGTATAGTATTCAAAATCCAAAGCCAAACGTGTCCTAGCTAGTTATGGTTACTGTAGTATGATTGCACTTATGGCAGATTATTTAAAACTAATAGATGGTGATGTTGGCCATTTAAAGTGGACCTATCATGCTATATTTGAATAATATAGTGTAGGACCATACCTATATAAGGCATATTTATACTTTTTTTCAAAATACCAAACAGATCATGCATTTTAGCCATGCCTCATTTCGCTCAATTTGACAATTTATAGCTCTGTTTTTGCAAGGGTTGATTCTGTGAGCAACAGCACCATCTAGAGGCCTGGCATATGTACTACAGCGTCTCCAGCGCTTTCGAACGGCAATGCCGTGGTTGTCTCCTCCTGATTGGTGGAGTTGGCCCAATAGCCGTAGCGCCACTTTCCTGACGTCAGGAAAGTGTTCAAATCTGGATCAGTTTTTATCAGATCCGTTGCAGCCCCTTTTTTAGAGATTTGGGTATGGAGGAAAATAGAGAGGGTTGTGTTTTCTGACACTTGGTGAGTTCCCTGGAACACCGGGGACACATATTCATGTATAAAAGACGTACAAAAGTGCATTTTGCATGATAGGTCCCCTTTAAGGTAAACATATTTACAGAAAACATGTAATTTGATAAATCAAACTGGAAAAGAGTGATGCTATATACAGTACAATCAATAATGCATGTTTCTGATAGTCTGGAGTCACTAATACATCGGTGCTTTTTAACACATGATATAAGGCTGAATTGGGGTGTTTTTTGTGTCCCTTGAAAAGATAAGCCAACAAAAGTCTATTAAATGTTCATTATCTCAATTTGTTTTAAAGATTTTCCTAACGAGTTTGTAGTTTCAAAACACATGTTTAAGTCTTCAATACAGCAAGATGTTCCTTTAGTAAGCTATTGTCCCATTTACAGTACATAGACAATAAAGGACGTGCATGGCTTCCTCTCCTTAGACCTTAATCCCTTTTACAGTGTTTTATTTGGTTAATTAAGGTGTATTGTAAAATGTCTTGTTTCAGTATTGGGTTATACCTAGCTTCAGCCTCTTGTGTCATATCTGCTTCCAAAAAAACTACATGTCAATAGTCCAAATGCCAAACTCTAGGCTTATTCTGCAATCCACTGACTTCACAGTGATTATGTCCAATTCTTATCTAAAGTGTATTGTGCTTTTCCTTAAACACACATTGCCAAACAACCTCTCAATAAGATTTCCATCAAAATAAGACACACAAACTGTAGCTTTTACCAGTTAACCTCTGCATAGATACGGGCTATCTGAGAAGTCTTGTCAACTACAAACATTGACATTAGTTGAAAGACCACTGTTTTGCGCAAATGAGATGAAGTACCTGATAAGAGAGTGATTTATGTCCCCCATTAACCTTAGTCCCACCTCCAAATCCCTTTGATGTGGCACCTGTCACTCTGACATCTCTGGCCTTTGACCCTCTTATCTTTTATGACTTGTTTGTTTATTTTTGTATTGCCCCTCATAAAGGATGTTGCTCAATAGTGGGGTGATAAGACTTTATTGCCCCTTTGATGTGAAACCTGTTATAGTGTCCTTAGTAGGTCATTATAGTCAACGATGAAACCATTATAGTCAATGATGACAGTATGACTTGTTTAGCTGTTTATTGTTTTATTGCCCTCCTCATAAAGGATGTTGCTCAATAGGGGGTGATACGACTATTGCCCCTTTGATGTGACACCTGTTGTAGTATCCCCCTAGTAAGCCATTATAGTCAATGATGATAGTATGACTTGTTTCGGTCACCTGTTGTGGTTGTAATGCCCTCTATAAGGTAATGTTCTTTAATAGTGGGTTAATATTACTTATTGACTCTTTTGTGTTAATATAAGGTTATATGACATTTAGGTATGTCTTTTGAAGTTGTATAGGTAGGTAATAATACTTTGACCTTGTTTGTGTTAATATGGGGTTAAAAGGGTAATCTTTGCTAGTTTATTTAAAACAAATAATTTCCCTTCTCCCCCTTTTTTTTTCTTCCTCCACCCAAGCTGTCCCTCCCACCCTGCTGCACCTACGTCAGAGCCCTAAACCCTCACACACACCCCTCCCACCCTGCTGCACCTATGAACACAGAGGGGGGGCTTTGAGTTTTTACCTGCGACTATGTCTCTGAAAGGTGTCCAAAGTGTTGTTTTAAAAAAATAAGTAATCTTTTCAGATAATCTAGTTCCTTTCTCGCAGTAAGGATAAGAATAATTGACAGAGGGGGTGTAAAAATCCCCGTACTAGCGAAAGCCCTTTACTTAAATTTAACAACTCACCCTATACTCTTAACAAAAGTTTTTGAGATAACCGGGTCTAGACTATTAGACCTCAGGGTTGCTCACACACAAGACTAGTGCTTGTTTTAAGTTTAGCTTAGACAATATATTACTTTACAATAGCATCTAAAGCAGGCAGCTATAGGGGCTAGAGGAAGTATTTTCTCTCAATAAAACGGATAAGATTATATTCTGTAGCAATGAAGTGTAAAGTGAAGGTTCCCCTTAAAAACTCCAGCAGACAGACAGAGGAATAATCTATTTTGTGCAGACCTGGACATGACAGAGAACGGTAGGAGGGGGGTTCATTTATTTACAAGTCCCAGTTTACCCCTTTACTCTTATCAATGTTTTTGAGATAACTATGAGGGACCGTGTAGGCCAAAATTCAAACTAACCTCGCGCACACACTACTGAAAACATCTGGCCTTGCACACACACTACTGAAATACTCTCACATTCACTACTGAACACCTCACTCACACACAACTGAAAAGTAAATTTCACACACAAAGTGTGAACGCGGCTATTGCTGCAGTGATACAGTAGGTGGCCATAATTCTCGTCTACTCGTTTGGAAGTCGCCATTAAAGAAGAAGAATGAAACAGAAGGTCCAATTCAGCTTGGATTTATAGAGAAACAGCACCGCAGCCGTAGGCTGGACCCTGAATCGAGCAGTCTACAAACTGAGACGGTCTGGTCTATGGAGGTGTTCTTGTTTGCATCACCTGGCGCAGCTCGTGAGGTGGCCTAGCAACCCGCTAGCAACATGCACAGCTGCAATAAGCTAACAAGCTAACTAAACCAAAATTGAGCCAGAACCTTTTCTTTTTTGTTTAACCATTTATTGAAGTGATTGATATTTCAGGCTGAGAGGACAATGGCCAGTTAAATATGGTTGATTAAGCTGTGTACTTCTAGCCAAAAGGTATGTCAGAATTAGTTATTTAACAGTAAGTAAATATAGGAGTAACCAATGTACTCAAGCCTGATCCAAATAAGGCTAACCTACGTCTGTTCCTCCCGGTCTGCACGTTTTACATTGCTTAAGGTAAGTGAACATGAAACTATTCAGCAAAACGTTCATTAATAATCTAAGGTATTGAGTTTTTGGGATAATACTTGCATGCAAATCTATAAATGCCTTCAGGTTTCTAAAATATATAATATGTGGTAAATTCAACTGTGGATCCAGCAAAGATTCATATTTTTGCTTGATTTTAGTTATTGATTTTTTGCTGTCACTTAATTAAACTTTTAATAAATTAAAGTCAAGCTTACATGTGATGGTAGCTAGTTCGTGCTCTTACCTGTGTGCCTCCTCTGCAACCAGACTGTATTAAAACTCTTAAGTACCAGTTCTATCTACTTTAACCTGTTAAGCCCCAAGCCTGTTTTTCAGGTCTCAGGCTCGAAAAGGACATTCCCAGAACAAATGACATATCTTCACTGCTAAAAGGGGTAAATTAATAATCTTTTTTCTCAAAGCAATGATAAACCTGTGAGTTGGATGTAGAAAAGTCAGAATCAATATAGATTTTTTTTATTTTAAAGTAAATTCAGATTGAACATAGTGAAAAAATTTAAATTATAGTGTCCGTCCAAAAATAAACCATTACTCATAGTGAAAACCACCCTTGAATGACGGGATAGTAGACTAAAAGCTTTAGAAATGCAAACAATAACATATAATAAGTACCCTGTATAAAGATTGATGCAAAACAAGTGACATTTGACCTTTTTAGAGAGGTTTAGTAAAACAAAAAACACCCCTGGGGTCATTTGGGTGGAAATGGGTGTATTTGACGTTTCTCTGGAACCCATTGGTCGATTTTGATGATTGACATCTCTTTTGAACCGTTAGAGCCAATAGAATCGAAGGGGAATTTCCACATACACACACACATTACCATTGAGAAATGAGAGCTATGCACACGCAGTTTGCCCAAAGCTTACGCTCTGAAATCTGAAAACTTAAAACTAGGTTTATTGCTGATGGATTATCAGAAATCCTTTCAAAGTGACACAGACACATTGGATTAACCTATGGATTAACCTTCAGCAGCGTTTTTATCGTTTTAATGCCATTGAATACAACTTTTGATCAGAAAACAACAAAGGTAAGACATATTGCCATGTTGGCTACCTAATGCTACGTGGTGTGATGTCTTTGTTAGCTTCTCATGTCGCGAGTTCGGATCGGTCAGTAATGATACCAATACCTGTCGAATCTGTGCAATATCAGCTTGCTAATCGATATCTTGTTTGTGCAGATATGATAAGTAATAAGGGTATTTTAACGAGTTCTGTGCTAAGTGTGTTAGCATTTTCCGCTCAGGGCTAATTCAGAGCCTTTGTTATTACCCTTATGTTTCGTTTTGCTAAACATTTTTAACATTGTCTGATAGCTGAGTTTCTTCCCGTTAAGTGTGTATGACACATTAATAGGTTTTTAAATGTTAAGAAGCCCTCAGACGCGGTTTCTTGCAGATGTTGCAATGTTTCCCCCGCACGCGGGGGAATGGGGCTTAACAGGTTAAACAATTAAAAAGACAAAATCAACTGCATTTATTGATATACCAATCTTTATTTTTGGGGCCTCTTCTTCTTTTAAATTCAACTTTCAGACATTAAAATACAGTAATAGTATTGTTTATTTAAAAAAAAAAAACTGAGCCACTCCTAACAGTTAACTTCATATTTATTTTTGTTTAAAGAATTTATTACACACATTTTCCCCTCTCATATTCACAGTGTGGATCAATTGAGACAGCATGGTATCCAGAGAGCTGCAGAGACTTTGGGAGGAACCTCAGTGTGATGGATGTCCTGTCTGTGGGTTTGGCCGGAGAAGACTGAGGTGGAGCGGTCTTTCTCTGGGAGGAGGACCAGGCCTGATCAAGAAAACCACCAAACTGCATATGTGAGCCCATACTCAACTAATAATCAACTCCAGCTCAACAAACCATGTTGCAATATCTACGTTAAGGCTTGAATTTCACTTACCGAAGAAACTGCATTCATGGACGGTCTGTTTTAACCGCAGAGCCATAAGATACGTCCGATATTTCAATGAAGAATACTACACCAGGCATCAACACAACAAACACATCCGAGTTCAAGTTGTGTTCTCCGGATCAGCTGTGCCCCTGTAGCAGCCTGGAGCTAATTAAGCTAACGTGGCTAACGGAGCTAGCAGAGAGACCACTAGCAGTTTGGTAATTCCGTTTCATTACAATGACTTCCGTTACAGCAAGAATCCCCCTCACACACATAGGTGAAACACATGCACATTCCCTACTGAGAACCTTTCAGTAAAATGTTTTCAGGAGTGTGTGTGCGAGGTTTAATTTTCAGTTGTGTGTGTTTGAGGTGTTCAGTAGTGTATGTGAGAGGATTTCAATAGTGTGTGTGTGTGAGGTTAATTTTCAGTTGTGTGTGTGTTAGGTGTTCAGTAGTGAATGTGAGAGGATTTCAATAGTGTGTGTGTATGTGTGTGAGGTACATTTTCAGTTGTGTGTGTGTGAGGTTAATTTTCAGTAGTATGTGTGCGAGGTTTAATTTTCAGTTGTGTGTGTGTGAGGTGTTCAGTAGTGAATGTGAGAGTATTTCAGTAGTGTGTGTGCAAGGCCAGATGTTTTCAGTAGTGTGTGTGTGAGGTGTTCAGTAGTGAATGTGAGAGGATTTCAGTAGTGTGTGTGCAAGGCCAGATGTATTCAGTAGTGTGTGTGCGAGGTGAGTTTGAATGTAGGCCTACACGGCCCTTCATAGATAACAGTGTCTCCCACACACAAAACACATGCAACACACAAACACAAAAAACACGCACAAACAAACTGTGACTCTTGTAACGATCAACTATAAAAAATAGCTGTGTTAAATAAACGCACAAGGGGTTCTTGATATGAAATAATATATTAAAGGTAAACAGAACTGATAAACGGACAATCTGCTCTTTCCACAAAATAGTCCCCACGGAAGTGTATTTACTACAGTCTATATGCACACATTCACAAATAAACAAAGACAGGTTTTATACGTTATTCAAGTGTATTCACAGTTTTCGAGCCAAACAAAACAAACAAAACCCAACAAAAAGTCCGCTCGGTGATAAACCGAAATTGTCTTTACTGCCTAATCCAGGACATAGTTAATTGACAAAAAAAGGCTGTTGCTCCTGCGCCCGTCGGCAGCAAAAAACTGGAAATGTTTGTAGGCCTATTTAGGCTATAATCCACAGAAACAAAAATAGGATGATCGGCGTGGCACAAAGGAGCGATCTCACCCTGTGTTGGAGAGAATCTCTCAATGCAAATGAGCTGCAGCTGACCACGCCCCCCTGCAGAAGTGGGGGGCGATGTGTTGGAGAGGGGCTGAGCTCAGTAGACAGACTGTAATGAGTGCTAGCCGCTAAATAGCCAAGTCCCATCAACAGAGCTGTGCAGCGTTGTGTTTTTCCCCCCTCCTTGCAACAATTGCGCACACATACACACACTGTTGTATCCTAACAGTCGTGCACACACACACATATGTATATTCATGTGCGCAAACAAGTAATAAAGACTGCTGAATCACATCACGTCTCATTCGCGTAGCTTAGCTTAGCTTAGCTTACAGATCGGTGATATTTGATAATTCTTATAGACTACAATCACAAAAGGTTTTACATAAAGCGCTGGAAAAAACGGCACTTACCTACAGAAGATTACGTTTGTTATTATAACTTACTCAATATGATTTTAGAGGATCAAAAATACTAATAAATAGGAGAATAAATACTTGTGGTATCGGCTAGGGCGTAGCTTTACAGCCTTCACACAGATCGCCATTACAGCAGTATGTCTGAACAGGTTAGCAAATGGCTGATAGTTTAAATAGAAAAGACTGCGGAGCTTACAAAATGAAATAAAATGTTACAAAAACATATAAACACCCAACCGATTACTGTTTGGGTTTGAGGCGACATTGCTACGGCGAAGCTACATGCTACAAGCTACATGCTACAAGCTACGTAGTAGAGATAACTTTATCCGGAAAAACACCGCTAAATAAAAAGGAATGCAAATATTAACATGGAAAAACGTACAGCTTCCAAATTGGATGTGTCCTGGTCCAGAATGGTTGGTATTGATCCAGTTTTAGCCTTAGATTGGAAGCATATCCTCTTTTCACTTGAGGGAAGTTGATAAACATGTCCGAGGTAAAATGTTTAGAACACACAAGCAGACATTTGCCGAGGTATTCTGGCACATTCCCCTTGAAAATGAAGTCCAGCCGCAGATTCATTTTTGCAGCCAACAACAGCACAACTTTTCACTGCCTTAGACATGCTGGCAAATAACACAGATGCGACTCGGGGAGATTCAGCCTGCTATATGGCAATGAGAGGTGGCCGTGGACGTGGCCCAACCTCTCATTCTCATGATAGGTGGAGCGTTGCCCATGTAGGCGGAGCGTCACCGCCCACTATTCCGGGCTGACGTCGGGTCGGATGGAATCTGTATCCGCTCGTTGTAGCCCCGTTTTTAAAAGATTTGGGTACGGAGGAAAAGAGAGAGGGTTGTATTTTCTGACACTTGGTGAGTTCCCTGAAACACCGGGGACACATATTCATGTATAAAAGACGTACTAAAGTGCATTTTGCATGATAGGTCCACTTTAAGTTACATTTGGCTCTAGTAATAGTATGGTATATCAGAATATCATAAAAAATATAAAAAGGTCCCACAAACTAGCCTTTTAGAGTCACAGTATAGTGTGTGTGTGTTTTTTGTGTGTGTTTGCATGTGTTTGGTATGTGTGTGGGGAGACAATGGGAGACACTGTTATCTAAAAAACAGTAAAGAAACTGTGACATGTAAAGAAAATATTTTCACTAAAACTGTGATGTTACATCCCTCAGAGATGTCTATTCTTCTTTTTTAAAACCCATACTGTGAGAAAGGAACTAGATTATCTGAAAGATTACTTTTTGTTTTAAACCAACAGTGTGGGGACACCTGCCATAGACAGAGTCACAGGGACTGAGCATAAAACAGGAAAGGGAAGTAAAAGAAGGGGGAGGGTCTGGAGGGGGAGGTGTTTTGACTCTGCAGAGTCACATGGACCCTAGGGTGGGGAAAAGGAAGGGGTAGATGATTAATTTGATAGATCTGACTTGATTGTTGTGATGGCTGAAGGAAGAGACACGGGCGAGGAAGAAGCAGAAAAAGAAGTCGTTTGTAAAAAGGACAGCACTAGTCTAGTCCTTTTTTAAAAAAAATGTATGTCAGTTTCAAGAAAAGATGAGAGGTTTTATGCATGACGTGCAAAATATCCTGCAACCCTACAAAAAAGGAAAGAAGGTACAAGTAAAGTCTGTTGGAAAATGTCATAAAAAGTGAGTTGTATGTTGTAATATTTGAATGTTGATAAAAATCTCTGTAGTTTTTCAAAATATAATGAACAAAGTCATAGAGGGAAAAAATGAAAACAGTATGTTGAAAAAAGTAATGTTATGTTAAAAAGAACATGAAAGAAGTCACAGTAAAACATCTAAAAAACATTAAAAAAAAGTCAGGCTATTAAAGTTATCAAAACTGCATTGTCTCACTGAAACAGCCTTAAAATCACTAACTTGCCAATTAGAATTGGATTATTAAAGAACATCTATTCAGAAAATGTACTTAATTTTGTACCAGTTGTAAAGTTTTGCATGCATTAAAGTGCAACTGAAAGTATCTTAGTAACACAAAAACAGCAAAAATCTGTAAAGTTATCAAAAGACTGCAATGTTTCACTGAAAAAAGTGTTAGAAACTACAAAAACTAGCCATTTAAAGTAACAGTCTAGTGTGTGTGTGTGTGTGTGTTTGCATGTGTTTATGTGTGTGTGTGTGTGTGTGTGTGTGTGTGTGTGTGTGTGTGTGTGTGTGTGTGTGTGTGTGTGTGTGTGTGTGTGTGTGAGGGGTGAGGAGTTCCTTGAGGTAGGGAGGGGCAGTTCCATGGAAACACTGGTGAGTGAGGAGGGAGACCTTGTATTCAATCCTCAGTTCCACGGGGAGCCAGTGTAGTGATTTAAGGATGGGGGTGATATGATCATATTTGCGCACCCTCATCAGGATCCTAGCAGTGCTGTTCTGGATGTACTGGAGCTTCTGGATGCTTTTTTTAGGGATCCCGATGAGGAGTGCATTGCAGAGATACAGGCGTGGACAAGCTTTTCGGCATCAGACAGAGTGAGTGTGGATATATAGTATTGTTGAAATTGCACCTATAACCTCAGGCTGTTTATCATCTCTTTTGCAAAGGCATTTATTTTGACCATTTTCAGAATGTTAATGCATTTTTCTACGCTAAAATAAGGGGAAACATTTGGAGGTGTTGTTATTTATAATGCAATGGTTTTACTCGTCCACCCCACTTGAGATAAAATCGGGATGAATGTGGCTCGTGAACAAAAAAGTGTTTAACAATGCTGCTCTCTGCTCCTACTTTCCACCATTATTAAATAAAAAATGTCTGCTAAAAAAAAGGGACATACACACCACTTTAAAAAATAGACCCATTTATTTAGGTGGTAGGTTCAGAAAATGATCTGTCAAAAACAGTACAGGAAGCAGTCTGCAAGGCCAAAACTATGCAAGATGTGGCTCACTTATTAACTGAATAATGAGATAATGATCTTGAGATGTAGATGTAGATGTATCTGGAGCTTATGGTAAAGTCTCGTACAATTATCTATTGGGGAATCAGCGTTGCAACGTTTGCAGATACAACGATTTTTTGCATTTGAGATTGTGGTTGTCATGCTTTTGTTTATTTAATATTGCATTGTGTTTATTTGTATATACCTATTTCTGATTAGTATTGTTCTGTTTTAAGCAGTGCTGAATATCTCACAGAAGCAAAGTCTGCATCTTCCTCTCTGAGGGCTGGCATTTTATAAACTTGTGTTGTGCACATACAGTCTTTGAAACTATATATGAGATTATTCTCCACTTGAAACATTATGTGTCTCAAAAACTGTAAAATGTCATGATAAGTCTATGGTTCCCTTTCACAGAGCAATACATAAATGTCAAGTCTTCGCTGTTGCACCAAATTATTTTGTAACATATGTTTTTTTTTTTCATGGATGTGTCTCATTCTGTTATTTCATGCAAATGAGTACTTCCTTCTCTCGCAATAGTCTGTCCACAATGTACTTACTTATAAGTAAATCTTGCTGGTGTGAATCGTATAATCCTTGCTAACATCTTGTATTTCTTACCCCAAATAAATCCTATTCATAGACCCTTTCATAGCAGACATTCAGCAAGTTATTGCAGAACACATAAATGACAGTTCCAGCTATTATTGCAATGCAGCAATTAGTATGCTTTGAGTGACACCTTTGTTTGAAAGGCTAGCTAGAAGTTAATATATATCATTATTTTAAAATGAAAATGTATTTAAGAGTTGAGTCAGACATTTTAGTACAATCTGTTTTTGTGTGTAGGTGCAGCAGCATGGCTCGGCCCCTCCAGCCCAGTGAAACAGAGACAAAGACGCAAAGAGAGGGAGGAACGGAGAGGGGGGCTCAGAGAAGACAAATGTGACCTGGAAGAGATGACGAGAAGAATGTCGTCCTGACAGAAGAACACCTTTGCAAGATAAAGACTCTAAATCAAAGCGAGAAATACCTAAAAATCAGCCCTCAGTGAAAGTAAAAATAGTTTCTGGTGTCATGTTTAGCTGTAATGAGTGGGTGGGACTGACAGGAATATTTCTCACTGAGGCCTCCTACTGTTCAATAATTACACTGCCATTATCTCAGCAGTAGGTTCAGCACTTATTCTTTATAATTAAAGCATTTTATGAGCCCCCCTTAAATAATGGAAATTATTGAAATGCTTGACATTATAACCCTAACCCTTATGGAAAAGGAAGGGGGCTATCACATGACTGGGGAGAGAAATGTGCTACCTCACTGTTTAACCCATACCATGAATATGTTCCTTATAACAGCTTTTAAACCCTCTACTGTATATCAAAGCGATATAGCACCATCAAACTGTCTTAAATGGTATTAAATCAAATACATAAACCTGTACCTAACACAGACTTCAGCGTATAAGTGATTGGTGTATGTTTTCACATTATAGACATGAACAGACAAGTGAATACCAAGTGATTTTATTTAGTTTTCAACATTCTGGCACATGTGTGTTAAGAGTCTTGATTGGCACCAGAGAGAAGACTGAAAAATAAAAACCAGGGCTGTGAACCAGTGGGAGAAGTGAAGAAAATAAACTGGTAATTTCTGTAGGGATTGGCTGCCAGGACATCTTCAAACCACGAGTGGAACTCACACAGTTTGACGTAGACCCCGGGGTAGTTTGGCTCGGCACATCCCTGACCCCATGACACCAGGCCGTGCACCTCTCCGTCACACACCAGAGGGCTGCCAGAGTCACCCTCTTGCCGCTGTTGCCGCTGTTGCAGGTGTTGCAGCTGTTGCAGCAAAAATCAATGCAGGTGTTGCCGCTGTTGCAGGTGTTGCAGCTGTGGCAGCAAAAATCAATGCAGGTGTTGCAGCTGTTGCAGGGGTTGCCGCTGTTGCAGCAAAATTAAATGCAGGTGTTGCAGGGGTTGCCGCTGTTGCAGCTGTTGCTGCAAACATCAATGCAGGTGTTGCCGCTGTTGCAGGTGTTGCAGCTGTGGCAGCAAAAATCAATGCAGGTGTTGCAGCTGTTGCAGGGGTTGCCGCTGTTGCAGCAAAAATCAATGCAGGTGTTGCCGCTGTTGCAGCTGTTGCCGCTGTTGCAGCTGTTGCTGCAAACATCAATGCAGGTGTTGCCGCTGTTGCAGGTGTTGCAGCTGTGGCAGCAAAATTCAATGCAGGTGTTGCAGGGGTTGCCGCTGTTGCAGCTGTTGCTGCAAACATCAATGCAGGTGTTGCAGCTGTTGCCGCTGTTGCAGGTGTTGCAGCTGTTGCTGCAAAAATCAATGCAGGTGTTGCCGCTGTTGCAGGTGTTGCCGCTGTTGCAGCAAAATTCAATGCAGGTGTTGCCGCTGTTGCAGCTGTTGCAGCTGTTGCAGCAAAAATCAATGCAGGTGTTGCCGCTGTTGCAGGGGTTGCCGCTGTTGCAGCAAAATTCAATGCAGGTGTTGCCGCTGTTGCAGCTGTTGCAGCTGTTGCAGCTGTTGCAGCAAAAATCAATGCAGGTGTTGCCGCTGTTGCAGGTGTGGCAGCTGTGGCAGCAAAAAGTAATGCAGGTGTTGCAGCTGTTGCAGGGGTTGCCGCTGTTGCTGCAAAAATCAATGCAGCTGTTGCAGCTGTTGCCGCTGTTGCAGGGGTTGCCGCTGTTGCAGCAGCAAAATTCAATGCAGCTGTTGCAGCTGTTGCCGCTGTTGCAGGTGTTGCAGCTGTGGCAGCAAATTCAATGCAGGTGTTGCAGGGGTTGCAGCTGTTGCAGCTGTTGCTGCGAAAATCAATGCAGGTGTTGCAGCTGTTGCAGGTGTGGCAGCTGTGGCAGGCAAAAATCAATGCAGGTGTGTGCAGCTGTTGCAGGGGTTGCCGCTGTTGCAGCAAAATTCAATGCAGGGTGTTGCAGCTGTTGCCGCTGTTGCAGGGGTTGCCGCTTGTTGCAGCAAAATTCAATGCAGGTGTTGCAGCTGTTGCCGCTGTTGCAGGTGTTGCAGCTGTGGCAGCAAAAATCATGCAAGGTGTTGCGCTGTTGCAGGGGTTGCCGATGTTGCAGCAAAATTAAATGCAGGTGTTGCAGGTGTTGCCGCTGTTGCAGCTGTTGCTGCGAAAATCAATGCAGGTGTTGCCGCTGTTGCAGGGGTTGCTGCTGTTGCAGCAAAATTCAATGCAGGTGTTGCAGCTGTTGCCGCTGTTGCAGGTGTTGCAGCTGTTGCAGCAAAAATCAATGCAGCTGTTGCAGCTGTTGCCGCTGTTGCAGGTGTTTGCAGCTGTGGCAGCAAAATTCAATGCAGGTGTTGCAGGGGTTGCAGCTGTTGCAGCTGTTGCTGCGAAAATCAATGCAGGTGTTGCAGCTGTTGCAGGGGTTGCCGCTGTTGCAGCAAAATTAAATGCAGGTGTTGCAGGGGTTGCCGCTGTTGCAGCTGTTGCAGCTGTTTGCTGCAAAAATCAATGCAGGTGTTGCCGCTGTTGCAGGTGTTGCAGCTGTGGCAGCAAAATCAATGCAGGTGTTGCAGCTGTTGCAGGGGTTGCCGCTGTTGCAGCTGTTGCAGCAAAAATCAATGCAGGTGTTGCCGCTGTTGCAGGTGTGGCAGCTGTGGCAGCAAAAATCAATGCAGGTGTTGCAGCTGTTGCAGGGGTTGCCGCTGTTGCAGCAAAATTAAATGCAGGTGTTGCAGGGGTTGCCGCTGTTGCAGCTGTTGCAGCAAAAATCAATGCAGGTGTTGCCGCTGTTGCAGGTGTTGCAGCTGTGGCAGCAAAAATTAATGCAGGTGTTGCAGCTGTTGCAGGGGTTGCCGCTGTTGCAGCAAAATTCAATGCAGGTGTTGCAGCTGTTGCAGGTGTTGCAGCTGTTGCAGCTGTTGCAGCTGGTGCAGCTGTTACAGCTGTTTCACACACACACAGACACACACAGACACACACACACACACACACAAACAGAGAAAGAGATGCATTTTTGTTTTAAAGTTATCCTCAACGACAACCATTCATATTTTTTATTTAATATCTTACACTACAGTATGTTTTCTATGTAGTGTTTACTGTTTGTGTGTGTATCTTTGTGAATGTGTGTATTATAGTGTTAATTGCGTTGACTAAAACTATGACGAAATATGTTCTACAACGACCTTTTTTACCAAGACTAAGACGAGACGATGACGAGACGGCACCGACGTCAGTAAACAATAACTGTAACGAAATCAACATGCAATATCGTTGACGACGAGACGAAAATGTAGTTTACTAAATAAAAACTTTGCCAAAATCTCTCTTTACTTTTGTTGACGAAAAAGGAGGAGACGAAATATTATCAAAGATAAGGTTACATCTGATCGTCAGTTTTTCTCCCAGCAGTTCAATTGCCGGCGCTGCGGCTGGTCAGCAGTTGTGTGGAATTCCGTCTCTTTTTAGTGAGCCGGATCATTTGGCTCGGCTCACCAAGAAGAGCCGGCACTTTCGGCTCCCAAACAACTCTTCATTTAACCACATATATCTTTTATAATTTAATCAAATTTGGCCCTGTTTTGACAAATGATTTATATGTGCACACATATATCAATTACATTATTCAATACATTCTTTGTAATGAAGTATTCAAAAGTAAATATTACATTTTTAATATAAACGATTTGCTGTGGCCAATTGTTTTCATTGCATTTACAGATCCTTGTAACTCTCTCATACCACCGAATGAATGCACAGACTTGCTTGTAGAACCACGCTACACAAAGCAGATAGCAACACCTATAAAAACTTTAGCATAGACATTTAAAAAAAGGACAGCTGCTGTATCGACATTTTAAAATTGTATTTAACGAAAAAGCTAGCAGGGATCTATTTCAGTATTAACTAAAAAGTCAGCAACAGCTGACATCAAATCTTTGCTGAGCCTAAAGATAATATTAAATAAATAACATAGTGAAAATAAATATATTGCAATGCACAAAACAGCAGCATCCAACCGTCTCTAATCATAAAAAAAAAAAAATACAAATAAATATATTGCAATGTGCAAAACAGCAGCATCCAACCGTCTCTAATCCTTGCATATGACATGTCACTGCATGCATGCAGCACCCGTAGCGCGGAGATCAACGTATCATTCTGTCTAATATTCCCCCCCCCCCGTCAGCGCGAGTGAGTGACGAGTTGTGTACAGACCCGACGGGTAATAATGGATTATGACGGAAATGTTACGATCCTGTCCGTCAAAATGACTGATAATGAAAAAGTCTAACGCCACCACTGCTTGGGAGAAAGAAACGAGGCGATATTTGGGCCCATTTTCGCTACAATGAGGCGGAGAAAAAAAGTGAATGCATTGTTTTATCAGAAGGGAAGCAATGTGGCCATAACACAGCTGGTAAAAACACCACAAACCTGACCAGATTATCTCTGCAAAGCTGCATTCTTAATCATTCAACCCGTGTTTTTCATCAAATAATGATAAGATATAATCTTATTGGGAAATATGTTTGACTAAAATGACAAATTGTTGGTTTTGGCTAGACTAGTTTGACTGAAGTTTTCTATATAATCTGATGACTAAAAAAGACTCAAATGTCAACAGTTTTCATTAACAAAAAGTAGACTAAAATGCTCAGACTTTTAGTCGACTAAATCTTGACTAAATAAAAACTGGATGAAGGTGACTAAATATGACTAAAACTAACAAGGACATTTGATACAGGACTAAGACTAAATAAAAAAATAGCTGACAAAATTAACACTATTGTATTACTGTGTATTTACCAGCAGCTCCGATCAGCAGCAGCAGAGCCAGGAGTTTCATGGTGTCAGGTGAATGTTCAGAAGACTCCTGGACACACACCTCGGATCAAATTTATATCCCAGCAGCCCCACAGTGCTCGTCCCCCTCACCTGACCGCCCCCCGCCTCCTCCTCTCCTCTCCCCCCTATTTCTCTTGACCCAATCTGTGTCCTCACAGTCTTGGCACTCAGTTTCAAACCAAATGTACTTTCTTATCACACTCCTCATTTTGTGTTTGACCACTTCGGCCCAATCGTAGCGCAACACCCCGTGGTTATGTCATCTGTGCACCTTATTTAAAATGTGGACCAAGGTGTTACGGCTGGAGGGCAAGGTACGCAGGACCCAAATGCAGAAAATAGATTTGAAAGCAGGAATCCTTTATTTCCAGAACTAGGCCAGGCAAACAAAGTCAAAACTAGGCAAGGCAAAACATAAAGTCACTCAGAACATAAACCCTTCCAACAACGTTAAGAATCTCACCATGACAGACAGAAAAACCAGAACTTAAATGCACACAAGACTAATCACATGAACAAGACACAGGTGGGGAGGGAGGAGAAAACGCAGGGGCACAAGGTGAATACTATCGGGTGATCAAGCAGGATGGAACACAGAGACAGGAAGCAACAGACAAGACGGGGGATGAACACTTTTCAAAATAAACAGGAAACCAGAGACAGATCTAGACAGGACAAAATCAAACAGCTCCGGAGGACGGGCAGGAAGGCCGCGTAGGCCGCGATGAGGCCCCTCCGGGGTCAGCTGGATCGCCGGAGCAGGAGCTGGTGGGACCCCTGGCGGGACAGGAACCAGAGCCGGCGGGACAGGTGTAGACGGAACCCCCGACGGGACAGGCGTAGACGGGACCCCGGGTCTATCTGCTCCCAGTGTAGATGTACTGTTTTATGAGTACTGGATTTCAATTCAGGGGTGACATTTCCAACAAAAAACAAATATAAACCACAGTCAAACAAGAACAGCTAATGTCAATAAACAGAAACATTTCACAAAATTGCATTAGCTTGAGGGCAAATGAAGTGGCAACCCTTGGTTTTGAAAAGATAAGCTAACAAAAGTCTATTAAATGTTCATTATCTCAATTTGAGTTTTTAGTTTCAAAACACATTTTTAATGTACAGCAAGACGTTCCTTTAGTAATCTATGGTCCCATTTACAGTACATAGACAATAAAGGACATGCATGGCTTCCTCTCCTTAGACTTTAATCCCTTTTACAGTGTTTAATTTAGTTAATTAAGGTGTATTGTAAAATGTCTTGTTTCAGTGTTGGGTTATACTTAGCTTCAGCCTCTCGTGTCATATCTGCTTCCAAAAAAACTACAAGTCAATAGTCCAAATGCCAAACTCAAGGCTTATTCTGCAATCCACTGACTTCACAGTGATTATGTCCAATTCTTATCTAAAGTGTATTGTGCTTTTCCTTAAACACACATTGCCAAACAATCTCTCAATAAGATTTCCATCAAAATAAGACACACAAACTGTAGCTTTTACCAGTTAACCTCTGCATAGATACGGGCTATCTGAGAACACTTGTCAACTACAAACATTGACAGTAGTTGAAAGACCACTGTTTTGGTCAAAATGAGATTAAGCACATGATAAGAGAGTGATTTATGACCCTCATAAACCTTAGTCCCGCCTCCAAATCCCTTTGATGTGGCACCTGTCACTCTGACATCTCTGACCTTTGACCCTCTTATCTTTTATGACTTGTTTGTTAATTGTTTTATTGCCCCCTCATAAAAGATGTTGCTCAATAGTGGGGTGATAAGACTTTATTGCCCCTTTGATGTGAAACCTGTTATAGTGTCCTTAGCAGGTCATTATAGTCAACGATGAAACCATTATAGTCAATGATGATAGTATGACTTGATTAGCTGTTTATTGTTTTATTGCCCTCCTCATAAAGGATGTTGCTCAATAGGGGGTGATAAGACTATTGCCCCTTTGATGTGACACCTGTTGTAGTATCCCCCTAGTAAGCCATTATAGTCAATGATGATAGTATGACTTGTTTCGGTCACCTGTTGTGGTTGTAATGCCCTCTATAAGGATGTTGCTCAATAGGGGGTGATAAGACCCACCCTGCTGCACCTACATCAGAGCCCTAAACCCTCACACACCTCCTCACACACCCCCCCCACACACCCCTCCCACCCTGCTGCACCTATGAACACAGAGGGGGGGGCTTTGAGTTTTTACCTGCGACCTATGTCTCTGAAAGGTGTCCAAAGTGTTGTTTTTAAAAAATAAGTCATCTTTTCAGATAATCTAGTTCCTTTCTCGCAGTAAGGATAAGAATAATTGACAGACAGGGTGTAAAAATCCCCGTACTAGCGAAAGCCCTTTACTTAAATTTAACAACTCACCCTATAATCTTAACAAAAGGTTTTGAGATAACAGGGTCTCCACTATTAGACCTCAGGGTTGCTCCAACACAAGACTAGTGCTTGTTTTAAGTTTAGCTTAGAAAATATATTACTTTAAAATAGCATCAAAAGCAGGCAGCTATAGGGGCTAGAGGAAGTATTTCCGCTCAATAAAACTGATAAGATTATATTCTGTAGCAATGAAGTGTAAAGTGAAGGTTCCCCTTAAAAACTCCAGCAGACAGACAGAGGAAGAATCTATTTCGTGCAGACCTGAACATGACCGAGAATGGTAAGCAGGGGGGTTAATTTCTTTACAAGTCCCAGTTTACCCCTTTACTCTTATCAATGTTTTTGAGATAACTATGAGGGGCCATGTAGGCCAAAATTCAAACTAACCTCGCGCACACACCACTGAAAACATCTGGCCTTGTACACACACTACTGAAATACTCTCACATTCACTACTGAACACCTCACACACACACAACTGAAAATTAAACCTCACACACATACTACTGAAAATTAACCTCACACACACGCAACTGAAAATTAACCTCACACACACACTATTGAAATCTTCTTACATTCACTACTGAACACCTCACACACACACACTACTGAAAACATCTGGCCTTGCACACACACTACTGAAATACTCTCACATTCACTACTGAACACCTCACACACACACAACTGAAAATGAAGCTCACACACACACTCCGCAAAACATTTTACTGAAAGATTCTCAGTAGGGAATGTGCATGTGTTTCACCTATGTGTGTGAGGGGGATTCTTGCTGTAACGGAAGTCATTGTAATGAAACGGAAGTAACAAAGAACAATGCTACAGTGATACAGTAGGTGGCGATAATTCTCGTCTACTCTGTTTGGAAGTCGCCATTAAAGAAGAAGAATGAAACAGAAGGTCCAATTCAGCATGGATTTATAGAGAAACAGCACCGCAGCCGTAGGCTGGACCCTGAACCGAGCAGTCTACAAACTGAGACGGTCTGGTCTATGGAGGTGTTCTTGTTTACATCACCTGGCGCAGTTCGTGAAGTGGCCTAGCAACCCGCTAGCAACATGCACAGCTGCAATAAGCTAACAAGCTAATTAAACTGAAATTGAGCCAGAACCTTTTCTTTTTTGTTTTACCATTTATTGAAGTGATTGACATTTCAGGCTGAGAGGACAATGGCCAGTTACATATGGTTGATTAAGCTTAAGCATATCCCTTTTACAGTGTTTTATTTAGTTAATTAAGGTGTATTGTAAAATGTCTTGTTTCAGTGTTGGGTTATACTTAGCTTCAGCCTCTCGTGTCATATCTGCTTCCAAAAAAACTACATGTCAATAGTCCAAATGCCAAACTCAAGGCTTATTCTGCAATCCACTGACTTCACAGTGATTATGTCCAATTCTTATCTAAAGTGTATTGTGCTTTTCCTTAAACACACATTGCCAAACAATCTCTCAATTAGATTTCCATCAAAATAAGACACACAAACTGTAGCTTTTACCAGTTAACCTCTGCATAGATACGGGCTATCTGAGAACACTTGTCAACTACAAACATTGACAGTAGTTCAAAGACCACTGTTTTGGTCAAAATTAGATTAAGTACTTGATAAGAATGATTGATGACCCTCATAAACCTTAGTCCCACCTCCAAATCCCTTATATGTGGCACCTGTCACCCTGACATCTCTGACCTTTGACCCTCTTATCTTTTATGACTTGTTTGCTTATTGTTTTATTGCCCCTCATAAAGGATGTTGCTCAATAGTGTGGTGATAAGACTATTGCCCCTTTGATGTGACACCTGTTACCCCCTAGTAAGCCATTATAGTCAATCATGACAGTATGACTTGTTTTGGTCACCTGTTGTGGTTGTAATGCCCTCTATAAGGATGTTGCTCAATAGGGGGTGATAAGACTATTGCCCCTTTGATGTGACACCTGTTGTAGTATCCCCCTAGTAAGCCAGTATAGTCAATGATGATAGCATGACTTGTTTCGGTCACGTGTTGTGGTATTAATGCCCTCTATAAGGTAATGTTCTTTAATAGTGGGTTAATATTACTTATTGACTCTTTTGTGGTAATATAAGGTTATATGACCTTTAGGTATGTCTTTTGAAGTTGGATAGGTAGGTAATAAACTTTGACCTTGTTTGTGTTAATATGGGGTTAAAAGGGTAATCTTTGCTAATTTATTTAAAACAAATCATTTCCCTTCTCCCCCTTTTTTTTTCTTCCTCCACCCATGCTGTCCCTCCCACCCTGCTGCACCTACATCAGAGCCCTAAACCCTCAGACACCCCCCTCACACACCCCCTCCCACCCTGCTGCACCTACAGTATGAACACAGAGGGGGGGGCTTTGAGTTTTTACCTGCAACTATGTCTCTGAAAGGTGTCCACAGTGTTGTTTTTAAAAAATAAGTCATCTTTTCAGATAATCTAGTTCCTTTCTCGCAGTAAGGATATGAATAATTGACAGAGAGGGTGTAAAAATCCCGTACTAGCGAAAGCCCTTTACTTAAATTTAACAACTCACCCTATACTCTTAACAAAAGTTTTTGAGATAACAGGGTCTCCACTATTAGACCTCAGGGTTGGTCACACACAAGACTAGTGAAAATATATGACTTTACAATAGCATCTAAAGCAGGCAGCTATAGGGGCTAGAGGAAGTATTTCCGCTCAATAAAACTGATAAGATTATATTCTGTAGCAATGAAGTGTAAAGTGAAGGTTCCCCTTAAAAACTCCAGCAGACAGACAGAGGAAGAATCTATTTCGTGCAGACCTGAACATGACAGAGAACGGTAAGGAGGGGGGTTAATTTCTTTACAAGTCCCAGTTTACCCCTTTACTCTTATCAATGTTTTTGAGATAACTATGAGGGGCCATGTCGACCAAAATTCAAACTAACCTCGCGCACACACTACTGAAAACATCTGGCCTTGCACACACACTACTGAAATACTCTCACATTCACTACTGAACACCTCACACACATACAACTGAAAATTAAACCTCACACACATACTACTGAAAATTAACCTCACACACACGCAACTGAAAATTAACCTCACACACACACTATTGAAATCTTCTTACATTCACTACTGAACACCTCACACACACACACTACTGAAAACATCTGGCCTTGCACACACACTACTGAAATACTCTCACATTCACTACTGAACACCTCACACACACACAACTGAAAATTAAACCTCACACACATACTACTGAAAATTAACCTCACACACACGCAACTGAAAATTAACCTCACACACACACTATTGAAATCTTCTTACATTCACTACTGAACACCTCACACACACACAACTGAAAATGAAGCTCACACACACACTCCGCAAAACATTTTACTAAAAGATTCTCAGTCGGGAATGTGCATGTGTTTCACCTATGTGTGTGAGGGGGATTCTTGCTGTAACGGAAGTCATTGTAATGAAACGGAAGTAACAAAGAACAATGCTGCAGTGATACAGTAGGTGGCGATAATTCTCGTCTACTCTGTTTGGAAGTCGCCATTAAAGAAGAAGAATGAAACAGAAGGTCCAATTCAGCATGGATTTATAGAGAAACAGCACCGCAGCCATAGGCTGGACCCTGAACCGAGCAGTCTACAAACTGAGACGGTCTGGTCTATGGAGGTGTTCTTGTTTACATCACCTGGTGCAGCTAGTGAGGTGGCCTAGCAACCCGCTAGCAACATGCACAGCTGCAATAAGCTAACAAGCTAACTAAACCAAAATTGAGCCAGAACCTTTTCTTTTTTGTTTTACCATTTATTGCAGTGATTGATATTTCAGGCTGAGAGGACAATGGCCAGTTAAATATGGTTGATTAAGCTGTGTACTTCTAGCCAACAGGTATGTTAGCATTAGTTAGTTAACAGTAAGTAAATATAGCAGTAACCAATGTACTCAAGCCTGATCCAAATAAGGCTAACCTGCGTCTGATTCTCCCGGTCTGCACGTTTTACGTTGCTTAAGGTAAGTGAACATGAAACTATTCAGCAAAAAGTTCATTAATAATCTAAAGTATTGAGTTTTTGGGATAATACTTGAATACAAATCTATAAATGCCTTCAGGTTTCTAAAATATATAATATGTGGTAAATTCAACAGTGGATCCAGCAAAGATTCACATTTTTGCTTGATTTTAGTTATTGATTTTTTGCTGTCACTTAATTATACTTTTAATAAATTCAAGTCAAGTTTATGTAGCAGGATGAGAGTCCTAATCCCTTGTAAAGCATATTCTCCTCGTTTGGCTCTTGTGAGCATATCACCACCAGGGGGCACCCTATAAAAGGGCAGAGGTTTCTAGCTGGCTGTCTCTTGTTTGTTGGTACCTTTATATATACAGTGGGTGTTTCTCAATCGCGAGTAAAGCTGCTTCAGAGCCACTATTTCAAGCATACTACGTCATCGAGTGCCGCCAAAGTACTCAGGGTTCTTACACCTTTTCCAAAGTCAAATTCAAGCACTTTTCAAGCATTTTCAAGGTGCATTTTCAAGCTTTTCAAGCATCTTACAGCTGTTGTAAATTACATATTTATATACACATACTTATACTCAAATGATTATATCCCTACCACACATTAAATCAGATGTTCTTAATGCCATAAAGTAGGGATGCTCCGATCGATCGGTCACCGATCGAGATCTGCCGATACTCACTCTCTACCGCTCTCTAAACATGCCGATCGCGAGGGCCGATCGCATGACGTAAAATACATGACACTTTTCTCTGTGCGCGACAAAACAAGCTCGCCAAAATGGCTTCACCGGTCTGGCATTATTTTAAGGTGTCCGAAAAAGACAGTAAAATAGCGGTATGCAACGTGTGTGTGAAGCAGAAATCCTGCAGCTCCACCCGCTGTGACGGAGCGGTGAGCGGAGCGAAACACACAAGAGTTAGACCTAACACACTTAGCTATTTTATCTACCTCTGGAACAAGCTAAACTAGTTATAAATATGTTTATTCTTCACTGTCGGCCTCACACATTACTGGATCAGCGAGCTGCATGAGACGATACTGACGGGCTGTCAGGAGAGGGAGAGCGGGGGGAGAGAGAGGGGGAGAGAGAGAGGGAGAGAGAGAGGGAGAGAGAGGAAAAGAGAGCGCTTGCTTATTTCTCCCGTGTTATTATCCAAAGTGAATGTAAACTTGAATAATATACATAATTTGAATGTAATAATTAAGTTGATTGTTGTTTGTGGAAGCTCCAGTGAATGAGCCCCATTAACTGAGTTTTAAACATCACTTTAAATGGAAGATTTAAAGTGATGTTTAAATCTTCCATTTAGGCCCCGCCCACTCGATCGGATCGGCGATCGGTATCGGCAGATACTGATTCTGGCGATCGGCGATCGGCGATCGGCCCCAAAATTGGCGATCGGAGCATCCCTACTATAAAGTATAAACAACCAAATGTGTTTCGTGATAGCATTCTACATGAAAAATTAAAGAAAAGAAAACTAAGTTTAATATTTCAAAATGAGTGACCCATCTGTACGTAGACTGGGCATCCCATATAACCTGGCTGACCCAATATAAAACAATTAGCCAAATCACTTTTCAATACATTATTGATTACTATTTTTGAGGTACTTTTAGGTTGGCAGTAAACATAAGTCAGAGGTAAATGGTGTACTTTTACTCCACTACATGTATTTAATACCTTTAGTTACTTTACAGATGTGGATGAATGATGTGAAATATAATCAAGTGTTAAATCAGACTTTAGTTCCACCTGGAGTAAATTCACAAGCTACCCTGCAGTATACAAAGTCATTCAAACTAGCTGCACCTTTACCAGCTTTGAGAACACTTTAATGATCAATCATTATAAAACATATCATATTATTCTGAAATGGACCAATTCGCACAATGACTACTTTTACTGTCGCTACTTTAACTATATTTTGATGATAATACTTTTCTACTTTTACTTGAGGAACATTTTGAATGCAGGACTTTTACTGTAACAGAGTATTCCTACACTCTGGTACTTGAGTACAAGATCTGAGTACTTGTACTTTTACTCAAGTACAAGATCTGAGTACTTGTACTTTTACTCTAGTACAAGATCTGAGTACTTCTACTTTTACTCAAGTACAAGATCTGAGTACTTCTACTCAAGTACAAGATATGAGTACTTCTACTCAAGTACAACATCTGAGTACTTATTCCACCTCTGGTAGCGTATTAGCCTGAATTGTAGCCACAAAATCACGCAGAGCTGCATACAAATAGACTCACAATTGTAACAAGTGGAAAATAATATTTACAAATGTGTACAATGATTTGTAGGTAATGTTGACTACTCAAGACACCTGACTTATAAATCTTCAAAGGAAGACTGTGTTCATTCTACAATTACATGGGATTAAAGCTAAATGTAGTTTTACTTGTATAATACTTCAAGATGTTATATTAAAGCCTGTTTCTAAAAGTATCAACCATAGCGACGTGGTCAAATCCTCAGTTTATAATTTATAACAGCTTGTAAAGGGAAGAAGAGGCACCTCTCAATTCGCACCCTGCTCTTCCGCAGCGCCGCTCCCCCTCCCTCCGGCTGAAATTATGAAGTAAAGGCGTATAGTAATCATAGATAACACGACAGGGTCCGGGACAGTTTGTTTTCAAATAAACAAAGTATTGGCTTTCAGAATATTAAACTTGTTTCAGCAAATTCAGATGATAAATACAACTTTGAAGCTTGTAACGGCATAATTACAAGCGGAGAATGGAGTAATTTAACATCAGAACAAGCATAACAACAGCCGGTGTTTCTTGTGAGTGTTTCCCCGGTACACAAACACAATAGGCCTACATACAAACGCAAAAATACACAAACACACACACTCGCGAGCTTCCCCCAGACCAGTAATACAAACGAAAATGTGTCTTCGGGAAGTTCGGGTCAATGTGACTGATTTCGATAGAGCAAGTCACATTTGGTTTAGGCACGAAACATACTACCAGTAGAAATACCTTGCTTTTAAAATCGCTCTGTGTCGAATCAATAGATTATATTTCGTGACTAAAACACGAAATGCCGTGAGACTGGGTTGAATTACAACAGTGAGTGCTTCACCCTCTGAACACCACAGGATGGCGACTGTAACTCTGTAAGATAGATAGATAGATAGATAGTACTTTATTGATCCCAAATTGGGAAATTGTTGTTGTTACAGCAGCATAAAAGGCATGTTACAATAAAACAAAACTACAAAATATGCAAGAATAGAAAGAAAAATAAAATAAAATATAAAATATACATGTCGAAATAGAAAATATACATGCAGATATTATATATATATATACAAATATATATATATATTCAAAATATATGGAATATGGAGTATAAATATTGAACTGTTTGTCCCCTGCAATTATTATTATCCCTCATCGAGTTCGCTATTCAGCTTGCTAACGTTAGCTTAAACAAACGTAACATGCACGTTAGCCTAATCTAAAATGCTCTACCACGGCGTACCTTTCATGTGGCCCGTCAGCGCAGACTCTCCCATCGTTATTTTTTGCAAACTTTGCAGGAGGCTACTCGTGGGCTTGACCCTCGTCTTAGCCATGGCTTGTATTTGTCTTCTGCTAGCCAACGCTCGTTGAAACTGCAACCTCCTGGCATACTGTCATCTATCACTCTCATCAGAATGCCCAGGTCACATGTAAAACAAACACTTGCAGGTCACGCGCAATAGCACGGGAAGGCCGGAGCGGAGCTGTTTTATGTAAAAGCGAAGCAATTAAGCGCGCTCCGACTTCTTTATTTTCTTTTAATCTAAAAATCGAAATAAAGCATTTACAATTTCCAGCACTTTATCCCAAATTCAAGCACCATTCCCAAAATGCAAGCATGCATGCAACCTTGAAAACACCTCGTACAATTTCAAGCATTTTCAAGGATTTCCAGCACCCGTACGCACCCTGAGTACTGTTCCAATCTCCAGCATACTTGGAAATCTACCGAGCCCGGCGTACTCCGTTTGGAGAAATATCGAGGCTGCACATGAGTAGACTCCGCGGTCTTAAAATCCCCACAATGCTTTGCGCACGGACCAATTTCCCCAAATCTGTGGCGGAAGATGTAAGGCGGGGCCTCTCATATGACGCACACCTGCACACTTTCTAGCGTGTTCCACTCTTCGTTTTCCGAATGCCAGGAAGTATTCTTGACTCGCTTCTGAAGCAAGATGCTCGGCAGACATGTGCTACCAAGCAAGCGTACTCGCGATTGAGAAACACCCAGTCTATGGTTGGTACACAGACCCGCCCCACTTGCGTGTTTGCCGTGTTTGCTTCCGCCACCGGTGCAGGTATGTTGCAGTTGCATTGCTCGCTTCAGGAAAGGTTCTGCAATTTGCCAGAGTATTGATACTTAGCCCTGCTTTGCTTCACCTAGTGGAGGATCCTCCGGGTGCAGCCTGTCAACGCAGCCATAAAAAGCATGAAGCTCTCCCCTCTCTGCGTCATCGATAGGAAAGCCTGATCGGTATGTGCGCTGTACGGCGATCTATTCTATTCTAGTCAATCCACCTCATTACTTTTATTGATATTAACGCTGTATTTGTATTTATTCATAAACCTAGGACCAATCCAATGATTAAGGGACATCTGCTGTTTTGCTTCACCGGAGAAAGTGTGTTTATCGGCAGTAACGTCACAACTGCTGTTGATCCTGCCTAAATGTTTGGGCTACTGCTACCACATTGTTGCTTCTGATTGCTGCTTCTGGCCAGCTTTGCGTCGCCTACTGCGGAGGCTCGCTCACCAGTTAAAGTGCTGCTTTGACTGCACGCCTTCCTGCTGCCTTGCTTGGGCCGACACTCGAAGTGTGGAAGTCACTGAACTCTGGGGCTAACTCCCCTATAACTTGCCCTTACTTTGGCCAACTTGATTTAAATTAGTTTGTTTATTTTATTCTAGTTAATTGTTTATTTTGTTTAACTGAACCTTTTCTCTTGTGATTAGTTTTATTCTTAAATGTTTACACAAGTTGTTATCATCTGTTTATGAGAACATATTTGATATTGAGTTTGTTTATTACTTTGATTTACGTATTTAGCCCCCATTAACTACGTTTCCCTCTTTGTTTCCCTACTTAGTTACTGAGAGCTGAAGGTGGTGGTGCTGGTGTCCAAGGTGGTGGTTTTCCTCTCTTCTTTTGTGTGTGATGTGCTCCCCCGGGATTTGATTTCCTGCACGTATGACTGGGGTGATTTATGTTTGGTTTGTTTGGGGATCCTTCCACTCACTCGTCGACCCCATCCCCCCACTGGTAAGCCTCAGCCCCTAATTCATCTTTTTCCCTTTGTGCTACAGCCCTGTGTGACTGTTTTAAACTGCATTTTAAACTATTGACTTGTGCTAAATAAAATTGTATATTTTTGATAAATTGAAACCACGTCTCCTGCTCCATTAGTATTCAAACCTATGTGTCCTCTCTATAACTGAAAAAGTGTTAGTATTTCCTTGGGTGAAACTCCCAAGGTGGCGTTGTCGGAATTGTGAATGGTGTAATCAAACCAACTTTAACAAATACATTCACCTATCCTCCCCTCTGCGGCTACTGCCACACTTACATGTGATGGTAGCTAGTTAGTGCTCTTAACTGTGTGTCTCCTCTGCAACCAGACTGTATGAAAACTCTTAAGTACCAGTTATATCTACTTTAAACAATTAAAAAGACAAAATAAACTACACTTCTTCTTTTAAATTAAACTTTCAGACATTAAAATACAGCAATAGTATTGTTTATTTAAGAAAAAGAAACTGAGCCACTCCTAACAGTTACATTCATATTTATTTTTGTCTAAAGTATTTATTACACACTATTTCCCCTCTCATATTCACAATGTGGATCAATTGAGACAGCGTGGTATCCAGAGAGCTGCAGAGACTTTGGGAGGAACCTCAGTGTGATGGATGTCCTGTGTGTGGGTTTGGCCGGAGAAGACTGAGGTGGAGCGGTCTTTCTCTGGGAGGAGGACCAGGCCTGATGAAGAAAACCACCAAACTGCATATGTGAGCCCATACTGGGCACAGCTGTCACAAACAAATGATGGTCCTGTTTGACTACACACTATTCAGTGTGCAGATCTTTGTGTTCACAATAAAAGTGTAGTTTCTTAGTGAATGTCCTGTATTGGTCTTTAATCTCATATCAGCTTTTCATTTTCTTCTTACCCCTCGGAGAAAACGGTGTGGCAGTTGTGTCCTTCAGGTATGTCCTTTCCTAACAGAAATGACAAGAAACATAAAACCTAATTATTGCAGAGCAAGTGTGTTATTTATGAACGAGGTTTCTTTATTAAGCGGCTGTAGAAATAATATATCTTTTATTTTAATGTGTTTTTTAAATTCATCACATTGTACTACAAAGATAATCAGATTATGAATGAACAGTCTGCAGTTAATCAACATTAAAATATATGTTATTATTAAAATAATATTCAACTGTTATCAGAACTTAGTGTAAATGTAGTATCATGCTGTTCGGTTGTCTCACTGCAAGAACCACTTTTACCACGTCTTTTACAGACAATATGTAGAGACAAATGGTAGCAATTCTCACAATGTAAAATAATAATTGCCTTAAATATATTGAAATGTGAAAGCTGACAAAACAATCATGTTGCTTAGTAGAATCGAAATTTTACTTTTTACAAGCAAGGAACACTCAGCTTCCCTGATGTCAGTATTTAGTCATGTTTAATGGAATGTATATCAGTGTATTATAGTTGTTACTTTATCTATTTAAACCAGAACATTTGTCGAATCTTTGTACAGTATGAAAGGGGTCTTTGTACCTTTGACTCCATGCTGAAGTTCACTGCTTTTAGGAATATAGGTCTGTCTCTCATGTTCTGCATCACCTGGAAACTTTAAACAAACAGATATATATATGGAAAGTAACATGTGTTGGTCACAGACTTTTTTACATGCAAACGTCATGTCATAATTTGTTTGTTATCCTTATAAAAAGTGCTGGATATCACAGTCCTTACTGTATCTTATCAGTTGGATTGTGTATTATTGTATAGTTGGGGTCCTTTTTATTTTACTGCTATTTTGGAATCTTTTTTCATGAGACATTCAAATTAAATATTTGTCCTATGCCATATTCACATTCATTTGTAACACACACGTAAGGGTAAAAGACAAACATCTTTAACAAATGTAATGCAATGAATACGCTTAATTGTCACAAAAGCACACATAACGTCATATCTAATATTTAAACAAATCATTTCCTTGTCCCTAAAGCATTGACTGAGCCATTTTTCATGTTCACGTTCTGCTGCCACAATAAGTCGGTTTCTCCAGTGTAATGATAATAAAATGCTAAGTAAGTATTGGTAATAATATTAATAAAAACAACAAGATTTGGGTTCGTTTAGTACATAGATGTGTTTTTTTATCTATAAAATAAATAAATAGACGGACAGACACTTTATCGATCCCAAATTGGGAAATTATTTTACAGCAGCAGTGTGTTCCGGTATTCAGGTATTAAAATATTTAAAGTTGGAATGAAGTATAAACTACACAACACAAGTATAATGCACAGCGAATTATAAGATAAGTCCGATATTTTCATGAAAACTCCCCAGGAGACACCAACACTAACGTGGCCGAGTGGACTCCGGAGTTTGCTGCATGAGTTGCACTGTACGATATGTGGTGTATTGGGCTGTCACTCAAAAACTGAGTAGCCAATGGGGATGTAACCCTGAAAGTCTCGCCTACCTGGGACGTTTGTGTCAGAATTTAAAACAAAAAATGAAGGAGCGCAAACGAGAGAGCTGCAGCGAGGGCAGAAGTCTGATCATTGAGAAAGAAGCAAAGAGAACTGCAAACAAAAATATATGTTAAGACAAAGAAAAAAGACTTATAGTTTACATAATTAAACAAATGATTTGTTTGCAACTTAGTTTTATTTTTGAAATTAAATGTATTTTGCTTGACTCATTTTTCTCTTAAACTCTTAGTTTTGCTTGATTCTGAGAAAGTGTTGCTTTATCTTTATGAAACAAAACTAATCCCATACAGGGGGCAAGTCTCCCCGTTACCTGCAGAAGGAAGCCATGCACGCAACGCAGCCCCGCTCTCTTTAACTCTAGGTGACTTTCTGCTACTTTCCTCCGTGGTGCAGTGCTGATCGTTTCACCACAGAGGAAAGCACTTCACAAATTGCAGTACCCATAAGGAGCTGTACAAATGCCGCAGTTTTTGCGTGGCTGTGTCTTTAGTTGAAAGCCCAGTGGCGATCTGCTCATCTCTCATCGAAATAATATGCTACAAAGGGGTAGACTGACCATCTGTGTGTTGAACTTTCCTGTCGGCTCCCAGACCGTAGTCGAGGAGGGGATGACTCTCTGTCGTCTCCCAGGGCAGAAGCAACAAGCTTCAGGTTCAATAACCCACTTTAGCTTAAATGACTGGAGAGAGGCGAGCTCTTCTTGGGAGGCCGTTGCATTTATTTAGTTGTTTTTCTGTTTCACAAAATACATCACAGACCTCTGTTTTTCTGCTGCCTCGTTTCACTTCCAGAAACATGCACACGCTCGCTCACTCTCGCTCTAGCATCCACACACACACACACACTAGAGATGGGTGAGTCCTGATTCATCCGGATCATTAACCCGGATCCTAGTAATGAGCTGGTCGTGACGAGTCTCCCCTCTCGATTAACCCGAGTCCTTTGAGTCCTACACCTGGTGACGTACAAATTAAAACTATAAATTGCGTCACTCGCTAATCTCCTTATAACATGTAAAATCACATTACAACGTACCCCAGTCCATCTGCCTAGCCTTTAGCAAGTAGGATAGCCGCCAGAAGTTATCGTTTGGCTCAGGGGAGTGGACGCGGATCAGTGAAACTTCCTGCAGACTTGTGGGGACTCAGAGCCGTAACCGTATAGCAGATCCAGAGATCCAGACTCGTCATGCACGAGCATAGCCGCGTGAACTGGGAAGTCATTTGGTAACACTTTATTTTGATAGTCCATAGTTAACACTCTATAAGTCATCAGTTGACATTCAACAACACTGTTTCAACAGACAAGTAACATGCATTCAACTAACTGCCAGTAGAATATAAGGTACATCTCAAGTGTTGATCTATAGATTTTACAAAAAGTCTCTGTTGACTGTCAACATGTTTTTTGCAACAGGTTATTAACCGATATTCAACCTTACTATCTGTAGATTGTGTCAACATCTTCAAAATTGACAATCAACTACTCAAAATCAATCCGTCAGTTGAAAGTCAACAGGGTCATGTCGACTATCTGTTGAGAGTCAAGATGTCAACTAAAGATGACATTAACCATTAGTTGATGATCAACAGATAAGCAACTTTAGAGTTTAGTTGATTACATTAAGCATTAATAATAGTAATACATTTAATTTCAAAGCGCTTTTTCAGGTGCTCAAAGACGCTTTACAGTGGTGATAAAACAAGATAAAATAGAATAAAACATATTAAAACAGCAACACAACGTAATTCACAAATTAAAGCCAATCTGAAGGTGTGTTTTGGTCAGTGTTTTGAAAGTGGGGGGGTCGGTGCAGTCTCTGATGTGTTGTGGAAGGGAGTTCCAGAGGGTGGGGGCAGCGATGAAGAAGGCTCTGTCCCAGGTCCGGAGCTTGGTTTGTGTGGGGATAGAGAGGAGGTTCGTTTTTGATGAACGAAGGCTGCGGGAAGGGGTGTAGTGGTGGATCAGGTCGGTGAGGTAGGGGTTGATTAGTTGATGATCAACAGATAAGCAACTAAAGTTTAGTTGACTATTACATTAACCATTAGTTGATGATCAACAGATAAGCAACTTTAGAGTTTAGTTGACTATCTGTTGATCGTCAACTAATCTAGAGTTGACTATCAGTATACTTTTAGTAGGTTCTCCACTGAGCGTTTGTAGGCATGTGTTAGGACTATCCAATTAAAGTGAAAAACAGTTGAGAACAGTAGAAAGTCTATAACCTATCAACAGAACACATACATTCATCCACTAATTGAATGCACAACTGATCAGAAACACTGGATAACTGAAGTCAATACCAGGCTATAAAGCACAGTAAAACAAACACTATAGGCAGGATATCAGAGAAAGAAAGCTTTTTTGTTAATACTAATGTTTAATGTTAATACATTTTATTAAAATTTGATTATTTCCAGTTTGTTTAAAAGCACAACACATTAACATACATGGAGACACATGGTTATTACTTGATGGTTATTCCAACTGCATCTGGCTCGTGGGCAACGTATAACTTCATGCTGTGCATCACGAGCCTGTTGCACTTAGACCTCTGCTGTTCCCTGTATATATACAAATGAAACACTAAATTGAGTACAAATCAGGACACACCATGTGTTTTCCTAAACAACAAAAATCACATCAGTCTTGAAATCATAACGAGACAGTTTACATTAGCTGTTAACAGACGGTAACAGAGGTGCTATTCACATGCATTACAAGGGGTTTAAGCCATCAAAGAAAAGGCTGGTTTGCAAGAAAATGAACCACATAGTCATGATATTGATATAGTTCATAAAATGTCCAACTACATATTTTTAACCCCACCTCATGCTCAGAGATTTATATAAAGTGGCACATGGGTCCTAGAATAAAAAGAACAGACGATTATTTCAACTTTTATCTTGATAAGTGAGAGCGCAGGCCAGTCTACATGAATGCAGGGCAAGGCACGTTTCTGTCCAAAGGTTCCATGATGGAGTCGATAATGTTTTAAAATATCACTTTGAGTGGTGACACTAGTGCTGCATAGTTTACATCTCCATCCCATCTGTGATTCAAAAAATAGAAATGGGTACGTTTACCTGATGCTCATTATATTAGTATGTAAACATAACACGTCTTGAATTAACCTCTGAAACAACAACTTTAGTCTGACACACTCAAGGGCTTACCTAATGTGAACCTGAAGTCGATAGCAGGAGGCTAATGGCGCATTTCCACTACAGCGCGGAGCTCGCTTTAAGCGTGCCGTGTCGTGCCGTGCCCGTTTTTGGTTGCGCTTCCACTAGGCCTAGTTACGGCCCGGCCCGGCCCGGGGCCACTTTTTCACCTCTTTTCTGGCCCGACTAAATTGTGGTTCTATCGGGGCCAACAAACAGGGCTGAGTCGGGCTGAGTATGCTAAACTAGAGAGAGGATCGCTGGCAAGGGGGCTACAACTACAACAAGATGGACATATTTGACCGTGATTTAATTGTAATACACGTTTCAAAATGATGCCGAAGTAACTACATACTGATACCGGTTAGTAAAAACCATGAATTAATGCTTTGTCAAGTCTGCAGACAGACGGCAGGCGAAAAACCTTTTAAAATGCGTGTTTTTCTAGATGGAGATTGGCTAAGCTAACGCAGTATATGCTCCGACCGTCCACACTCACAACAACGGCCTATACAGACATAAATAAAGCAGCGACTGTATTCACCATGACACAGGCAGTCTGTGGTGTGTACTTGTTTAACTTTTGTCGAGTTTCTGAACATATATAAGGAGCTGTGAGCTCTGAGTGCTAACAGCTAACGGCTGTGTTGTTTTTCTGGAGTTCTCATTGAAGATGACGTCACGGCTCCGCCTACACTGCGTTACTATAGTAACTACCCCAGTTCCTAAACTGTAATGGAAGCACAGCATGAAGTGAGTCGGCCCTGTTAAGGCCCAACGCGGCCAAGCCGTACCGAGCCGTACCGAGCGTGGCCGAGGCCGACCGTGTAGTGGAAATGCGCCATAAATGTCTTCAAGAGGAGGTGGGACTGTTTTCTGGGGAGGCAAATAAAAGAACAAAATAGTTACATGATGAAAATGTAACAATCATTTCAGTAGAATTCATTAAAACATATTTAATTCAATTAATTGAATCAAACATAATTAAAATATAAGTATCATTTAAAACGGTATTGTATTTATATACATTTATTAAGGATAGTATTGGTAGATACCAGTATAATTCCATGATTCTCTACACAGCGGATCCTAATTACTTCAATATACACTCCTTTATCTCGTTTGCATACTGTCTAATATCTATTTTACGTTGTAGTAAAACATCTCCTTAATAAAACTGTATTTATTGATATTTCTCGCTAAAGACTGCATTTTACTGGACTACATTGAACACATCTTGCTGACGTTATAAATCCATCTTCGCCCAATTCACAATTTTACTGAATTGCGCCTGAATGCACCTTAACTGAAGAGAGCTAACATTCTCTCCTGCAGATTCAAACATGGATTTGCATCTATAGCGTTGCATAAGCATGAAAAATATAGTTTTAGTTGCACTTCATATTGTATAATAACAACTCGATGCTGTAACTGCAGACTGAGTTTAAATTGGGTACACATCTAAGATTGTAGAAAGATAATTAATTGCTCACAGTAAAACAACGGTGAAATACATACAAAAGAATTAATATCAAATAGGCGGATTAGTGACTTACTCTTACATAACCGCTGGGTTATAAAGTAGTAGGGAATAGCTTTAGCGGAGGTATTTTACCGCACAACATGCAGCAGAGCCTCTGAGCCCCGCGGCCGCATCACGGTGCCCGGCAAACGCTTAGAGCGGCACAGGGGAACAGTTTGCGGAGTTGATTCTTAATACGTGCTCTTAACTTAACCACATAATTGCGTCGGTAAGCACTTGATGCAAACTTTGCCCAACACCATTTGCGCGAAAAAATAGACTACATGAGCACAACAGGGCTGAGTCTAACTTTAACAGCAGTAATGGCGCTGGCATGTCGATGTTCCGTTCAAAACAGTGAATACAAGAAAAGTAAATAACACTTGCTAGTTAAAAAGCAGTAATTAATAACTCAGGTGGTATGCTTACTTGTTTTAGATGATTTGAAGAGAATCCAACGCAAACACGTGTCCAACTGCCGAAGAATCGCTGTAAAGAGGAACAGGAAGTCTCACACAGCGGTATTCTCGTTTGAGGGCGTGGCATGACCGTGGCGTTGACAAAAGCATTTTCATGAAGTTTTCCAAAACGTATTTATAAGAAAGTTCAGGAAAATGTGATATTAATTTACAAATTAATGAGTTCTTAAAACATGTTCTCATTGTTGCTTAAGTGTTACTTATTTAAACGCACATTGAAAAAAAAGTAATTTAGGGCAAGTCAATTACATAAATAATGTTTTTCTTAATTAACAAGATTATTATCTCAGAATTCCAGGAAAAGTTCTTGTGAAAAACCTTTTTTCCTCAAGTGAATGCATTAGGCTTCTGTATTTATCTTATATATTAGTCAAATAAAACAGGAACAGGTGTTCCTAACTCAAAAATTACATATATTATGAATAAATAACTAAATATTCACACAAAGCCAGAGTCAAGACTAAATTGAATTGCATTGCAGTGTCACAAGATTTGTTTTCAATCAATTTCAGTCAAGATTTTGTGGTTCCTAATGTGGTCATAGTGACAAAAATAAAAGCACAAATTCATGAACTGTCGAGGAGAAAAAAGATAACCTTCGGGTTAGACCTTGAGAAGATTATCCATTTCCAGCAAATCATTTTGTCAGCATGTTTACTGTGTTAAAAGGAATTTAAAACAGATTTCAATGAAAAGGTAATTACACCTGACTAACAATAGATTGATTAAACATAAAGTCAAGAGATTATTTTGTAATAATGTTCACACTGTTTTTTGGTAGTATGGAAGAGGACGCTTTGGTAACACCTGGAAAAGAAAGAGATCTTGGGTGTTTGGTATACTCGAGATCAAAGCTGCAAGCAGACGTCGCATTCTTCGCCTAGTAAAGAGAAGAAACAAGGAGACCCTTGTTCCCATCATCAAGAAGCATATCAAGCCTCAAAGTCTTGTTGTGAGTGATGAGTGGAGAGCATATGCCAGTCTTTCCCAGGAGGGCTACAGGCATGTCAGGGTCAACCACAGCCAGAATTATGTTGATCCACAAACAGGACTACATACTCAAAATATTGAGAGAGCATGGCAGACATACAAGAGGGAAGTTTGGCGTATGCGGGGGAATCGTTCTGAGAAAACCTTAAAAAAACAGCTCTCCTTATGAGTGGACCTACTGGTTAGCAAGAACATATACACATGGTGTACTTGTAAGACTTATCAAGGACATACGGGATGGTAACCACAGATCAGTTTAGGACCTTTCTGTAGCCTAATTGCTGTTGTTTACTGATGGAGCTGCACACCCTGGTAATTGGCTGGGGGTTAGACACACACATTGGAGCCAAAGGCTCTTTGCTGACGCCCATAAACGTCCTGAACACAGCAAAATAAAAGGAGAAGAGAAAATACAGGCAGAGGGCAGGGTCTCTGCAGATACAGACACCATCACACACTTCTATCTATACATTGTTTTTTAGGAAATTCCTACATATTATACCTTTAACGGTTGACCTTGGCCTCAGGGTAGATCAATAATTTAATGTTCTTCTGTTGGTCAGGTGTCGTTGTTTATTTTATTTATAGTTATTAAACTGTTCAAATCTGCAGTGCAGTGATTTATTTCCGTTTGCCTGGTATTGACTACCAGCTGGTAGATAATGTGTTTCAAACTTTATTTTTGACCATTTCACAACTGTTCAGTGTTTTTACTATATTTGTAGTATATTCTTAAAATAAAAAAGCTTTCTTTCTCTGATATGCTGCATATAGTGTTTGTTCTACTGTGCTTTATAGCCTGGTATTGACTTCAGTTATCCAGTGTTCGTGATCAGTTGTGCAAAACATTTCGCTTTATTCCCATGTCTGTTGCATATAATTAATAATAATAATAATAATAAATTGAATTTATATAGCGCTTCTCATCTGCCAAGACAAATCTCGAAGCGCTTCACAGCAAAGGACACTGATACAATTTGAGAGATTAAACAAATAATAATGATACAAATTATTAAAATAAAATTAAATAAAAATTAAAAATTAAATATAAAATTAAATAAAAATAAATAAATAAAATAAAAGTCGGAGATAGCGATAAAAATGGAAATACTCCAGGTGTACCATGCTCAAAGTTTATTGGAAGGCCTGCCGAAAGAAGAGGGTCTTAAGGCCGGTTTTGAAGACCTCGGTGGAAGGGGCAGATCTCAGCTGATCTGGGAGGGAGTTCCAGAGGCGCGGGGCGAATGAGCAGAAGGCACGGTCTCCCATTGTTCGGAGACGTGTGCGGGGGATGTAAAGAAGAGGAGCGTGGCTGGAGCGTAGAGAGCGGGTAGATGTCTGGGTACGGATGAGGTCACAGAGGTATTTTGGGCTTTGTCCATTCAGGGCTTTGTAAGTGAGGAGCAGAACCTTAAACTGGATCCTGTAGTGGACTGGGAGCCAGTGTAGTTGTGCAAGTATGGGGGTTATGTGTGTGGACCTTTTTGTACCGGTGAGAACTCTGGCTGTACTGTTCTGGACAAGTTGCAGGCGGTTGATGGATTTGGCTGGGAGACCGGAGAGGAGTGCATTGCAATAATCTAGTCTTGAGAAGACGAGTGCATGAACCAGTTTTTTGGTGTCATCAGTTGAGAGTGAGGGCTTCAGTCAGGAAATGTTTTTCAGGTGAAAGAAGGAGGTCTTGGTGATATGTTTGATGTGGGCTTGGAAAGACAGAGTGGGGTCAAACCTTAGACCGAGGTTGGTGACAACGGAGGAGAGAGAAATGAGCTGACCATCAAGGGAGGGGCTGATGTTGGCGGCCTTGGCAAGCTGGTCGGAGGTGCCTATCAGGATTGCCTCAGTCTTGCTGCTGTTGAGCTGGAGGTAGTTGGTGGTCATCCAGGAGCGGATGTCTTCCAGGCAGGTGTTTAGTGTTTGGATAGTATTGGTGGTATTGGGTTGTGTTTTGATATAGACCTGGGTGTCGTCAGCATAGCAGTGGAAGTTGATGTTATGTTGTCTGATGATATGACCCAGAGGTAATAGATAGATTAAAAACAGGATCGGCCCCAGCACTGAGCCCTGTGGGACCCCGCATGTCACTGCGGTGTCATCAGACCTGGAACCCCCCAGAGCCACGTGGTACTTCCGGTTGGTGAGGTAGCAGGAGAACCACTTCAGAGCCGTGTCCGTCACCCTGGTGTAGGTCTCGAGGCGGTGGAGGAGGATGGTATGGTCCACTGTGTCGAAAGCTGCACTCAGGTCAAGTAGGACCAGGATGCTGGGTGACCCAGAGTCGGCTGCCATCAGCAGGTCGTTGGCTACTTTTATTAGGGCTGTTTCTGTGCTGTGTGCAGGGCGGAAACCTGATTGGAAGGTCTCATACATTTTATTGTCAGACAGATGAGACTGGAGCTGTGCGGCCACGACCTTCTCAAGTACTTTGGCAAGGAACGGGAGGTTGGAGATAGGTCTGTAGTTGGAGAGGAGTTCTCGGTCGATATTTGTTTTTTTCAAAAGTGGGGTGACAACTGCTGTTTTGAAATGGACAGGCACCTCACCAGTCTGTAGTGACTTGTTGATGAGTGTTGTCAGGAAATTAACCAAGGTTGGCGAACAGGTTTTTAGCAGCGGGGTGGGTATGGGGTCGAGGGAGCAGCTGGTAGGCTTCGATTTGCCTATGATGGCTAGCAGTGCAGATGACGTCACCTCGTTGAAGCTGCAGAGGGTGATGCCGTTGATGAAGGGAGAGCAGGTGGGTGGGGTCCGAGCTACTGTTGAGGCTGTAATGGTTGCTCTGATATCTGCGATCTTGGTCTTAAAGAAAGCAGAGAAGTTATTACAGAGTTCTGGAGAGGCAGCTGGGGGGCCTGTGTTGGAGGAGTTGAGAAGGCGGTTGATAGTGGAGAATAAGGTTCTAGGATTGCTTTTGCCGTTGTCTATTATTGACGAGTAGTATGAAGAGCGGGCGTTTTTTAGAGCAGTAGCATAGGCACTTTGGTGTTCTCTGAAGGCCAGTAGGTGGACGGCGAGAGCCTGCTTCCTCCATAGTCTCTCCAGCTGTCAACCGCAGGTTTTCATGGGGCGGAGGTCGTCCGTGAACCAGGGGGAGGACCGTTGGAATTAGTGGATGAATGTATGTGTTCTGTTGATAGGTTATAGACTTTCTACTGTTCTCAACTGTTTTTCACTTTAATTGGATAGTCCTAACACATGCCTACAAATGCTTAGTGGAGAATGCCTACTAAAAGTATACTGATAGTCAACTCTAGATTAGTTGACGATCAACAGATAGTCAACTAAACTCTAAAGTTGCTTATCTGTTGATCATCAACTAATGCGTAATGTAATAGTCAACTAAACTCTAAAGTTGCTTATCTGTTGATCATCAACTAATGCTTAATGTAATAGTCAACTAAACTTTAGTTGCTTATTTGTTGATCGTCAACTAATGCTTAGTTACTTGTCGGTTTGAACGGTGCTGTTGAATGTCAACTGATACATGTCAACTGATGACTTATAAAGTGTTAACTATGGACTATCAAAATAAAGTGTTACCATTCATTTTACTTAGGGGGTGTGGACAAAAGTGGGGAGAGATTTCAAAAACAGTAACATGAAGTTTTTCAAATGTACACCATTCGCAGCCCCGCCTCCAGCACCCCTACTTCCCGCGGCTATTGTGCACGAGTGAACAGCAGACTCAGAGATTCGCAAATCCTGACTCACTGTGCAAAACTTAGCAGACTCGTGCGGACTCAGAGCCGTAACCGTATAGCAGCAGATCCAGAGATCCAGTAGACTCGTCGTCATGCACGAGTCAACAGCAGACTCAGATTCGCCAAATCGCCAAATAACCCATTTCTTTTGTGATCAACATTTTTTATTAAAGCAAAAGACACTTTGTAGTGGAGGTTAATGTAACGTTAATTTAATATGCTCGTGAAATGCAACAACTTTTCGGTTTCACCGCTAGCATTTCTACGCTCTTGGTGATGCTGACTCATATGACTCAAATTACTCGTATGATCCGGATCTCTTCAATGACTGACCCAGAAGACTCCGAGTCCTTAAAAGGATCCGGATTTGCCATCTCTAACATGCACACGCCACACCCCTCTCTCTCTCTCTTAAAGGGACAGTCATCTCATCTCACTCTGCATGACCCTAATATCATAACATGTGTGTTCTGGAGAATCACAGAACGGACGATCGTCCTTATTATTATGCCGTTTAAACCAATTATTTACAGTTGTTTGTTAAATTCGGCAGTTGCGCTGACAGGTCCACACACTGCTTCCCCGCAGCGAGGCTCCCCCCGTCCTCCTGTTGACAGTGCACGAGCGTCGAGCTCCTCCTCAAATAACTCCATTTGAACTATATCTAGAACATCACTATTTTTAACTAAAGTAATTTAACCTAAGTGAAGCCAACCTAAGGAGTGGGCACTACAGTCTGGAACTAGCTTACTTTTTAACATTCTACTCAAAGGGCCGGTATATATTACCTTCGCCAATCGCATAGCCCTGGTATATGTCAAATAGTCATTATAATTTATAATATTTTTGAATGTATCAACAACAAAAACAAAAAGTAATAGTATGGTATATCCAGGTATCATAACTTATTTTCTTTAAGTATTTGCGGTCGGGCATATTGGATATGTCTGGACATATCGAACTACTTGAAGCTTGGAACTGATGACTGACAGTGACCAAATGGTTTGTTTTTATGTTCTGGTGGTCAGGGTCTGATACCACACAAGAGTTGCTAATTACGTTAGCCCCAACCTAGCTTTTATTTCTGGATGGTTTTTACATTCACAACATACTTCTCAGTATTTAGCCAACGTTGCATAGCGTATTTAAGTTAAAAGCTTGAAAGCAATAGCTTTAAATGAGGTTGAGTTAATAATAGACGCTAACTCTTATGGAGATTGGTAATTTAAGTTAAATTTGGCTCTAATAATATAGTATGGTATATCAGAATATCATAAAAAATATAAAAAGGTCACACAAACTAGCCTTTTAGAATCACAGTATAGTGTGTGTGTGTGTGTGTTTTTTGTGTGTGTTTGCATGTGTTTGGTATGTGTGTGGGGAGACAATGGGAGACACTGTTATCTCAAAAACAGTAAAGAAACTGTGACATGTATGTTACGGTTCGGCAAAAGGTAGGACCCAAATGCAGATTAAAAGGGAAGCGGGTTTCAAAACAAAAGCCAGCTTTATTTAAAAAAGCCGATCAACAAAAACATGGCAAGGATATACATAAGTAACACGAGAAAGATAACATACCAAAACCGGTCGTGACCAACAAGAAGTGAGACAGGAAAAACAAACAATGAACCGACGGGGAACACAGGAAGAGACAAGACTAAATACAGGGAGGGGTAATCATGAGACGAGAAACAGCCGGGCTGGGAAGGAGAAACACAAGGGCAACAGGTGAACACAATCAGACAATCAGACACACCAAGGAAACTAACGACAGGAAGGAAAACACAGGGAGAAAAGAACCCACAATGCTAACGATGAGCCTTTGAATTAGCAACGAGCGAAAAATGCTAACAGATTACTGCACCGAAAATCACTCACAAAACCTTATTATTTATCTTTTCTTCACATCCATGACATCGTTTCACATCGTGAGGTGACACAGAATCGAAGGGCACCCTCATTATCACTGAATTATACGAAATTGCGACGTTATAAACAAAAACAGACATCAAAACATGTGGCGCTAGGTAGCTAAAAATGCTAACATGTTTACCTTGTCTCTGTAGTCTGCTCCAAAGTGGTCTTCAATGGCATTAAAACGATAAAAACGCTGCTGAAGTTAATCCATATAGGTTAATCCAATGTGTCTGTGTCCCTTTGAAATTATTTCTGATAATCCATGAGCAATAAAACTGCTTTTCCGTTTCTAGATGTCAGAGCTAGAGTGTAGGTTCACTCTCATGCAAAACTACATGCGCAAAGCCCCCACCTTTTTGTTTTACAACGAGTGTGTGTGGGGGACTCCGCCTTCGATTCTATTGGCTCTAACGGTCAGAAAGAGGTGTCAACCATCAAAATCGACAATGGGGGGCCAGAGATATGGAAAAAAAAACATTTCCACCCAAATCACCTCAGAGGTGGAGTGTTTTTGGCTAAACCTCTAAAAAGGTCAAATGTCACTTGTTTTGCATCAATCTTGATACAGGGTACTTATTATATGTTGTACTTTGGATTCCTAAAGCTTTTAGTCTACCTTACCATCATCCAAGGGTAGTTTTCACTATAAGTAAAAAATAATTATATTGTTCTGACTCTTCTACATCCAACTCACAGGTTTATCATTACTTTGAGAAAAATGATTATTAATTTAACCCTTTTAGAAGGGAAGATATGGTCATTTGTTCTGGGAATGTCATTTTCGAGCCTGAGACCTGAAAAACAGGCTCAGGGCTTAACAGGTTAATGCATTTCTCTACGCTAAAATAACATTTGGAGGTGTTGTTATTTATCATGCAATGGTTTTACTCGTCCACGCCACTTGAGATAAAATCGGGATGAATGTGGCTCGTGAACAAAAAAGTGTTTAACAATGCTGCTCTCTGCTCGTACATTCCACCATTATTAAATAAAAAATGTCTGCTAAAAAAAAGGGAGATACACACCACTTTAAAAAATAGACCCATTTATTTAGGTGGTAGGTGCAGAAAATGATCTGTCAAAAACAGAGTACAGGAAGCAGTCTGCAAGGCCAAAACTATGCAAGATGTGGCTCACTTATTAACTGAATACTGAGATAGTGATCTTGAGATGTAGATTTATCTGGAGCTTCTGGTAAAATCTCGTCCAATTATCTATGAGGGAATCAGCATTGCAAGATTCTGTGAGAACAGCACCATCTACAGGCCTGGCATATGTACTACAGCGTCTCCAGCGCATTCGAATGGCAATGGCCGTGGCTGTCTCCTCCTGATTGGTGGAGTTGGCCCAATAGCCGTAGCGCCACTGTCCTGACGTCAGGACAGTATTCAAATCTGGATCAGTTTTTATCAGATCCGTTGCAGCCCCTTTTTTAGAGATTTGTGTCTGGAGGAAAATAGAGAGGGTTGTGTTTTCTGACACTTGGTGAGTTCCCTGGAACACCGGGGACACATATTCATGTATAAAAGACGTACAAAAGTGCATTTTGCATGATAGGTCCCCTTTAATATTGCATTGTGTTTAGTGGATAGTGGTGGTCTAATGGATAGTGAGGTGGGCTGAAGATCGGAAGGTTGTGAGTTTTAATCCCGCCAGGAACACCACCACTAGTGTGCCCTTGAGTAAGGCACTTAGCCCTTAGTTACTCCAGGGAGAATGTCCCTGTAATTGGTCGTTGTTGTAAAATCGCTTTGTATAAAAGCGTCAGCTAAATGAAATGTAATGTGTTTATTTGTATATACCTATTTCTGATTAGTATTGTTCTGTTTTAAGCAGTGCTGAATATCTCACAGAAGCAAAGTCTGCATCTTCCTCTCAGAGGGCTGGCATTTGTGTTTGTGTTGTGCACATACAGTCTTTGAAACTATATATGAGATTATTCTCCACTTGAAACATTATGTGTCTCAAAAACTGTAAAATGTCATGATAAGTCTATGGTTCCCTTTCACAGAGCAATACATAAATGTCAAGTCTTCCCTGTTGCACAAAATTATTTTGTAACATGTTTTTTTTTCATGGATGTGTCTCATTCTGTTATTTCATGCAAATGAGTAGTTCCTTCACTCGCAAAAGTCTGTCCACAATGTATTTTACTTATAAGTAAATCTTGCTGGCGTGAATCGTATAATCCTTGCTAACATCTTGTATTTCTTACCCCAAATAAATCCTATTCATAGACCCTTTCATAGCAGACATTCAGCAAGTTATTGCAGAACACATAAATGACAGTTCCAGCTATTATTGCAATGCAGCAATTAGTAATGCTTTGAGTGACACCTTTGTTTGAAAGGCTAGCTAGAAGTTAATATATATCATTATTTTAAAATGAAAATGTATTTAAGAGTTGAGTCAGACATTTTAGTACAATCTCTTTTTGTGTGTAGGTGCAGCAGCGTGGCTTTGACCCTCCAGCCCAGTCAAACAGAGGCAAAGACGCAAAGAGAGGGAGGAACGGAGAGCGGGGCTCAGAGAAGACAAATGTGACCTGGAAGAGATGACGAGAAGAATGTCGTCCTGACAGAAGAGCACCTTTGCAAGATAATCAGCCCTCAGTGAAAGTCAAAATAGTTTCTGGTGTCATGTTTAGCTGTAATGAGTGGGTGGCTCGGCACATCCCTGACCCCATGACACCAGGCCGTGCACCTCTCCGTCACACACCAGAGGGCTGCCAGAGCCACCCTCTTGCCGCTGTTGCCGCTGTTGCCGCTGTTGCCGCTGTTGCCGCTGTTGCCGCTGTTGCCGCTGTTACCGGAGATGTGGCAGCAAAAATCAATGCAGGTGTTGCAGCTGTTGCAAGGGTTGCCGCTGTTGCAGCAAAATTCAATGCAGGTGTTGCCGCTGTTGCAGGTGTTGCAGCTGTTGCAGCAAAAATCAATGCAGGTGTTGCAGCTGTTGCAGGGGTTGCCGCTGTTGCAGGCGTTGCAGCTGTGGCAGCAAAAATCAATGCAGGTGTTGCAGCTGTTGCAGGGGTTGCCGCTGTTGCAGCAAAAATCATTGCAGGTGTTGCCGCTGTTGCAGGTGTTGCAGCTGTGGCAGCAAAAATCAATGCAGGTGTTGCAGCTGTTGCAGGGGTTGCCGCTGTTGCAGCAAAATTCAATGCAGGTGTTGCAGCTGTTGCAGGTGTTGCAGCTGTTGCAGCTGGTGCAGCTGTTACAGCTGTTTCACACACACAGACACACACACACACACACACAAACAGAGATACATTTGTGTTTTAAAGTTATCCTCAACCACAACCATTCATATGTTTTATTTAATATCTTACACTACAGTATGTTTTCTATGTACTGTTTACTGTTTGTGTGTGTATCTTTGTGAATGTGTGTATTATAGTGTTAATTGCGTTGACTAAAACTATGACGAAATATGTTCTACAACGACCTTTTTTTCCATGACTAAGACGAGACGATGACGAGACGGCACCGACGTCAGTAAACAATAACTGTAACGAAATCAACATGCAATATCGTTGACGAAAAGTGACGAGACGAAAATGTAGTTTACTTTCGTTGACGAAAAAGGAGGAGACGAAATATTATCAAAGATAACGTTACATCTGATAGTCAGTTTTTCTCCCAGCAGTTATATTGCCGGTGCTGCGGCTGGTCAGCAGTTGTGTTAAGTGATGGGAATTCCGTCTCTTTTTACGGCGCCCCGACGCAGTCCGGAGCCACTAGAATGACTGACAGACGTTCTCGCCTCACCCTCCCCAGGAGGGGGAAGAATAAGATGCAGCGGTGGAAAGGCGTAGAGCAGCTTCCTTGGCCATGGCTCGTGTGCAAACGCGTCCACCCCTAAGGGCGGGCCGTCGCTCAGGTTCCATGGAGAACCACAGGGCACAGTGGCTGTTGCGCTGGCTGGCGAACAGGTCCACTTCTGCTCTCCCGAACTGGGCCCAGATCTGCTTCACCACCTCCGGGTGAAGCACCCACTCGCCTGGCAGGGGGCCGCCCCTCGACATGAGGTCGGCCCCTCTGTTCTCCAGTCCCGGGATGTGGAGGGCTCTCACCACCTCTGAGGCCCATAACCACAGCTCCTCCGCTGTGGCCAACAAGGCGGCGGAGCGAACTCCGCCCTGCCTGTTGATATAAGCCACTGTGGTGCTGTTGTCGCTCCTGACCATTACATGTCTCCCCTGGATTAGGGGCATGAAATACCGGAGGACTAACACTACTGCCCGTAGCTCTAGGAGGTTGCTGTGTCGAGACTCTGTCAGAGCCCAGCGCCCACTTATAGCCCTCTTCAGGCAGGTCCCTCCCCATCCTGTTCTGGACGCGTCCGTGAACACTGTGATGTAGGAGGTCACCCGTCCCAGTGGAGACCCCCTCCGGAGGTGGTCCGGAGACCCCCAAAACCGGAGGTTGCCCTCCACTGAGGGGGGGATGGTCACCAGCCGTCGTTTGTGCCTCTTGGGGTCCAAACGCAGGCTGGAGAACCACCTCTGCAGGCGGCGCATATGTAGTAACCCCAGCGGGACCACCATGTGAGCAGCCGCCATTAGAGACCCAGAGTCTGCATGACAGTTAAAGCTGTCACTGTTGCCCCCTGTCGCAGCCTGTGCACCGCCCTGAGAAGGGACGCACGTCTGCTCTCTGACAGGGTGGCACGCAGCGCGTCTGCATCGAGCACCACACCCAAATACACCGCCTGTTGGCGAGGTATGGAGGTGCTCTTTTTCCAATTGATCGTAAAACCTAATTTGGTTAGGTGTGTGATCAACTGTGCTGTGCAAAACATTGCCTGTTCCCGGGACCCAGCCATGACTATGAGGTTGTCTATGTAAAAGAAAACTCTCATGCCGTGCGCGCGCAGCGGTTGAAGCGCTGTGGCCACACATTTGCTGAATGTGCGTGGGGATAGGGAATAACCGAACGGCAGCCTGTTGTACTCGTAGGCTATTCCCTGGAAGGCAAAATGCAGATACTTTCTGTGCTCTGGAGCAATTTCCACATGAAAGTACGCGTCTTTCAGGTCGACGGTGGTGAACCAATCGCCTGGCTGCACAAGCCCTAGTAACTGTTTCACAGTTAACATGCGGCATTTCCTGCAGGAAATATGACGATTCAGGCCGCGGAGATCTAGAATAGGTCTGAATTCCCCTGTTTTTTTGAGAACCAGGAAATACATGGAATAAAGACCCTTTTCTCTGTGCTGAGGATGCACAACAGACACAGCCTGTTTCTGCACCAGAGCCTGAATCTCTGCTGAGAGGATACCCATCTCCTCCTGGGAAGACAGATTTACCTCTCGCATGCCCATAAAAGGAGGTGGGACGCTGCAAAACTGGAGTGAATAGCCCCGTTTCAGCGTCCTGTCCATCCACTTTGTCAGTACACAGCTGAGTTTCCATTCCCCATAACATTGTGTTAATGGGCAAGCCCTCAGCTGTGGGGCCGCAGCTATAAAGCTGTGATACTCTCTGATGACCCGCTCCGCCGCAAAACTCCCCGTTAAGGGAAGATTTGCCCGTGGGGTAGAGATGGGCGAGTCCTGATTCATCCGGATCATTAACCCGGATCCTAGAAATGAGCTGGTCATGACGAGTCTCCCCTCTCCATTAACCCGAGTCCTTGAGTCCCACACTTGGTGTGACGTACAAATTAAAACTATAAATTGCGTCACTCGCTACTCTCTTTATAACATGTAAAATCACATTACAACGTACCCCAAGTCCATCTACCTACCCTTTAGCAAGTATACAGGATAGCTGCCAGAAGTTATCGTTTGGCTCAGGGGAGGGGACGCGGATCAGTGAAACTTCCTGCAGAGGAGCCGACGGCTCCAACAGCAGACTCGCAGATTCGCAAATCCTGACTCGCTGCAACACACAGCGGATCAGACTCGTGCGGACTCGGAGCCGTAACCGTATAGCAGCAGATCCAGAGATCCAGCAGACTCGTCATCATGCACGAGTCCACACAGCAGACTCGGATTCGCAGATTCGCAAATCCTGACTCGCTGCAACACACAGCGGATCAGACTCGTGCGGACTCGGAGCCGTAACCATATAGCAGCAGATCCAGAGATCCAGCAGACTCGTCCGTCATGCACGAGTCCACAGCAGACTCGGATTCGCAAATCCTGACTCACTGTGTGTGCAACACACAGCAGAGCAGACTCGTGCGGACTCGGAGCCGTATATAGCAGCAGATCCAGAGATCCAGCAGACTCGTCCTCATGCACGAGTCAACAGCAGACTCAGATTTGCCAAATCGCAAAATAACCCTTTTTTTTGTGATCAACATTTTTTATTAAAGCAAAATACACTGTGTAGCGGAGGTTAATTATAACGTCAGTTTAATAGATAGATAGATAGATAGTACTTTATTGATCCCAAATTGGGAAATTGTTGTTGTTACAGCAGCATAAAAGGCATTTTACAATAAAACAAAACTACAAAATATACAAGAATAGAAATAAAAATAAAATATAAAATATACATGTCGAAATAGAAAATATACATGCAGATATTATATATATATATATATATACAAATATATATATATATTCAAAATATATGGAATAATAATATGCTCGTGAAATGCAACAACTTTTCGGTTTCACCAATAGGATTTCTACGGTCTTGGCCATGCTGACTCATATGACTCAAATGACTCGTATGATCCGGATCTCTTCAATGACTGACTCAGAAGACCCTGAGTCCGTAAAATGATCCGGATTTGCCATCTCTACCGTGGGGGGTCGAGACAGAAAGGGCCGATTATCTATTGAGGACCCTGAACGCACCGCCGCACGCTCACGTGTGAGCGCACGCTCCACCATAATGCTATTTTCACCACTACGGAAAACAGCATTAATCGGAGCTCTTACAGGAGTTTTTTACAAGTGCGGGCGTTGCTATAATGCAGCCCTTACCACTATGGTAAACAGCATTATTTGGAGTCTTAGCTTTCATTTCATTTCATTTCAAACCTTTATTTAACCAGATTGGTCCCATTGAGATCATAGATCTCTTTTTCAAGGGAGACCTGCAGCATATAGGTTCCACATGAAACATAAAACAATAAAGGACATCATACATTATATTTACAGGATACATTTACATAGTTATAGACATTTACAAGTACCCATAGTATCAATGAGCATTTCATTTAGCCTAGCTTTAAAAACATGCAGAGGAATGAGATTGCTCAGTTTCAATTCTTGCTGAAGATTGTTCCAAGCAAGTGGAGCTGCGCACATAAAAGCTGTCTTGCCTAAGACAGTCCTTGCTCTTGGCACATCTAACAATACTACATAATGCGATCTCAGACAATAGCTGCTTGCAACTCTCTGTGTTATCAGAGAGCAGATATAATACGGGAGTTTACCCAACAAAGCTTTATAAATAAACGTGTACCAATGACTGAGCCTCCGTATAGTAAGTGATGGCAAACCTGCATTGGCATACAGGGTACAGTGATGTGTAAGTGCTTTACAATTTGTGACAAATCTCAGTGCGCTGTGATAGGCGGCATCTAACTTGTTCAGGCAATGGGCAGGTGCATTCCTATACAACAAATCACCATAGTCCAGCACAGGTAAAAAGGTCACAGTGACTAGCCTTTTCCTGGCCTCAAGTGAGAAACAGGACTTGTTTCTGAAAAAGAAACCTAGCCTAACCCTCAGCTTTTTAAACAGGTTATTGACATGAAGTTTAAAAGAGAGACAATCATCAAGCCAGATACCTAGGTACATGTATGTATAACAGGTAACCACTTCTAGTACTTGTCCTTGCATAGTAACAATATCTAAAACAGGCTCTGGTGTATTTTTAGCTTTTGAAAAAAGCATTACCTTGGTTTTATCAACATTTAAAAGAAGCTTAAGTTCAGAGAGCTGAGTCTGAATAATGTTAAAAACAGCCTGTAATTTAACGGCAGCCTCCTTAATGGAGGGACCTGCACAATACATCACGGTATCATCCGCATAAAAATGTAAAGTAGCTTCATCCACATTTTCACCTAAACTGTTGATATATATGGAGAATAAAAGTGGACCTAAAACAGAACCTTGAGGAACACCATTAGTAATGTTCAACCACTCAGAAGACAGCCCATCAAAGTGAACACATTGGGACCTTTCAGAGAGGTAGTTCACAAACCACCCCACTGCATGGCTAGATATGCCAATACTGAGTAGCCTCTGCTTTAAGATGCGATGATCCCTCTTAGGTGCCTTACAAACAATGGACGTCCGCTCTCGGGAGCGTCGGAGTGGTGCGGTCACCCTAAGTGACAGACCTAAAGTATCCGGGATTCAGGCATCTTCCCTGGCTTGTACATTTTTGGTGATGCGCCCTGGAGGTATCAGACTATTTTAAACAACTTTTCCCCGCCTTTCAAACACTTATTCCGGGGTTTTAGCCAGTCATTTTGCACGAAATCATTTAACATTGACGGTCTCCTGAAAAAGCACATATTCTGTGCATTTTCAGGAGAGCGTCTATGTTAAATGATTTCGTGCAAAATGACTGTCTAAAACTCTCTTCCAGACATTTAAAAATACTTTCCCCGACCATTTAAACATTATTTCTGGCTTGTAAAGTGCAGTTATGCGCCCTGGAGATATTGCACTATTTACAAAATGTAGCACTCTGTTTATTTCACACCTCCAGGAGAGACCAGGGGGAAATCACCTCTCTCTGCCCGCTCACAGAGCCCCGAAGGACGGACTAGAGACCTCCAGCACCAGTCCCTAACAGTGGGACTCTGTTTATTTCACACCTCCAGGGCGGAGACCGGGAAAATCACCTCTCATTGCCCGCTCACAGAGCCCCGAAGGACGGACTAATTACCTCCAGCATGGGCCCCTAACAGTGGGACTCTGCACCTCCAGCAGAGACCAGGGGGAAATCACCTCTCTCTGCCCGCTCACAGAGCCCCGAAGGACGGACTAGAGACCTCCAGCACCAGTCCCTAACAGTGGGACTCTGTTTATTTCACACCTCCAGGGCGGAGACCGGGAAAATCACCTCTCATTGCCCGCTCACAGAGCCCCGAAGGACGGACTAATTACCTCCAGCATGGGCCCCTAACAGTGGGACTCTGCACCTCCAGCAGAGACCAGGGGGAAATCACCTCTCTCTGCCCCCTCACAGAGCCCCAAGGACGGACTAATTACCTCCAGCATGTCCCCATAACAGTGGGACTCTGTTTCTTTCACAGCTCCAGCAGAGAACAGGGGAAAATCACCTCTCTCTGCCCGCTCACAGAGCCCCAAGGACGGACTAATTACCTCCAGCATGTCCCCATAACAGTGGGACTCTGTTTCTTTCACAGCTCCAGCAGAGACCAGGGGAAAATCACCTCTCTCTGCCCGCTCACAGAGCCCCAAGGACGGACTAATTACCTCCAGCATGGGCCCCTAACAGTGGGACTCTGCACCTCCAGCAGAGACCAGGGGGAAATCACCTCTCTCTGCCCCCTCACAGAGCCCCAAGGACGGACTAATTACCTCCAGCATGTCCCCATAACAGTGGGACTCTGTTTCTTTCACAGCTCCAGCAGAGACCAGGGGAAAATCACCTCTCTCTGCCCGCTCACAGAGCACCGAAGGACGGACTCGAGACCTCCAGCATGTCCCCATAACAGTGGGACTCTGTTTCTTTCACAGCTCCAGCAGAGACCAGGGGAAAATCACCTCTCTCTGCCCGCTCACAGAGCCCCAAGGACGGACTAATTACCTCCAGCATGGGCCCCTAACAGTGGGACTCTGTTTCTTTCACAGCTCCAGCAGAGACCAGGGGAAAATCACCTCTCTCTGCCCGCTCACAGAGCACCGAAGGACGGACTAGAGACCTCCAGCACCAGTCCCTAACAGGGGGACTCTGTTTATTTCACACCTCCAGGGCGGAGACCGGGAAAATCACCTCTCATTGCCCGCTCACAGAGCCCCGAAGGACGGACTAATTACCTCCAGCATGGGCCCCTAACAGTGGGACTCTGCACCTCCAGCAGAGACCAGGGGGAAATCACCTCTTTTTGCCCGCTCACAGAGCCCCAAGGACGGACTAATTACCTCCAGCATGTCCCCATAACAGTGGGACTCTGTTTCTTTCACAGCTCCAGCAGAGACCAGGGGAAAATCACCTCTCTCTGCCCGCTCACAGAGCACCGAAGGACGGACTCGAGACCTCCAGCATGTCCCCATAACAGTGGGACTCTGTTTCTTTCACAGCTCCAGCAGAGACCAGGGGAAAATCACCTCTCTCTGCCCGCTCACAGAGCACCGAAGGACGGACTCGAGACCTCCAGCATGTCCCCATAACAGTGGGACTCTGTTTCTTTCACAGCTCCAGCAGAGACCAGGGGAAAATCACCTCTCTCTGCCCGCTCACAGAGCCCCAAGGACGGACTAATTACCTCCAGCATGGGCCCCTAACAGTGGGACTCTGTTTCTTTCACAGCTCCAGCAGAGACCAGGGGAAAATCACCTCTCTCTGCCCGCTCACAGAGCACCGAAGGACGGACTAGAGACCTCCAGCACCAGTCCCTAACAGGGGGACTCTGTTTATTTCACACCTCCAGGGCGGAGACCGGGAAAATCACCTCTCATTGCCCGCTCACAGAGCCCCGAAGGACGGACTAATTACCTCCAGCATGGGCCCCTAACAGTGGGACTCTGCACCTCCAGCAGAGACCAGGGGGAAATCACCTCTTTTTGCCCGCTCACAGAGCCCCAAGGACGGACTAATTACCTCCAGCATGGGCCCCTAACAGTGGGACCTCCATAACCTTGCACACCCTGAGTCCCCGGGCCCCCACAGTTAAGCACTCCCCCATGGACTAAACACAGGTATTCACACCCACCAGAACCTCGTGCCCCTGGTGACCTTACAAGGGGGTGGTTTTATGGTGCTTCTGTGTCCGCCCATCAGCATCCATATTCGGCCTTCTTCACGGCATCACCCCCCCTTCTGGGCTGGAGGGTATTCTCGTGCCCCTGGTGACCTTACAAGGGGGTGGTTTTATGGTGCTTCTGTGTCCGCCCATCAGCATCCATATTCGGCCTTCTTCACGGCATCACCCCCCCTTCTGTGGAGGGTATTCTCGTGCCCCTGGTGGTCTTACAAGGGGGTGGTTTTATGGTGCTTCTGTGTCCGCCCATCAGCATCCATATTCGGCCTTCTTCACGGCATCACCCCCCCTTCTGTGGAGGGTATTCTCGTGCCCCTGGTGGTCTTACAAGGGGGTGGTTTTATGGTGCTTCTGTGTCCGCCCATCAGCATCCATATTCGGCCTTCTTCACGGCATCACCCCCCCTTCTGGGCTGGAGGTTCAAACACTTTAACTTTTGTTCACCCTCCTCTGGCTTACACCTCCTCCGCCAACACTTGAGCGCTCATCACAGGGTTCAGCACCAAGGAGAGTGCCTCCCCGGTGCTGATGGAAAGTGGCACTTTTTCTGCCCCTGGTAACCATCAAGGTTATTGTTTTTTTTTTATTTTTTATTTTATTTTAACAAAAAACACAGTACACAGAGCCTAAAACATAAACTATTTACACGTACTACTGCTGCTATAACAGTACTACTACATTTCTTAACCTACGTTTTAAAGTGCAGTTATGCGCCCTGGAGGTGTTGCACTATTAACAAAATGTATGCCCAGGATTCTGGCACCTTTCCTGGCTTGTAAAGTGCAGTTATGCGCCCTGGAGATATTGTACTATTTACAAAATGTATACACAGGATTATAATTATAATACAAATTAGGCGTCTAATTCTTACGGTGCACCAGGGCAAACAGGTTGAGTCCACGGCCCCTGCCCCATCATCAGGAGTGTCAACCAGCCCCGGTCCCGACTTCATTGGCCTCTTTCCCTCCCGCTTCCGCTTCCGCTGCTGCTGCCGCTCCAATGACCCATCAGGTGAAGATGATAGAGCAGTACTGTTATAGCAGCCCTCTTCGGAGGTCTCCCCATCTGACAGCGGTAGACATCCTTCTGATGATGATGCAGCTGCTGCCGCATCTGATGACGCCCTGAACATGGAGCGGATTCTCAATGCCTCCTTTATACCTGGCGCATTCGCGTAGAACCGGTCCGCCGTGGTTACGTCGTGACACATAAACCTGGCGAGAATCGACCGGCTTTCTGGATCTTGGTGATGCTTGATATTGTCAGCCAGGGCAGTGCGCAGGATTGTGAAGGTGACGGCTGTTTCTAGCCCAGCATCAGCCCATGCCCTCTTCAAGTGAGCGTTCAGGTTCTTGGAGGCCCGATTCCCCCTTGTGAAAAGGAAGAATTCATTCTGAGGACCCAGCAATGCCTCTTTAATCCCCATCCACCGCATGACCCAGCTAAACTCCTCTACTGTAAGCGCCAGCTGTGCTTCGCCATATGTCTTGGCCGTCTTGTGATCCTGCACATGGATGATGTAGCCCTCAGCAGTTCCCCTTATGGCTGCCTCTAAGACCTCACTGTTTTTCATGTTTGCGTACACGCCCGTACGGTGGCCATACAGGAGGCTCCAATGGAGGGTGAGATAGCCATAGAGAAGCTTCTGGGTGGTTGAGGTCGGCGTGCCGGCCATCAGGTCGAGGAGCTCCGGGATGCGCTTCTCAGCGGCCGCCATGGCGGCGAGAAGCTCCGCCTGGCTCGGCAGACGATCCAGTTTGTTCCTCTTCACCTTAAACTGATGTAGAGTGACTGCCTTATTCAAGTGTTTCATGTTGGCTTTCACCTCTCTCATTATGTGGGTCATATCAGACTGGGTGAGCTTGCACCCCCGGGGCTTTGACTCAGACATGTACCCCATGAACTGGTGCACATTCTTCAGGAAGAACTCTGATGTTGTGACTGCCCGGCCCGGCTTTACAATATACTCGCTCCAGCCACGGATCATCTTCATGTTTCTTAGGAACAGCCAGTCTGACAGGCGGTTAACACCATGGGCCATGTATACTATGAAGTTCTTTATCCGGCTGATCTTCGACACAACATTGTCTTTCTGTTTTACTGTCGGAGCGACACCCAAACAGTGATCCAAGTATGTCTGAAGGTACGCCTCCATGCTTCTAGGCAACGTGATTTCACGCATGGTATTCCCCCGTCCACACCCAGTGGACCAGTAATTTGAGGGAGAGGGCAAGTCATTAGCCAGCTTAGAGGCACGGGTCTTCCGGCATACAGGGGTCTCGCTACCGGAGGCTACTGCAAACATGACAGTTTCCACCGGGGTCTTCACAGGGGTCTCGCTACCGGAGGCTACTGCAAACATGACAGTTTCCACCGGGGTCTTCACAGGGGTCTCGCTACCGGAGGCTACTGCAAACATGACAGTTTCCACCGGGGTCTTCACAGGGGTCTCGCTACCGGAGGCTACTGCAAACATGACAGTTTCCACCGGGGTCTTCACAGGGGTCTCGCTACCGGAGGCTACTGCAAACATGACAGTTTCCACCGGGGTCTTCACAGGGGTCTCGCTACCGGAGGCTACTGCAAACATGACAGTTTCCACCGGGGTCTTCACAGGGGTCTCGCTACCGGAGGCTACTGCAAACATGACAGTCTTCACCGGGGTCTTCACAGGGGTCTCGCTACCGGAGGCTACTGCAAACATGACAGTCTTCACCGGGCTCTTCTCAGGGGTCTCGCTACCGGAGGAAACTGGTAATATGACAGTCTTCACTGGGCTCTTCACAGGGTTCTTGACCGGTCTCTTTCCACCGGAGGCTACTGCAAGCATGACAGTCTTCACTGGGCTCTTCACAGGGTTCTTGACCGGTCTCTTCCCACCGGAGGCTACTGCAAGCATGACAGTCTTCACCGGGCTCCTCACAGGGATCTCGCTACCGGAGGTTACTGGGGACTGCATGACAGTCTTCACCGGGCTCTTCACAGGGGTATTGCTGCCTGAGGCTACTGTGTTTATGCCGGAGGTACTTGGGATTGCCAGGCCCTTAAATCGTATACATTCGTCCTCTTCCTCAAGAACAGCAGCACTCTGCTTCCTGGGTTTTAGCTCCTTTTTCAGCCTGGAGCGCAGGGTCTTCACCTCATCATTGAGGGCATCCTTCTGAGCCCTCAATGCCACATTTTCCAGCATCACCTGCCTGCAGTCCTCGTTGTCACACTCGGTATGTGGGGAGAAGGGTGGAGGGTGCCCGGGGTATTCCTCCTCATTGTCTATATCCAATGATGTAGCCATTCCAATGATGGGGTTAGTCTCACGGAGGTCATGGAGCAACTGCAGTGCCACACTATGCTTCAGCCTTGCCATGACCTGATGTGCCTCATGTCGGGACAACTCAGGGTGGTCATGTTTTACATGACGGTCCAGTCTCTTCCCAGCGTACGAACACCCAGCGATGGGACAGGGTTTGGTCCGAACATTTATCCTTCCACTGGCTATTTTCAGGAGGATTCCCCTCTCCTCCAAGTTCCGCACTGCATGCTTGTGCTTAAGGTGTTTGTTCAATGCCAGATAGAAGAGTCTGCACACCGGGCATTCAGATGACATCCTTCCTGAAACACACATAATGAATTTGATCAAAATTATGTTATAGTTCTCCGTTTATATGCGTTAGCGTGAGCGGTGGTTGCGACACTGGGTCCGATGCATCAATTCATGGTGCATGGACGAAGGGAAGTATTGGGTTACCACCGGGTCAGATGGTCCCACTTCCGCACCAACGCGGGGCTGGTGATGGCAACATTGGGTCCGATGCATCAATACATGGTGCCCCGACCATGAGAGGGTTTGGGGTACCCCGGAACCAGGCACCACCCCAGCAGGAAACGGGTTGTATGGTCAAAGGAGGAAAGAGTGATAGAACCGGGGTAAAGCAAAGAAAGTGTCCGACAATAGTGACTTGTGAGGCGGCCAGAGAGTCTGTCATATCTCGGTCCTATCCTCCAGGCAACGCTGTGGCCAAAACTGGGCTAAAAACTAAAAAAACTAAAAAATATTTCATCCAGGGAAATTTGGGTGAAAATGAAAAAAAAGTACCCGGAAATAGTGCTTCATTAGCCAGCAGCAGTCCCCTGTCGACTCATGTGACATTCCTACAGGGTTACATAGAACCAGGGTGTGGGCTCCGAGCCATCTCCGAGACATCTCTAGTCCGTGTTGATAATGGGGGAAATGTACCCCAAAATAGTCCTTCATTAGCCAGCAGCAGTCCCCTGTCGACTCATGTGACATTCCTCCAGGGTTACATAGAACCAGGGTGTGGGCTCCGAGCCATCTCCGAGACATCTCTAGTCCGTGTTGATAATGGGGGAAATGTACCCCAAAATAGTCCTTCATTAGCCAGCAGCAGTCCCCTGTCGACTCATGTGACATTCCTCCAGGGTTACATAGAACCAGGGTGTGGGCTCCAAGCCATCTCCGAGACATCTCTAGTCCGTGTTGATAATGGGGGAAATGTACCCCAAAATAGTCCTTCATTAGCCAGCAGCAGTCCCCTGTCGACTCATGTGACATTCCTCCAGGGTTACATAGAACCAGGGTGTGGGCTCCGAGCCATCTCCGAGACATCTCTAGTCCGTGTTGATAATGGGGGAAATGTACCCCAAAATAGTGCATCATGACTCAGCAATCATCACACTCAACTTTGGTGAGAACCGGGCAAAGGGGTCAAAATCCGTCAATGTGGGGGGGTGAAACGGCTGTACGCGAGCCCTGGGGGGGCACCCGGGACCGGGCAGTGCCCCCGGCAGAAGGAACCGGGTCAAACGGGCCAAAACAGGGAAAAAAAATAAAAATAAAAAGAACCAGGCAAAAGGGGGGAAAATGGGAAAAAAGTGTCCGAAAATAGTGCCTCATGACCCCGCAGGAGTCCCCCGCGGACTCCCCTGACATTCCTCCATGGTCGAAATCATCCAACTCAACTTTGGTGAGAACCGGGAAAAGGGGTCAAAATGTAAAAATTGTACCCCAAAATAGTGCCTCATGACCCCGCAGGAGTCCCCCGCGGACTCCCCTGACATTCCTCCATGGTCGAAATCATCCAACTCAACTTTGGTGATAACCGGGCAAAGGGGTCAAAATGTAAAAATTATACCCCAAAATAGTGCCTCAAAATCGGGTAGAGTCACCTGCAAAGTGCCCTCGCATTCCTCCATGGCTCAAAATGTCGAACTTAAACTATTTGGAGAACCAGAGAAATGTAAAAAATACGCCCCAAAATAGTGCCTCAAAATCGGGTAGAGTCACCTGCAAAGTGCCCTCGCATTCCTCCATGGCTCAAAATGTCGAACTTAAACTATTTGGAGAACCAGAGAAATGTAAAAAATACGCCCCAAAATAGTGTCTCATAATCGGGTAGAGTCACCTGCAAAGTGCCCTCGCATTCCTCCATGTCAAACTTTAAGTATTGAGAGAACCAGGCTGGGGGGTCCTTGAGGCACAAAATTAGGCCCACTCAAAGTGCTTGGTGAGCGGATACATTCTTCCATGATTTGCAACAGCCGTTATTTTTCTGAGTGCACCCAAAAACTGGGTTTCCGATTTCGTGCAGACGGTAGTTTGAAAAGTATGGATGAATCTTTTTAACAGAGAAGTGGAAATGAAGCCCAGGGACTTTTTCCCCTTCTCCGTTGTACCAACCATCGGAGAAGGGGAAAAATCGGCCCGAAGCGCCAATAGTCTGGCCCCTTCTCCCGTTGGCACTCTGTCATTTTTTTGACAATTTTTCAAAACTTCATTTTTGATTATTTTAAGTTATAATTAAGCGTTTTCTTCAATTTTTTTTGCTTTCCACGGGTGGGGGCGCCTGGCAGGCCGCCTATGAGCACCCAAATTCGGCCTGGATCATCCAGGATTTGTGGGCTAAGCTCCATAAACTGACTAAATCACCCAGAGAGGTCACCTTTCTAGCCCAAATATATATAATACAAATACATTTAAATAGTAAAAGGTGCACTTGTGCTCTGCATTACCCGGAATTTTATTTTCATAGCCCCATGATAGTGATTAAAAATCATTTTCATGGGAAAAAGTGTTAAAACGCCTGATTAAATTATATGCAGGACCCCAGTGAGCTCCAGACTATGTGCATTGTGTTGGGGAACCATATAAATGATAGAATAAATGCATTTAAATGCAAAAATAATGATTTAAAATCATTTTAGGGGGACAATTGTGGAGAGGAGCCTGAAAATGACTCTGCAGCAGGCTGCCTATGAGCACCCAAATTCGGCCTTCTTCACGGAACCACGACCCCTTCTGTGGAGGGTATTCTCGTGCCCCTGGTGAGCACACAATGACCCAGGAAAGAGTCTTCAAAACACAGGTAAAAGTGTGTTAAACAGTGGGGTAACATGTTTGAAATGACAGCACACTGCTGCTTGTTGGCAGCCTGACTCACTTGACTTGTCTCACACACACCCAGGGGGGGAGAAAGAGGACACATTGACCCAGGAAAGAGTCTTCAAAACACAGGTAAAAGTGTGTTAAACAGTGGGGTAACATGTTTGAAATGACAGCACACTGCTGCTTGTTGGCAGGCTGACTCACTTGACTTGTCTCACACACACCCAGGGGGGGAGAAAGAGGACACATTGGAGCACAGAATGACCCAGGAAAGAGTCTTCAAAACACAGGTAAAAGTGTGTTAAACAGTGGGGTAACATGTTTGAAATGACAGCACACTGCTGCTTGTTGGCAGGCTGACTCACTTGACTTGTCTCACACACACCCAGGGGGGGAGAAAGAGGACACATTGGAGCACAGAATGACCCAGGAAAGAGTCTTCAAAACACAGGTAAAAGTGTGTTAAACAGTGGGGTAACATGTTTGAAATGACAGCACACTGCTGCTTGTTGGCAGGCTGACTCACTTGACTTGTCTCACACACACCCAGGGGGGGAGAAAGAGGACACAATTGACCCAGGAAAGAGTCTTCAAAACACAGGTAAAACTGTGTTAAACAGTGGGGTAACATGTTTGAAATGACAGCACACTGCTGCTTGTTGGCAGCCTGACTCACTTGACTTGTCTCACACACACCCAGGGGGGGAGAAAGAGGACACATTGACCCAGGAAAGAGTCTTCAAAACACAGGTAAAACTGTGTTAAACAGTGGGGTAACATGTTTGAAATGACAGCACACTGCTGCTTGTTGGCAGGCTGACTCACTTGACTTGTCTCACACACACCCAGGGGGGGAGAAAGAGGACATTGGAGCACAATTGACCCAGGAAAGAGTCTTCAAAACACAGGTAAAAGTGTGTTAAACAGTGGGGTAACATGTTTGAAATGACAGCACACTGCTGCTTGTTGGCAGGCTGACTCACTTGACTTGTCTCACACACACCCAGGGGGGGGAGAAAGAGGACACATTGACCCAGGAAAGAGTCTTCAAAACACAGGTAAAAGTGTGTTAAACAGTGGGGTAACATGTTTGAAATGACAGCACACTGCTGCTTGTTGGCAGGCTGACTCACTTGACTTGTCTCACACACACCCAGGGGGGTGAGAAAGAGCACACAATGACCCAGGAAAGAGTCTTCAAAACACAGGTAAAAGTGTGTTAAACAGTGGGGTAACATGTTTGAAATGACAGCACACTGCTGCTTGTTGGCAGGCTGACTCACTTGACTTGTCTCACACACACCCAGGGGGGGAGAAAGAGGACACATTGACCCAGGAAAGAGTCTTCAAAACACAGGTAAAAGCTGTGTTAAACAGTGGGGTAACATGTTTGAAATGACAGCACACTGCTGCTGGTTGGCAGGCTGACTCACTTCACTTGTCTCACACACACCCAGGGGGGGGAGAAAGAGGACACATTGACCCAGGAAAGAGTCTTCAAAACACAGGTAAAAGTGTGTTAAACAGTGGGGTAACATGTTTGAAATGACAGCACACTGCTGCTTGTTGGCAGGCTGACTCACTTGACTTGTCTCACACACACCCAGGGGGGGAGAAAGAGGACACATTGGAGCACACAATGACCCAGGAAAGAGTCTTCAAAACACAGGTAAAAGTGTGTTAAACAGTGGGGTAACATGTTTGAAATGACAGCACACTGCTGCTTGTTGGCAGGCTGACTCACTTGACTTGTCTCACACACACCCAGGGGGGTGAAAGAGCACACAATGACCCAGGAAAGAGTCTTCAAAACACAGGTAAAAGTGTGTTAAACAGTGGGGTAACATGTTTGAAATGACAGCACACTGCTGCTTGTTGGCAGGTAAACATTGTTTAATTGTTTAAGTGTTTTTAAATGTATGGAACAGTGTTTTGTCTCTTTCAAAACTCTCCCGTCATTGGCCGGATACATGGGGACGATTTTATATTCACTATGACCGTTACTATTCCAGTGAGACGAAGTACGTCCGGTGACGGGAGTGATCCCATGTTAATTTTGTCCAAAAACCAGAGCATTCCCTTATCGACGGTATCAAACGCTTTGGAAAGATCAACAAATAGAGCTGCACAACTCTGCTTATTATCTAAAATACTCGTAATGTCATTCATCACTTTCATTGTCGCAGTGATGGTGCTATGTTGCTTTCTGAAGACAGGATATTATTTGTACATAAAAACTCCTTTACTTGTTCACTCACTAGGCGTTCAAGAACCTTAGCCAGAACTGACAATTTAGAGATTGGCCTATAGTTATTTAAAATAGTTGCTTCCCCTCCTTTTAGCAAAGGCAAGACATAAGCTGACTTCCATACTTTTGGAATTGCATTTGTGCTGAGGGAGAGGTTAAAAAGAGTAGTGAGAGGTGGAGCAATAAAATCTGCAGCTATCTTTAAAAAGAAAGGTTCTACGTTGTCCGGGCCAGCCGGTTTCTTAGGATCTAACTTAGATAATGCTTCATGAACAACATTAACAGTAAAAGGAGTAAAACTGAAAGGGTTTTCCAGACCACATTGTTCAGAGACACAGACTGTGGTGTTCACAGAAGCAGAGTTAGTCACAGAATCAAACAGTGAGCCACAGGACACAAAATGCTTATTAAAGCAATTTAACATGGTGGCCCTGTCCGATATAGAGCCGTGGTAAGGCACGGAGGTAGCTCATTACGGATCTCACCGGTGGATATCGATTTTATGGCTTTCCAAAATTTCCTAGGATTATTTAGGTTTTCTGTGGTAACTGACAAATAGTACTTCGACTTAGCACTTTTGGCATAGAGTGTTTTCTAACAGAAATACGTCGGCCATAATGTCCCTGTACCCGCATCGCACTATAATAGCGCTGCCTGCGGTTTATCACTCTCATCTGCGCACTCCCACTAGCCTCCTCCCTAACAGGAGCTACAGCTGGGGCGGCGAGTGGGGAATTTGTACAGTCATCAACATGTGTAAGTGTATTGTGGAAACAAAGGACACTCAGACTTGAACACCATCTTTATTTGTAAAGGTTTTAACGGGGATCTGGGCATTAAATAGGGAGGAGGCGGGATTCGCCCTCACGTCCCCGGTAGAGAGAATCTCTCCCCCCACCGAGGCGCTACCTCCCCCCGCTAGTCAACTCCGGGAAGATGGAGCTCCCCACCCGGGCACTCTCTGCTGCTGCGGAGCCTGCCTCGGTCGGGCAGCCCTTCCCCGTGACTGCCGGTACGCCGGTTCCACGGGGCGGGCCGTTTCACTGTCGCACTGCGCTCCCTCACCTGTATGGAAACCCGTGGAGGAGCACGTATCTGGGCCTGAGGAGAGGCCAGCGGTAGCATGCGGCTAAGCTGGATTCTCTCTTCCTCCAGGCGACTGAAACGCTGCGTGACCGAGGAGATCGACCCAAAGAGCCCCTCCGAAGATACGGGGGCTCCGAGGAGATCCTCTCGGTCCTTCTTGGACAGCGCGGTGAGTCCCAGCCACACGTGACGAGACGCCACTGTGGCCAGGGAAATCATCCGCCCTGCTGCGTTGGCCACGCCATAAATCTGATTATTCATCTGACCAACAGCGTGGTCCGAATAATCGCTCCCGTCCTGAGGCGGGAGGGCGGGGGCGTCTGCCTGAGGGGTGATCAGGGAGACGCCCAACACGCCAAGATTATTGGCCGCAGCCGCCATCTGTGTACCGAGCTTGAACATCTTATCCAGATATTCCAGGGTGTCTCGGTCCCGGGGCAGCGGCACCCAACCAGCCGCCCGCGGGAGCAGATGGGCCGCCAGGCTCTCATCGAGGGGGGGCACACCCGGACATGTCGTGTCCGAGCGATCCACCACCTTAATGATACCCGCCATGGCGGCTATCGGGGCCTTCGTTTTTAATGGCTGCTGCCATGTCGCCTCCACACACCGCCATACCTCTGGCAGCTGGGGCGAAACGAAGGTCGGCTGCGCCGGATGCACCGGGCCGTAAAACCCCGATCTCAGACGATTTACAGGCCTCGGTGGCAGCGGTGGATGGAGCGGTAAGCCTACATGCTCCGCCGCCAGAGTCATCACCGCCGGGAAATCCATCCGTGCAGACCTGAGAGTTGGACCTGCGGACAGCGAGGCGTCCTCATCGTCTTCCATCGGAACCGGGACCGCCTGGCCCCACGGAAGGGAGAACCGGAACGATGTCTCCTTGCTTCCCGAATCGCCCGCGTCCACGACGTCGAGATCCAGCTCCTCCGACTCCTCCTGCGGGGTATCCTTCGCCAGGAAGTGCTGCCCACGATGCTCCCGTGTGAGCCGCAGGATCATCTGGGAGGCTGGGCATGTCGGCGTTGGGCCCATACCGCTCACCACGTGGTCAGGCCCCAAGCACATGAAGCAGAAGGGGTGCGCATCAGCCCCCGCAATCAGGTTCGGGCATTTCGGGCAGGTCCTATGGTCAAGCACTGACTCCATACTCTCTACTTTCACTTTCACTTTCTCAAAAAACGTCTCGAAGCTCCTCATGGAATCACTTCCGCTGCTGAAGAGAAAAGGATGATAGTCAGGAGGCGAGGCCTCCTTTTATACGGTGTGATGCGCGCGCATTCAGGTAGGCCCGCCCTAGGCCGGCTACGTCTATTGAAGTCTCAGTGGGAGAATGCACGCAGGATAAGGTAGTACCCATAGAGTCCAGTAGAGGGTGGAGCCTGTGAGAGATATGACATAAAGTCACTCAGAACATAAACCCTTCCAACAACTTTAAGAATCTCACCATGACAGACAGAAAAACCAGAACTTAAATGCACACAAGACTAAACACATGAACAAGACACAGGTGGGGAGGGAGGAGAAAACGCAGGGGCACAAGGTGAACACTATCGGGTAATCAAGCAGGATGGAACTCAGAGACAGGAAGCAACAGACAAGATGGGGGGTGAACACTTTTCAAAATAAAACAGGAAACCAGAGACAGATCTAGACAGGACAAAATCAAACAGCTCCGGAGGACGGGCAGGAGCTGGTGGGACCCCCGGCGGGACAGGAACCGGAGCCGGCGGGACAGGTGTAGACGGAACCCCAGACAGGACAGGCGTAGACGGGACCCCGGACGTAACATGGGCCGGTATCAGCGGGACCCCCGACAGGACAGGTGTTGGCGGGACCCCCAACGGAACAGGACAAGGAGTTGGCAGGACCCCCGGCAGAACAGTAGTGGGCGGGACCCCCAACGGGACAGGACATGGTGTTGGCAGGACCCCCATTGGAACCCCCAAGTTTAAGTTTAAGTGGACTACCTCACTTGCAGCAGACCACCATGCTTAGCTAGTGCCGCTAAAGATTATAAAACCATTATGAAATAAAAAATGAAGAAAAACAACTTGATAAACTATTGCACCCATGGCCTTCCATAGGTTTAAATCATAATATAACCAAAGCCTTTAATAAACCATTGAGTATTGATAATAGTAGTTTCTTAACCTGTTAAACCCGAGAGACCCCGGTACCGGGGCACTGCCGCAACATCTTGCAGGAAACAGTGTCTGAGGGCATGTTCATTTAATAAACTATGAATGTTTTATATCCATGTAACGGGAAGAAACTCATCTAACTGATCATTTTTATTTATTTTTCAAAAGAAAACCCACAATGCTAACACTGAGCCTCTGAATTAGCAACGAGCGAAAAATGCTAACAGATGGCTGCACCGAAAATCACTCACAAAACCTTATTATTTATCTCTTCTCCACATCCATGACATCGATTCACATCGTGAGGTGACACAGAATCTATGGGTACCCTCATTATCACTGAATTATACGAATTTGCGACGTTATAAACAAAAACAGACATATAACCGGTGACGCTAGGTAGCTAAAAATGCTAACATTTTTACCTTGGCTCTGTAGTCTCTCCAAAGTGGTCTTCAATGGCATTAAAACGATAAAAATCGCTGCTGAAGTTAATCCATAGGTTAATCCAATGTGTCTGTGTCCCTTTGAAATGATTTCTGATAATCCATAAGCATTAAAACTGCTTTTCCGTTTCCAGATGTCAAAGCTAGAGATAGGTTCACTCTGATGCAACATTACATGCGCAAAGCTCCCGCCGTTTTGTTTCACAATGAGTGTGTGTGGGGGACTCCCCCTTCGATTCTATTGGCTCTAACGGTCAGAAAGAGGTGTCAACCATCAAAATCGAGCAAGGGGGGCCAGAGATATGGAAAATCCACCCAAATGACCCCAGAAGTGGTTTCTTTTTGCTAAATCTCTCTAAAAAGGTCAAATGTCACTTGTTTTGCATCAATCTTGATACAGGGTACTTATTATATGTTGTACTTTGGATTCTTAAAGCTTTTAATCTACCTTACCATCATCCAAGGGTAGTTTTCACTATAAGTAAAAAAGAATTTTTGGACGGACACTATAATTTACAGTTTTCTGAGTTTTCTTTAAAATAAAAAACATCTATATTGATTCTGACTTTTCTACATCCAACTCACAGGTTTATCATTACTTTGAGAAAAAAGATTATTAATTTAACCCTTTTAGAAGGGAAGATATGGTCATTTGTTCTGGGAATGTCCTTTTCGAGCCTGAGACCTGAAAAACAGGCTCAGGGCTTAACAGGTTAACTGCTGTTAATTCATCTACCTCGGATGCAACAGACCACCATAGCTACTGGCGCAAAAACCTATAAAACCTTTATGAAATAAAACATGTACCAAGAGGAAAAAAGATAACAGTAAGCAATCATCTAATGCTTAAGACTGTCTCATAAGAATGTATTTGAGAGCAAACACGATGTATACAGTTTGCTTGAGGACTAACAGAATATTGTAGCTCACCCTGTGATGAGAGGAAACATTTCCCTACCGTTCAAAAGGATTCGCTAAGCTTTTATAATGGCTGCTGGATCCTTTCCCTCAGTTAGGAACCATCCTAAAAAGCGAGTGAAGCCAGTATAATGTTGGCAATGCACTTGATGGCTACATACTGCATGAAATGACTGTATAGTATTCAAAATCCAAAGCCAAACGTGTCCTAGCTAGTTATGGTTACTGTAGTATGATAGCACTTATGGCAGATTATTTAAAACTAATAGATGGTGATGTTGGCCATTTAAGATAAACATATTTACAGAAAACATGTAATTTGATAAATCAAGCTGGAAAAGAGTGATGCTATATACAGTACAATCAATAATGCATGTTTCTGATAGTCTGGAGTCACTAATACATCGGTGCATTTGAACACATGATATAAGGCTGAATTGGGTTTTTTTTTGTGTCCCTCCTAATCATTTTGTCTCGCTCTTATCTGCAGTGTTCAACCCATTTTACCTCCAGTGTGTGGAAGTCCCCATCCTTTCTCACAAGGACTGCGATGGCTCCTACCCCGGCCTGATCACTGACCGCATGGTGTGCGCTGGATACCTGGAGGGAGGCAAGGATGCTTGTCAGGTATTTTCAAACAATTACACGGCACATACAATGAGGTTATATTGAATGAGGTGGAGGGAATAAAGTGATGTCTCTCTCCTGCTCAGGGTGACTCTGGTGGTCCTCTGGTGTGTAACGGAGAGCTGCAGGGTGTCGTGTCCTGGGGCCAGGGCTGGGCTCAACCCAACTACCCGGGCGTTTACACCAAAGTCTGCTCTCTGATGCCCTGGATCAACGATATTCTCTCCACATACTCCTAGGGTGTGATCTCCCATCACAGAACTACAGGAGAGGGGAAATCAGAGGGAGATTGAAATTGAAGGAGACAGGAGGCGGCGGTGGGAAGTGTCGAAGAGAGAGGCTGAGAATGAGACACAAGGAGAAGCCGAGGGAGAAAGAAAACGACAAGCGAGATGTGAGATGTCAAGGCTCAATCAATAAAAAATGTTTACATTTTGTGATGCAACAGTGTGTTTATTATTGTCTATCTGCTCCCAGTGTAGATGTACTGTTTTATGAGTACTGGATTTCAATTCAGGGGTGACATTTCCAACACAAAACAAATATAAACCACAGTCAAACAAGAACAGCTAATGTCAATAAACAGAAACATTTCACAAAATTGCATTAGCTTGAGGGCAAATTAAGTGGCAACCCTTGGTTTTGAAAAGATAAGCTAACAAAAGTCTATTAAATGTTCATTATCTCAATTCGTTTTTAAAGAACGAGTTTGTAGTTTCAAAACACATTTTTAATGTACAGCAAGATGTTCCTTTAGTAATCTATGGTCCCATTTACAGTAAAATAGACAATAAAGGACGTGCATAGCTTCCTCTCCATGTTTATTCCTAAAACCTTAATCCCTTTTACAGTGTTTTATTTTGTTAATTAAGGTGTATTGTAAAATGTCTTGTTTCAGTGTTGGGTTATACTTAACTTCAGCCTCTCGTGTCATATCTGCTTCCAAAAAAACTACATGTCAATAGTCCAAATGCCAAACTCAAGGCTTATTCTGCAATCCTCTGACTTCACAGTGATTATGTCCAATTCTTATCTAAAGTGTATTGTGCTTTTCCTTAAACACACATTGCCAAACAATCTCTCAATAAGATTTCCATCAAAAATAAGACACACAAACTGTAGCTTTTACCAGTTAACCTCTGCATAGATACGGGCAATCTGAGAACACTTGTCAACTACAAACATTGACATTAGTTCAAAGACCACTGTTTTGGTCAAAATGAGATTAAGTACCTGATAACAGAGTGATTTATGACCCCCATAAACAGCCTATCTACCAATTGGATCAAATATAAAAGTCAGCCGAATTAGTGTTGATACTGCAAGGAGACGTATTGTGTGAAAAGAAATGTAAGATGTTGTTTAATTGCTTATATATTTAAGATCCACGACAAGTTTTCAGTTTTGGCGGCAGTTCCTGTTTGTCTAAGTCTTGTCATCAGGGCTCTATACATAGAGTTAACTACGGCAGATATGTCATATTTAATGCAGCCGAAACGTGTATTACAATGCCGTTATGTGATGACTTTCAAAGAGAAAAGCAAGCACACTCGGAATAATGTATTATTTAATTTTTGCATACAGTCTATGGTTGCTACAGAGGATTGTGGGTAATGTAATGTCTTCGGCCATCCAAAACTCATAGAAAACAACTTGTTTCTCAGAATTGAAGGGGAAAACGTAACAAAAGCATTGTACACACACTAAAACCTATCAATGTTGTTTAATTAACAAGGATAATCTGGTGTTTTTGAAGAGAAAAGCAAGCACACTCGGAATAATGTATTATTTAATTTTTGTATACAGTCTATGGTTGCTACAGAGGATTGTGGGTAATGTAATGTCTTCGGCCATCCAAAACTCATAGAAAACGACTTGTTTTTCAGAATTGAAGGGCAAAACGTGACAAAAGCATTGTACACACACTAAAACCTATCAATGTCGTTTAATTAACAAGGATAATCTGGTGTTTTTGAAGAGAAAAGCAAGCACACTCGGAATAATGTATTATTTAATTTGTGTATACAGTCTATGGTTGCTACAGAGGATTGTGGGTAATGTAATGTCTTCGGAAATCCAAAACTCATAGAAAACGACTTGTTTTTCAGAATTGAAGGGGAAAACGTGACAAAAGCATTGTACACACACTAAAACCTATCAATGTCGTTTAATTAACAAGGATAATCTGGTGTTTTTGAGTTGATGAGTAGTGGAGATATCACTGTCAAATCAATCGACAGTAAGGGGAATACTTACTTGAGCAGGTCTCCCTTGAAAAAGAGATCAATGATCTCAATGGGATACACCTGGATAAATAAAGGTTTGAAATGAAATGAAATGAACTTCCGGGTGTACAATTCTCCGTTATCCAATGGGAATGGACGCTCACATTGCCTTTAACAGCCTCTGACACAAACAAATGCCGTGCTTCCCTAAGCGTCAAATACCGCCGCCGATGGGAATACATTGCAATCAGTTGAAAGCTCTTTGCGTCCGTTTATGAAGCTGAAGGAGCCTCGGTGCGTCACAACTGGACACCACGGGACCCTGACCAAGCGTCGCTCCTGGACGCTTAGGGAGTGAGAGTGTGTTGGTGTGCGTCCTCTGCAACCAGACTGTATTAAAACTTGTAAGTACCAGTTCTATCTACTTTAAACAATTAAAAAGACAAAATCAACTACATTTATTGATATACCAATCTTTATTTTTGGGGCCTCTTCTTCTTTTAACCCTTAGATGCATAAGTGGGTCTTTTTGGACCTGGTGAGGTGGTTTTTCTTGAAGTATCTTTTTTATCATTTCATATTCCAGCTATTCTTCAAAAAACATGTTTTGGATATTATGCCATTCTAATTTAAAATTTACATTTTATATATTTTAAGAAATTGTAGTTTTTGTATTACTACCCCAAGCTTCCATAAGTGGGTCTTTATGGACCCGGTGAGGTGGTTTTCTTGAAGTATCTTAGTAATTAAAAAAATGTATCATTTCATATTCCAGCTATTCCTCAAAAAACATGTTTTGGATATCATGCCATTCACATTTTTAATTTACATTTTAAGAAATTGTAGTTTTTGTATTAGTACCCCAAGCTTCCATAAGTGGGTCAAAACTGACCCGCATGCATTTTCTATGGAATCCTATGGGAAAACGTTTTTTTTCAAAATGTAAAAGAAATTTCTAAAATTATAAATAGTGAAAAATTAAATATAAAATATTTCTAGTGTGAACCAAAATATAATACTAAATATTATACAAGAGATTTTTCTTAACCAAAATGACAAAAATTGCATAAAAACACATATTATTCTAATACGGGTCCTTTTAGACCCACTTATGGAAGAGTGTAGGGTCCAGTCACTCGTGCATCTAAGGGTTAAATTAAACTTTCAGACATTAAAAAAAGTAATCGTATTGTTTATTTAAGAAAAAAAAACTGAGCAACTCCTAACAGTTAACTTCATATTTATTTTTGTCTAAAGCATTTATTACACACATTTTCCCCTCTCATATTCACAGTGTGGATCAATTGAGACAGCGTGGTATCCAGAGAGCTGCAGAGACTTTGGGAGGAACCTCAGTGTGATGGATGTCCTGTCTGTGGGTTTGGCCGGAGAAGACTGAGGTGGAGCGGTCTTTCTCTGGGAGGAGGACCAGGCCTGATGAAGAAAACCACCAAACTGCATATGTGAGCCCATACTGGGCACAGCTGTCACAAACAAATGATGGTCCTGTTTGACGACACACTATTCAGTGTGCAGATCTTTGTTTTCACAATAAAAGTGTAGTTTCTTAGTGAATGTCCTGTATTGGTCTTTAATCTCATATCAGCTTTTCATTTTCTTCTTACCCCTCGGAGAAAACGGTGTGGCAGTTGTGTCCTTCAGGTATGTCCTTTCCTAACATAAATGACAAGAAACCTAATTATTGCAGAGCAAGTGTGTTATTTATGAAAGAGGTTTGTTTGTTAAGCGGCTGTAGAAATAATATATCTTTTATTTTAATGTGTTTTTTAAATTCATCACATTGTACTACAAAGATAATCAGATTATGAATGAACAGTCTGCAGTTAATCAACATTAAAATATATGTTATTATTAAAATAATATTCAACTGTTATCAGAACTTAGTGTAAATGTAGTATCATGCTGTTCGGTTGTCTCACTGCAAGAACCACTTTTATCACGTCTTTTACAGACCATATGTAGAGACAAATGGTAGCAATTCTCACAATGTAAAATAATAATTGCCTTAAATACATTGAAATGTGAAAGCTGACAAAAAAATCATGTTGCTTGGTAAAATCGAAATTTAACTTTTTACAAGCAAGGAACACTCAACTTCCCTGATGTCAGTATTTAGTCATGTTTAATGGAATGTATATCAGTGTATTATAGTTGTTACTTTATCTATTTAAACCAGAACATTTCTCTATTCTTTGTACAGTATGAAAGTGGTCTTTGTACCTTTGACTCCATGCTGAAGTTCACTGCTTTTAGGAATATAGGTCTGTCTCTCGTGTTCAGCATCCTCTGGTCTGTCTGCATCACCTGGAAAATTTAAACAAACAGATATATATGTAAAGTAACCAGAGTTGGGTTACGGCCCGTCCACACTGCGGCGTGCGTTGAAGCTTGCTCCATTTTTTGGAATATGAGGAAATGACCTGCGGTGTGTCTCTCCCAGCATACACGCGGTTTGATTGGCTGCATAAACAGGATTTGATTGGCTGACGCTTCCACCGAAGCTTCAGAAGCTTCAAAAGTTGAACATGGCTCAACTTTTGCAGCAAGCAACGCGAGCTACGCTCCCCACAATGCAGTTCGGCGAAGCGTGACGTCACCCCATTCAAGTGAATGGAGCAAGCTTCAACGCACGCCGCTGTGTGGACGGGCCGTAACGCAATATTATTACAGTAACGCATTACAAAGTAACGCGTTACTGTAATAATATTACTTTTGTCGGTAACGGAGTAGTGTAACGCGCTACTTTTATAATTCAGTAATCACACTACAGTTACTAACATTGCCCCAACACGCGTTACTTCGTTACTTTTATAAAATCAGTCATAATCACACTGACAGACAAGAGGGGTTTCCGCCGCAGGTTTATATGTACGTAATCTGCGCGATTTGCACGTCCACATCTCCACGTGCAGTGCTGCATAAACATGGCTGAGTCAGCGATAACCTTCGAGGGGTGGAGGTATGCCCATTATTTTGAGTTCGTCCGAAGAATAGACAGGAATGTGACGGTGAGGTGCAAACTGTGTCCAGGCCAGAAGCTGTTATCCACTGCTGTAAACACCACGTCAAACCTCAACAAACACCTGCAAAGAACACATGCTAAGGTGAAGCTAATAGCTAAGGACCCCCGAACCCAGAGTGAGGATGTTGTGAGTGCGCCGCCGCCGACCCCGAAGCAACAAAAATTAGAATTTGGAGGACCGGTAACCAAAGCAGAGATGGACAGGCTTGTAGCATCCTTCATAGTAGAGGAAATGTTGCCCATTTGCACAGTGGAATCACCATCATTCAGAGATATACTGCGCAAAATACAGATAGCAGGAGACAGAGGACAGCCATGGTCAGATAGGAAAACATTCAGGAGCTATCTGGATCAGTCTTATGTGACAATGGAAACTGAACTAAAGAGAACATTTGAAACTTTAGCAGTCTGCGTGATCTGCCTGTAGGGAGGGGCGGGCCGGCCCTGCGAGTAAAGTAACGAGTAAAGTAACGAGTAAAGTAACGAGTTACTTTATGTAGAGAGTAGCACATCGATAGATCTTTCTTACAGTGCAGACGCTTTTCTGCTTGCTCTTGCCTCTGCTTACTTTTTATGCTGATTTTCCTATTCTTATTCTCTGAAAACTTCGAGCAGCGGCTCCTGGACATTAACTTATCACTGGGACAGTTATTCATCGTAAATAGACGGAGGGTTTCAGCCATATTTCAACATTTTTACGACGACCTCAGTCTTACAGTAGCGTGGCCTAGCAACAGCTAAAGCCTGGTAGGCTACTGCATGCTATTTAGCTTAAGCTAGTTGGTAGCAAAATGCCTCCGTTCTCTACAGATGACTTCCACAAACTTCAACTGGCTTCAACAATGGCTGTGTTGGAAATGAAAATGCAACGGTTGGAAGTTAACGTGGAAGTGAATGGACTATGTTGTGGGAATAACACCACTTTACCAGTGTTGCAAAATAATGGAAAAGGGTATGCTAACTCACAGCTAGTTAGCAGCTACAAGGTTTCCAAGGAACAGGAGGGCTGTGTACTGGGTAATAAATCTACAAGTGGTAGTCCTCCCTGGAACTCTCTGGGTGCAAAGCCTAAGAGTAAATCATTTCCATGGGATTTGGGAGGACGAATAACAGGCAGAGCCCAGCGCTCTGAAATCTGTGATGCGACCGGCTGGCCTGCATTGTTATCACCCAGGAAGAGTGCCTCTTCAACCCCTATTCATACTAGGAAACAGCCGTGGACAGCTGCTAAAGGGAGAACTACAAACAATCCTCCTAAACCACCAAGTGTGCCAATCCAGAACAGATACGCTCCGCTGACCGAGAACCGGAGATCTCTTTCTGATGACCTGGATAACCTGTCCTCTTCACACAGCAGGGTAAGGACCAATAGCTACTCCAAAAGTAAAAGGCTAGAGGGAAAGCTAACGACTGGGCCTGAAACTCTGATTGTGGGTGACTCTGCTGTAAGAGATGTAAAAGGTCTGTGTAGTAAGAACAACACCAAAGTACTCTGTTTTCCCAAGGATATGGTCTCCGACTTGGCTGAGAAGATCCTGCATATTGGGGCTGAACATCCGACTGTGAAGAATGTGGTACTACATATTGGAACAAATGATGTTGTGAAACAACAGTCAGAAGCACTGAAAGAAGACTTTAAATGTCTGTTGGAAACTGTCAGCTCTCTAAATGCGGAGGTGTTCATCAGTGGCCCTCTACCGCCAGTCAGAAGAGGAGTGGAGAGATTCAGCAGACTGTTTGCATTGAACATGTGGCTTTCAGCTGCCTGCACTGACCATTCTGTCCATTTTATTGACAATTTTAACTTTTTCTGGGATCGCAGACATCTTTTTAAGGCAGATGGAGTTTGCCTGAACAAGTCAGGAGTGAAATTGTTTATCTCTAACATATTCAACTGCCTGCGTCAGCAATCTGTTCCCTCTGCCAAGGACAAGCGGCAAGAGGAATCAAAACAGGAGAAAGACACAACACATTGTGCAGAAAACCCTGAAGAAGTATCACTGCACCCGCCTGAGGAATGTTCTGATTATGGGAGACCTATGACACAAATGGAGGAGTCTCCACTGCCCGTCACCCCCCCTGTCAACGCCTTTGAGGATACTCTTCATTCATCCCCCAGCTCTCTCTACTCTCCGCTCACCCTTTCACCCTCGCCCTCCCCCCTGGAGTTCGATGACCGCATGAAGGCGATATGCAGGGTTGGCAGCATGTCCTTTACCCCCGCCCCTCAACGACGCCCACCAAAATCACCGAAGACAAGCCTACGTCAACCACCTCCCCCCCCTGGCAGCATCTCCTTTACCCCCGCCCTTCCACAACGCCCACCAAAATCACAGAAGCAGAGACGCGCACCATCTCCCCCGTCTTCATCACCGTGCCTACGTCAACCACCTCCCCTCCCTTCAAGAAAGCATCTGCAGTCTCCGAAGCCTGATAAGGATGTGTGTGTACAAAACGCAACAAACTTTTACTGATATGTGCTGGGTCCAGGCTCAAGGGCATATGGCACTCTCAACTCTTTCCAGCACATGCCGGGGCCCTGCCTGCCAGTAGCTTTGCCGATATCTGTGTTGATAGGTAATAGATTAAGAGCGGTAAATCAGCTTAGAAACAGGAAGTGCTCAAACGTTTGTGTGAGGTTATCAAATTTAGCAGTGATTCCATGTCAGCCACAGCTTGTCACAACATTGTTTACTCATAGTGTATTTAACAAACTTAAACTAGCTTTATTAAATGTCAGGTCTTTGGCAGGAAAAACATTTTGAATCAATGATTTTATCACTGAGCACAATCTCGATTTTATGTTTTTAACGGAAACTTGGATTGAACAAAATAACAGTGCAGCTGTTCTTATCGAATCAACCCCTCCCAACTTTAGTTTTATGAGTCAGGAAAGAATGCATAAGAAAGGGGGTGGAGTTGCTATTTTGTTCAATGATTCCATTCAATGCAGGAAGACATCTTATGGGGACTTTGCTTCTTTTGAATATGTGGCCCTTCAGCTGAAATGCTCCTCTCGAGCTCTGTTCCTAAATATCTATAGACCACCCAAATACTGTGCAAGCTTTTTTGATGATTTTACTGAACTGCTGTCTATAGTGTGTATTGACTTTGACCGTTTAGTCATTGTTGGTGATTTTAACATCCATGTTGACAACCCCCAGGACAGAGGGGCTAAAGAACTGTTTTGTGTTCTTGATAACTATGGACTGACTCAGCATGTGGCGGAGCCCATGCACAATAAGGGGCACACTCTGGACTTAATTATCTCAAAGGGTCTGAATATCTCAAAGGTTGTGGTGACTGATGTTGCACTCTCTGATCATTCCTGTGTTTTCTTTGAGAGCTCTATTTCTGTTCACAAAAATGTTCAGAAAGAGGTAACCACAAAGCGATATTTAACTGAAAATACTAGGGAAATGTTTACTCATAATTTTTCATCCACACTTGCCCCTGCTAACATCTCAGTAAATGAGCTAGTAGATCATTTTAATTCAAAAATTAAAAATGTTATAGATACCATTGCTCCAACTAAGGTAAAGGAAGTGATTGGCAAGAAAATATCTCCATGGAGAAAGGCCATGACCGTGAGAACAGAAAAAAGAGAGTGTCGAAAAGCTGAACGTAGGTGGCGAAAAACAAATCTCCAGGTTCACTTTGAAATCTATAAAGAGAGACTTGGCCTTTATAATTTGGAATTGAAAAACGCACGACAGTCTTTCTTCTCTGACATCATTACCAAAAACAAAAACAACGCACGTGCCTTGTTTGCTACCGTCGACAGACTAACTAACCTCACAGTGTCAGTAGCCTCTGAATTTCTATCCACCAGGGCGTGCAATGATTTTGCCTCCTTCTTCACTGACAAAATTCAGAAAATTAGACAAGCAGTCAGTGCCTCTGCATCAGGTACAGCAAATGTTTTGTCCCTATGTCCACCTAATATCAATTCAAACACCATGACACAATTCCATCAGATTAATGGTAAAAACTTAGAGGACATTATTCAACTTCTGAAATCCTCCTCCTGCTGCCTTGATATTATTCCAACAGGATTTTTCAAAGATGTTTTTCCTTGCATGGCCTCAGATCTACTTCATATAGTAAACACATCTCTTCACTCAGGTATTTTTCCAGAGGCCCTGAAAACTGCAGTCATTAAACCACTCTTAAAAAAGAATAATCTAGATGCCTCAGTAATGAACAATTACAGGCCAATATCAAACCTGCCATTTCTAGGTAAAATCATTGAAAAAGTTGTATTTCAACAGTTGAGTAACTTCTTGCATTTAAATAACTGTTTGGATGTGTTCCAGTCAGGATTTCGTCCAAACCACAGCACTGAGACTGCTCTTGTAAAGGTCTTCAATGACATCCACTTAAACACAGACAGTGGCAGAACTTCAGTGTTAGTATTATTAGATCTCAGTGCTGCGTTTGACACTGTTGACCACAACATATTACTAGACCGACTAAAAAACTGGGTGGGACTTTCGGCAACAGATCTAAATTGGTTTGAGTCCTACTTAAAGAACAGAAAAAACTTTGTTTCTATAGGTAAATACACATCTGAGTTGACAAATATGACATGTGGGGTACCTCAAGGCTCCATCTTGGGGCCTCTTCTCTTTAACATCTACATGCTACCACTGGCTCAGATAATGAAAAACAACAAAATAAGTTACCATAGCTATGCGGATGACACACAAATTTACGTAACAATTTCACCAGGAGATTATGCTCCAATTCAAACACTGAGTAAGTGCATTGAACAAATCAATGACTGGATGTGTCAGAACTTTCTCCAATTAAACAAAGATAAAACTGAGGTAATGGTTTTTGGAGCCAAGGCAGAACGTATAAAAGTTAGCGCTGAGCTTCAGTCTGCAATGTTCAAAACAACAGATAAAGCCAGAAATCTAGGTGTAGTCATGGACTCTGACCTGAGTTTCAACAGTCACATTAAAACAGTTACTAAATCAGCCTACTATCACCTAAAGAACATATCTAGGATTAAAGGACTAATGTCACAGCAGGATTTGGAAAAACTTGTCCATGCTTTTATCTTCAGTAGACTCGACTACTGCAATGGTGTCTTTACAGGCCTCACTAAAAAATCTATTAGAAAGCTGCAGCTAATTCAGAACGCCGCTGCTCGAGTCCTCACTAACACTAAGAAAGTGGATCACATAACTCCTGTTCTGAAGTCCTTACACTGGCTTCCTGTGTGTCAAAGAATAGATTTCAAAATATTGTTGCTGGTTTATAAAGCTTTGAATGGTTTAGGCCCAAAATACATGTCTGACCTACTGCTAAATTATGAACCATCCAGAACTCTCAGGTCTTCAGGGACTGGTCAGCTTTCTGTCCCCAGAGTCAGAACTAAACATGGTAAAGCAGCATTCAGTTATTATGCTCCAAATATCTGGAACAAACCACTGGTCTAGTGTGTGTGTGTGTGTGTGTGTGTGTGTGTGTGTGTGTGTGTGTGTGTGTGTGTATGTGTGTGTGTGTGTGTGTGTGTGTGTGTGTGTGTGTGTGTGTGTGTGTGTGTGTGTGTGTGTGTGTGTGTGTGTGTGTGTGTGTGTGTGTGTGTGTGTGTGTGTGTGTGAGGGTTGAGGGGTGAGGAGTTCCTTGAGGTAGGGAGGGGCAGTTCCATGGATACACTGGTGAGTGAGGAGGGGGACCTTGTATACAATCCTCAGTTCCACAGGGAGCCAGTGTAGTGATTTAAGGATGGGGGTGATATGATCATATTTGCACACCCTCATCAGGATCCTAGCAGTGCTGTTCTGGATGTACTGGAGCTTCTGGATGCTTTTTTTAGGGATCTCGATGAGGAGTGCATTGCAGTAGTCCAGCCTGGAGGAGACAGAGGCGTGGACAAGCTTTTCGGCGTCAGACAGAGTGAGTGTGGATACTATATATATATAGTATTGTTGAAATTGCACCTATAATCTCAGGCTGTTTATCATCTGTTTTGCAAAGGCATTTATTTTGACCATTTTCAGAATGTTAATGCATTTCTCTACGCTAAAATAACATTTGGAGGTGTTGTTATTTATCATGCAATGGTTTTACTCGTCCACGCCACTTGAGATCAAATCGGGATGAATGTGGCTCGTGAACAAAAAAGTGTTTAACAATGCTGCTCTCTGCTCGTACATTCCACCATTATTAAATAAAAAATGTCTGCTAAAAAAAAGGGAGATTTTAAAAAATAGACCCATTTATTTAGGTGGTAGGTGCAGAAAATGATCTGTCAAAAACAGAGTACAGGAAGCAGTCTGCAAGGCCAAAACTACACTGTAAAAAAAAAAATTGTAAAAAAACGGAAATTTTCTGGCGACAAGGGCGCCAGAAAATGTCCGTTAAAAAAAGGAAAAAAACTGTAAAATAAAATACGGAGATAACATGTAAAAAAAAGGTTACTTACCTTACCACAAGTAGCGTCTATTACTGTAATTTTACATGAAATCTTTTTATTTTAACATATATTATTTGTTAGAATAGAGTCATAAACCTCTAGAAAACGGAATAATTATCTTTAAAAAATGATAAAAAAAAGCTAAAATACATAAAATTACTTTTATTATTACAAAAAAGTACCGTGTATCTAAGACCATTTACCATTAAAACACAAAGAAAATAATGTAATTTTACTTTGCAAAAGCCTTAGTTTACATTAACTATCACATTTTTTGCCCAAAAAAATCTGTAATTTTACAGGAAATCTTTTTCTTTTAACATATATTAATTGTTTGAATAGAGTTATACAACTCTAGAAAAACTGAATAAATATTTTTTGAAATGATCAAAAAAAGCTGAAAGTAAGAAGATTACTGTTGTCATTTGAAAAAATACCGTAAATTCAAGATTCAAGGCTTTATTGTCATTTGTACATTAGCTTCAGTGTAGACATGGCAATGAACAACTGAAGTCACAGGCTCCTCCAACAGTGCAACATATATATATATAGAACATAGAACAAATAAAACAGAATAGAAATAGTGCAAGTGGAGTCTATATGCAAGTAAACGGAATATGATTGCACTGCCGTACCAAGCCGTGATGCAGCCAGTCAGGATACTCTCTATGGTGCACCTGTAGAAGATGCAGAGTATCCATGTTGAACTTCCTCAGCCTGCAGAACAATTACATCATAATGTCCAGGGACTTTTCACACAGAGAGAAAACATACACATGTTGAGAGGAAACTGCATTTTTTTTAAAACCACCCATTCGAACAAATTCCAAATTTCATTGCATCACAACAGAAGGTGTTCATCTGTGGAATAACTGTAATGATGAGCTGAAATACTGTGCGACTTTATCTAAACTAAAACTCTTATTTAGAAACCAAATCCTGAATGGTTCCGAGCAGGACCTGTGAAGTGATGCTTGCTATTTCTTGTCGTTGTAAAAGTTATTTCTTTTTGGTTGTTTTGTACAAAAGAATGAATCCAATATCACAGATGCTGATGACGATGACCCAAACTTGTATTTTCATGAACAATGTACGCTGAGGGGGGGGGGGGGGGTAGGACCAGAAACGTTTTTAAGCTAAAATACGATAAATATTGTTTGTTTTGTTTCTAACATGTTCAATAAATTGACTAATACAATTTTGTTTTTAAAGAGCCGCTGTTTTGGTGATGGTGTTAGTGTGATGAGTCAGGTCCTCAGTGATGAGTCCATGTCAGGTCCTTAGTGATGTGGACCCCGAGGAACCTGAAGCTGCTGACTCTCCACCGTAGTCCCATTGATGGCGATGGGGGCGTGTCCCTCTCTCTGCTGCTTCCTGTAGTCCACAATCAGCTCCTTGGTTTTGCTGACGTTGAGATGGAGGTTGTTATCCTGGCACCAAGATGTCAGGTTTTCGACCTCCTCTCTGTACGCCGTCTCGTCGCCGTCGGTGATCAGGCCGATGACGGTCGTGTCGTCAGCAAACTTCATGAAATCTAAGACCATTTACATGTAAAACACAAAGTAAACATGTCATTTTACTTTGCAAAAGCCCAAGTTTACATTAACTGTCCGATGTTTTGTAGAAAAAAGAATCACAAATATATATATACAATATATTATTGAAAATAATATACATCACAAAAATAAAAACAATAAATAAAATATATTTTAAGTAATAATAAAGCAGAATAGACCGGCAATGAAACATTTCAACATTTAACAATAGCCAACATTTTGTTCAAAAGATAACAATTATAAACACTAAAGAAATCTACCAGTTATGTGTGTGCGTGTGTACATGACTATGTGTGTGTGTTTCAACTCTCTCCATTCAAAGTCAGCGACGTTTGTAATTAATGAATGCACCTTTATCTTTATCGAGTGCTGTTTTTGTTTGTATTCCTTCCTCTCCACTCTAGTCCCATTGTCTGGATTGATCTTGAATAGGCACCTGTTAAGACAGAAGTACACTTACATTTAGTGTTTAATTACACATTCTGTGGATGATACAGCCATTAATTGTCTTTACAGTTATACAGCTTGAAGTCAAAGGGCAATGCTACTCTTAAATGTACTTTTCATTAACTGCTATGATCATATCTGTGCATTTAAAGCATTGGTTTGAATAGATTTTGTTATATAAAGTCGTCACTTGGCATCACTATCACACTGGACAGTATCGCAGCAGGTCTGTAAACAGGAGCAAGCGGTCACTTGAAGATTTGGGTAGCTACGAGTCCCATCTTGAGAGGTTTGTGTGTATCTGGGGCAGATGAGGTGCGTGTCAGTAGCAGAGTGAGCGGTGTAAAAGCATCGTAGTTAACCGAAAGAAGTTCTAATGTATTTGTTCACTGCAATAATACCAGGTTTTTTTTTGTTGTCGACAAAGGGCCCTCTTTCCGTCCTTTTCATTGAGCTGAAGTAAACATACCACCGATTGGCTAAGAGTGAGTTTGAGCTTTTAGGGAGGAGCCAAAGCACACCACTGCAAAGGAAAGGGGTACGCTGAATTTACAACCCAAGACAAAACGAGAGCATAATGCGAAACAGAATGCAGCACAATAATCTTTTTATCTCGATTATCTTGTATTGTCAGGAGCACTTATCGTGTGTCAGAAATGTGCACAATCCTCTACTCTGTGGTTTAAGATGGAATTACTTAATAATTACAATTCAAGTCTTACCTCTGCAAGAACTCCAGGGTAGCTCCCAGTTCTGAGCGATAACTGATGTTGAGGCAGTAATATGCTGCAAACATCAGTATCAGGGCGTCGACAACATTCAGGACACTGTCACTGACGATGGTCCTCTGCTATCATGTACTGTCCAGCTGTCAGGGGAGAACTCCCTTAAGGTACACAACAGGAAAAAGTCACAAAACATTTATAAATCCAAAAAAGATTTAGTGCAGATTGTTTTTTTTTTTTTTTTACTGGATCACATGGCCAATTGTATTTTAGGAATGATCAGCTCCTGCAGCTTTCTTTTCTTTCTTAAGTGTTTCCTAATGTTAACAGTGTAGAAATGTCACATCATAAAAGGGATAGTTTGGGTGTTTAAAGTGGGGTTTTAAAGGTACTTATCCATAGTCAGTGTATTACCTAGAGTAGATGATGGCCGGCAGGGGCGGACTGGGAAACGGTGGACCTCTGTCGCCTGTCAGCTTAACTTCAATGATGCCGTTTAAAAACAGCAAACCGACCCGGCCGTTCGGTGATTCTACAGATGGTCAGTCCGCAAGAAATCTTACTTGAGGATCTCTGGCTGCTGTTTATTCTTGGTAGGTTGCAATTACTGGTACTGCAGCTACAGTAACAGCTGAGGGAAAAAAAGAGACACAAGTTTGCACATGCTTAAGCAAAAATAACTTAAATAACACAGCAGCAGCTTTAAGTACAGTAATACCACTCAGAGTTCCCGTTATGACCGGTAAAATATGCTGAAGACCGGCAAATCGAAATCTCTCCGGTCAAAATAATTTCCCTTTAGCACAATACCGCATCAGTTGAATAATGTAGTTAATCTACTATAATTAGTTTGTTTAATATCGAATCATATCAATTTGTTTAAAAGCTCAATAAATAAGACCTTTGACCGGCACTTTTCTCATTTTGTCCGGAAGATTTAAACTTTAACGGACATGTTGACCGGCAAAAAAATATTCTAACGGGAACTCTGCGCACTTCAAGTATAAGACCGGAGTACTTCAACTCTTATTCAAGTACAAGATCAGAGAACTTCTCCCACCTCTGATTATAGCCTTAACATAGGATTTAAAAGATATGGATAATGTGCATTGTGTGTAACATTATGCCCACAAAAAAATCGATTATAAAACTAAGGATTGAGCTAACATTAGGAGTTAGTGACAATGTATGCTAGTCAGCTAGCTAAACTATTTATTAAATAATATTGCGAAAAAGTAACTCTGAAACATTCACTGCACATCAGCTCAGCCACTCGAGCACCATTAAAAATTAACACCCTGCATAATGACGGCATAGAACAGCTCAATTTCAAAGCATGGTAGCTAGCTGCTACCATAGCTAGCTAGCTGCTACCCAGCTATGGTAACGTTAGCTAACATTACTTTGTTTTTGGTCGTTAAACAAAATGTATACCATAGCTAGGACTTTGACGTTTGCAATGTTTTAAGTCTTGAGTGTTTTGAATCCGTTGATAAATAGTTTTTACCGTTACCTCTGAAAGTGCTGATTCCTCTCCTCTGGGCGCGCCACGTGCAGTGCTCTTCACCTCCTGCGTGCTAACTGAGTGGTCTCTGTAGTAGAGATGGGTGAGTCCTGATTCATCCGGATCATTAACCCGGATCCTAGAAATGAGCTGGTCATGACGAGTCTCCCCTCTCCATTAACCCGAGTCCTTGAGTCCCACACTTGGTGTGACGTACAAATTAAAACTATAAATTGCGTCACTCGCTACTCTCTTTATAACATGTAAAATCACATTACAACGTACCCCAAGTCCATCTACCTACCCTTTAGCAAGTATACAGTCACAGGATAGCTGCCAGAAGTGATCGTTTGGCTCAGGGGAGGGGACGCGGATCAGTGAAACTTCCTGCAGACTCGTGGGGACTCAGAGGAGCCGACGGCTCCAACAGCAGACTCGCAGATTCGCAGATTCGCAGATTCGCAAATCCTGACTCGCTGCAACACACAGCGGATCAGACTCGTGCGGACTCGGAGCCGTAACCGTATAGCAGCAGATCCAGAGATCCAGCAGACTCGTCGTCATGCACGAGTCCGCACAGCAGACTCGGATTCGCAGATTCGCAGATTCGCAAATCCTGACTCGCTGCAACACACAGCGGATCAGACTCGTGCGGACTCGGAGCCGTAACCATATAGCAGCAGATCCAGAGATCCAGCAGACTCGTCCGTCATGCACGAGTCCACAGCAGACTCGGATTCGCAAATCCTGACTCACTGTGTGTGCAACACACAGCAGAGCAGACTCGTGCGGACTCGGAGCCGTATATAGCAGCAGATCCAGAGATCCAGCAGACTCGTCCTCATGCACGAGTCAACAGCAGACTCAGATTTGCCAAATCGCAAAATAACCCTTTTTTTTGTGATCAACATTTTTTATTAAAGCAAAATACACTGTGTAGCGGAGGTTAATATAACGTCAGTTTAATAGATAGATAGATAGTACTTTATTGATCCCAAATTGGGAAATTGTTGTTGTTACAGCAGCATAAGGCATTTTACAATAAAACAAAACTACAAAATATACAAGAATAGAAATAAAAATAAAATAAAATATAAAATATAAAATATACATGTCGAAATAGAAAATATACATGCAGATATTATATATATATATATATATACAAATATATATATATATATTCAAAATATATGGAATAATAATATGCTCGTGAAATGCAACAACTTTTCGGTTTCACCAATAGGATTTCTACGGTCTTGGTCATGCTGACTCATATGACTCAAATGACTCAGAAGACCCTGAGTCCGTAAAATGATCCGGATTTGCCATCTTTACTGTGTAGTATCAGTGCCTCAAAGCATGATGGGTAAGTGCAGCAGAAGTCTCGTCTCTGATTGGCTGCAAATCGATTGCCCTGAAAATCCTTTGATGAACATCCAATCCTTGTATTATTTTAAGAATTGGTAACGCCACACCATAAAGATTAATTTAAAAGTAAAAAAATGGGGTGCAAACTATTTACATTGCAATTATAATTGCTTAATTCTTTGGATTTTATTTTCTTAATTTACAAAATGACAATGTAACTAGTTGATAAATAATAAAACAAACACTGAAGGCCTTCCAAAGACACAAGCAACATATGTTATAAGACTTCTTTATTGTCAGTTTATTCTTTTAAATTGAGAATAGAGAACACTGATAACTAATGTTGGTGCACAGGAATATCCCATCTGTACTTTGCAGTCCTGTCCCAAGTACAAGTTAAGTAGGTATTAATCAACGTGTACATATCATTTTTAGTCATGCATAGTACTGCCTTCCTGTTTGCTTTATTTTTGAGAAACTGCACCTACCTGGATTTTAAGAGAGTCCAATACCCCATGAGACTGTTCAGTCTCATAAAACATGCTCAATTTACTTTTTGAAAACACAAGCTCACAATAAAGTCAGATGGGAGATCTACAGAAGCAAAGTGTGATAGACAAAGATGCATTCCTATATTAAACAAACAGAAAATAAATCTTTGTTGTTCCACGAGGCAGTTGTAGCCATAGCAAATGGATTAACAAGTGAATTTAGGTACTTAACCTTCAACTACCTGCTGCCTGAAATCCCTGTGACATCACTGTAGATTGTTGTAACCAACTAGCTGTGTGGGACATTATCACAATACATATTTAAGTTAATTGACTTGGATTGTAAATGTATTTCGCTGTAGCTACTAGCTTTGTCAACATGCTTTGGTGAAGGCCTATTCTTTCAATGTGATGCATTGAATAGTTGGATATTATTAGACGTCTAAAAGGACAACATTGTTCGTTTTACTGTAATTGCAATGCTAATACCAATTTAGCATAGTGGTAGCACTAACTGCTAACACGGTTTTGATATTCAGAGTCTGGCTGTTAGTGCATGTTCAATGTTATGGGCTAAATTGTACATGCTAGTGTGATAAGGCCTATAGGGGAAGATGCTAATGTTATTTAACTTCTAGATCCTTTCATTTTTTACTTAGAGTGAAACTCAATATGTTTTTTGCATACTGTGCATAAATATTGAGTCACACATTTTAGAACATTGATACATTTCTAAAAGCTACTTTCCTAACAAACATGGTGCAGTTGTAGCAATCGCTACGAGAATGCACTCTGTGTTAGCTGCACAAGGCACTTTGCGGTAGCTTCACGTCTCTGATGATCTGAAAAGCTAAATGATGTCAGAAATGTACACAGCTTTTTCTTGTGTTGAAACAGATCAGCAGGTCAATGTTACTTGGGTTGTGAACGCACAACAGTTGGTTGTTTGTTAGTAGAGTTGCTTTACTGTAATCGCAATGCTAATACCAATTTAGCATAGTGGTAGCACTAACTGCTAACAAGGTTTTGATATTCAGAGTAGGCTGGCTGTAAGTGCTTGCTAGCATGTTCAATGTTATGGGCTTATGCTAGTGTGATAAGGCCTAGGGGAAGATGCTAATGTTATTTAACTTCTAGATCCTTTCATTTTTCACTTACAGTGAAACTCAATATGTTTTTTGCATACTGTCTGCCAATCACCGTTAGCTGCACAAGTGACTTTGCGGTAGCTTCGCGTCTCTGATCATCTGAAAAGCTAAATGATATCAGAAATTGGTACAGCTTTTTCTTGTGTTGAAAGAGATCAGCAGGTCAATGTTACTTGGGCTGTGAACGCACCGAACACCAAAACTGCTCCCTGGCGCTGGCTATCTGGCAGCCTCTCTGCGATCCCCTCTCCTATCCGCATGTGGTTGTGTTTGTGCATGTATGCTCTGTGTGTTTGTGCATGTACAGTATATCCTCCCTGTGTGTGTAATGTGTTTAAACACAACAGAGTGGGGGAAGACATTTCCCTCTGAGTGATGAATACATTATATCTTCTTCTTCTTCTTCTTCTTCTTCTTCTTCTTCTTCTTCTTCTTCTTCTTCTTCTTCTTCTTCTTCTTCTTCTTCTTCTTCTTCTTTTACTTAGAAATCATAAGTGAATGGTCACATTAGGTTTGCCTGCAGTGAATGCTGACAGCTATGAGTTTATAGATGTATCATGGCATAGCCAAATGTCTCCTATATAACCCACAGGCTGTTACTGGTGGGTTATAGTATCATTTTATATCTGAATTGTGCTCTGGTAGGAATTCGCACCCAACATGCTAACAGTCAAGTTTTTTTTTAACTCTATGGTTTTACACAGTTTTTATAACATGAAATTCACATATTTAACAATTAAATCTTCAAATTAATACAAATGTAGCAATAAAGTGAAAGTCAAAATGTGTTAAAATGTAGTTTTTTTTACTATAATAGGATAGTCAATACCTGTGTTTTTTCAGTTTATCAATGTAAAGTAGTGGTTAAATTAAAATTAAAGCAAAATTACAAAATATTTCTTTCTTTACTCATATATTTTCTTGCAATTATACATTTTTTAAATAAGTATTAACAGTATTTGTTATGTATTTGACAGTTATATATAGCCATAACAAAAGTATTTTTTAGTAAAATTACAGAAAATGCAGCTAATTTTGCCAACAGAAAATCATTTATTTTTACAGTTAGTTTTGTTAAATTCGCATTTAAAAACTGCTAAAAAACAGATAAATAATGTATTCCATTTCTACAGTTTTTTTTTGTTAAAATACATGACACATTTCAATAAACCGTTTATTCTTGTAAATTGAATATGATTTCCTGTAATTATGAAATACAATAAAAAACTGTAATTTTTTTGGGGAAAAACTGTAAAAAAACTTTTTTTTTCAAGTGTGGTTGTAATGCCCTCTATAAGGTAATGTTCTTTAATAGTGGGTTAATATTACTTATAAAACGGACAAGTAAAATCAAGCAATCTGATTGGTTCTTAGCCGTGGTATACTGAGCGTATACCACGGGTAGAATTGTAAGTTACTTTTCACAACAACTCAGTATCCCTCCGCGTCTGAGATAAACAGTATACAGTTGGGCTGAAAAGCAAACTGCCTGCAGTTTGCTTTTCAAACTGGAACAAGAAAGCAGCGGAGAAGTAACGGGGCAGAAACCCTCCTTTTTACGCAATGGTCCAGACATAGACATCAAACGGCAAAAACATATTCAGTGTGCAGTTCCTTTGGCATTAGGGCAGGGATATTTAGATACTTTCCAAGGTTTGACATAATGAATTGTGCTACTTTTAAAGCAAGCAACGATGTTTTCAAATCTGTAATCAAAAAGGTCCGCAAAAACATTTAAGATTAACTTCGACCTCCGGGGGGGGGTGTCTTACTATGGAGGAGTGGATTGAGGAGTGCCTATCTCCAGAACAAAAAGCACCTAAACGACGACATGTAGAGCTACGTGAAGAGCAGGTAGACCAACTGGAAAAGTATCACCATTCAAAAGCTTTCTGATGCCGGTCTTGAAACAAAGCAGAGAAATTATGACCGTTAGTGGCCACAGGTGCGAAAGCTCTCTCCAGAGCTACTGGAAGCCCAATCTCGGGGACCGGAGAAAGTGGAGCAATATTCTCGCCACGCCAAGCAACAGCCTAGAACAACCTCAACCTATACAAGTGACCACGTAAGCCATGCTACTGATGCTGGACAGTTTTTCAGTGGGTGCACAATAAACGGCAACATACACATTAATGTAAATAAATAGCCAAATAATGGATCAACGCTCTCTGTCTAATATGTTCGCTAGCTGTTGTTAGTGTTGTTGCATAGCAACCACCTCGCACTATGTTTCGTGCAGAAGGCAACAGAGGGACTATTTTATTTTGAACATCATTATTTACTAATAAAAACTATTTAAATTAGAGTGTGTATTTTTCTTTCATATTGCCACACTTGGTAACCGTTTTATAAAAGCAATAGCTCACTTCAGGCCGTGATATATGCTCATTATATCACAGCTAAGGGGGTTGTCGACCCTCCGCTTCGCGTCGGGCCGAATCACGCCCCTTAGCTGTGATATAATGAGCATATACCACGGCCTGTCGTGAGCTATTGCTTAATTATTGACTCTTTTGTGGTAATATAAGGTCATATGACATTTAGGTATGTCTTTTGAAGTTGTATAGGTAGGTAATAATACTTTGACCTTGTTTGTGTTAATATGGGGTTAAAAGGGTAATCTTTGCTAGTTTATTTAAAACAAATAATTTCCCTTCTCCCCCTTTTTTTTTCTTCCTCCACCCAAGCTGTCCCTCCCACCCTGCTGCACCTACATCAGAGCCCTAAACCCTCACACACACCCCTCCCACCCTGCTGCACCTATGAACACAGAGGGGGGGCTTTGAGTTTTTACCTGCGACTATGTCTCTGAAAGGTGTCCAAAGTGTTGTTTTAAAAAAATAAGTAATCTTTTCAGATAATCTAGTTCCTTTCTCGCAGTAAGGATAAGAATAATTGACAGAGAGGGTGTAAAAATCCCCGTACTAGCGAAGGCCCTTTACTTAAATTAAACAACTCACCCTATACTCTTAACAAAAGTTTTTGAGATAACCGGGTCTCCACTATTAGACCTCAGGGTTGCTCACACACAAGACTAGTGCTTGTTTTAAGTTTAGCTTAGAAAATATATTACTTTACAATAGCATCTAAAGCAGGCAGCTATAGGGGCTAGAGGAAGTATTTTCTCTCAATAAAACTGATAAGATTACAGTATATTCTGTAGCAATGAAGTGTAAAGTGAAGGTTCCCCTTAAAAACTCCAGCAGACAGACAGAGGAATAATCTATTTTGTGCAGACCTGGACATGACAGAGAACGGTAAGGAGGGGGGTTAATTTATTTACAAGTCCCAGTTTACCCCTTTACTCTTATCAATGTTTTTGAGATAACTATGAGGGACCGTGTAGGCCAAAATTCAAACTAACCTCGCGCACACACTACTGAAAACATCTGGCCTTGCACACACACTACTGAAATACTCTCACATTCACGACTGAACACCTCACTCACACACAACTGAAAAGTAAACCTCACACACGTACTACTAAAAATGAACCTCATGCAACTGAAAATTAACCTCAGACATACACTATTGAAATCCTCTCACATTCACTACTGAACCCCTCACACACACACACTACTGAAAACATCTGGCCTTGCACACACACTACTGAAAACATCTGGCCTTGCACAAGCACTACTGAAATACTCTCACATTCACTACTAAACACCTCACACACACACAACTGAAAATTAACCTCACACACACACACTCCGCAAAACATTTTACTGAAAGATTCTCAGTAGGGAATGTGCATGTGTTTCACCTATGTGTGTGAGGGGGATTCTTGCTGTAACGTAAGTCATTGTAATGAAACGGAAGTAACAAAGAACAATGCTGCAATGATACAGTAGGTGGCGATAATTCTCGTCTACTCGTTTGGAAGTCGCCATTAAAGAAGAAGAATTAAACAGAAGGTCCAATTCAGCTTGGATTTATAGAGAAACAGCACCGCAGCCGTAGGCTGGACCCTGAATCGAGCAGTCTACAAACTGAGACGGTCTGGTCTATGGAGGTGTTCTTGTTTGCATCACCTGGCGCAGCTCGTGAGGTGGCCTAGCAACCCGCTAGCAACATGCACAGCTGCAATAAGCTAACAAGCTAACTAAACCAAAATTGAGCCAGAACCTTTTCTTTTTTGTTTAACCATTTATTGAAGTGATTGATATTTCAGGCTGAGAGGACAATGGCCAGTTAAATATGGTTGATTAAGATGTGTACTTCTAGCCAACAGGTATGTCAGAATTAGTTATTTAACAGTAAGTAAATATAGGAGTAACCAATGTACTCAAGCCTGATCCAAATAAGGCTAACCTACGTCTGTTTCTCCCGGTCTGCACGTTTTACGTTGCTTAAGGTAAGTGAACATGAAACTATTCAGCAAAACGTTCATTAATAATCTAAGGTATTGAGTTTTTGGGATAATACTTGCATACAAATCTATAAATGCCTTCAGGTTTCTAAAATATATAATATGTGGTAAATTCAACAGTGGATCCAGCAAAGATTCATATTTTTGCTTGATTTTAGTTATTGATTTTTTGCTGTCACTTAATTAAACTTTTAATAAATTAAAGTCAAGCTTACATTTGATGGTAGCTAGTTAGTGCTCTTACCTGTGTGCCTCCTCTGCAACCAGACTGTATTAAAACTCTTAAGTACCAGTTCTATCTACTTTAACCTGTTAAGCCCCAAGCCTGTTTTTCAGGTCTCAGGCTCGAACATGACATTCCCAGAACAAATGACATATCTTCACTGCTAAAAGGGGTAAATTAATAATTTTTTTTCTCAAAGCAATGATAAACCTGTGAGTTGGATGTAGAAAAGTCAGAATCAATATAGATTTTTTTTATTTTAAAGTAAATTCAGATTGAACATAGTGAAAAAATGTAAATTATAGTGTCCGTCCAAAAATAAACCATTACTCATAGTGAAAACCACCCTTGAATGATGGGATAGTAGACTAAAAGCTTTAGGAATCCAAACAATAACATATAATAAGTACCCTGTATCAAGATTGATGCAAAACAAGTGACATTTGACCTTTTTAGAGAGGTTTAGTAAAACAAAAAACACCCCTGGGGTCATTTGGGTGGAAATGGGTGTATTTGACGTTTCTCTGGAACCCATTGGTCGATTTTGATGATTGACATCTCTTTTGAACCGTTAGAGCCAATAGAATCGAAGGGGAATTTCCACATACACACACACATTACCATTGAAAAATGAGAGCTATGCACACGCAGTTTGCCCAAAGCTTACGCTCTGAAATCTGAAAACTTAAAACTAGGTTTATTGCTGATGGATTATCAGAAATCCTTTCAAAGTGACACAGACACATTGGATTAACCTATGGATTAACCTTCAGCAGCGTTTTTATCGTTTTAATGCCATTGAAGACAACTTTTGATCAGAAAACAACAAAGGTAAGACATATTGCCGTGTTGGCTACTTAATGCTACGTGGTGTGATGTCTTTGTTAGCTTCTCATGTCGCGAGTTCGGATCGGTCAGTAATGATACCAATACCTCTCGAATCTGTGCAATATCAGCTTGCTAATCGATATCTTGTTTGTGCAGATATGATAAGTAATAAGGGTATTTTAACGTGAGTTCTGTGCTAAGTGTGTTAGCATTTTCCGCTCAGGGCTAATTCAGAGCCTTTGTTATTACCCTTATGTTTCGTTTTGCTAAACATTTTTAACATTGTCTGATAGCTGAGTTTCTTCCCGTTAAGTGTGTATGACACATTAATAGGTTTTTAAATGTTAAGAAGCCCTCAGACGCTGTTTCTTGCAGATGTTGCGATGTTTCCCCCGCACGCGGGGGAATGGGGCTTAACAGGTTAAACAATTAAAAAGACAAAATCAACTGCATTTATTGATATACCAATCTTTATTTTTGGGGCCTCTTCTTCTTTTAAATTCAACTTTCAGACATTAAAATACAGTAATAGTATTGTTTATTTAAAAAAAAAAACTGAGCCACTCCTAACAGTTAACTTCATATTTATTTTTGTTTAAAGCATTTATTACACACATTTTCCCCTCTCATATTCACAGTGTGGATCAATTGAGACAGCATGGTATCCAGAGAGCTGCAGAGACTTTGGGAGGAACCTCAGTGTGATGGATGTCCTGTCTGTGGGTCTGGCCGGAGAAGACTGAGGTGGAGCGGTCTTTCTCTGGGAGGAGGACCAGGCCTGATGAAGAAAACCACCAAACTGCATATGTGAGCCCATACTCAACTAATAATCAACTCCAGCTCAACAAACCATGTTGCAATATCTACGTTAAGGCTTGAATTTCACTTACCGAAGAAACTGCATTTATGGACGGTCTGTTTTAACCGCAGAGCCATAAGATACGTCCGATATTTCAATGAAGAATACTACACCAGGCATCAACACAACAAACACATCCGAGTTCAAGTTGTGTTCTCCGGATCAGCTGTGCCCCTGTAGCAGCCTGGAGCTAATGAAGCTAACGGGGCTAACGGAGCTAGCAGAGAGACCACTAGCAGTTTGGTAGCTCCGTTTCATTACAATGACTTCCGTTACAGCAAGAATCCCCCTCACACACATAGGTGAAACACATGCACATTCCCTACTGAGAACCTTTCAGTAAAATGTTTTCAGGAGTGTGTGTGCAAGGTTTAATTTTCAGTTGTGTGTGTTTGAGGTGTTCAGTAGTGTATGTGAGAGGATTTCAATAGTGTGTGTGTGTGAGGTTAATTTTCAGTTGTGTGTGTGTTAGGTGTTCAGTAGTGAATGTGAGAGGATTTCAATAGTGTGTGTGTATGTGTGTGAGGTACATTTTCAGTTGTGTGTGTGTGAGGTTAATTTTCAGTAGTATGTGTGCGAGGTTTAATTTTCAGTTGTGTGTGTGTGAGGTGTTCAGTAGTGAATGTGAGAGTATTTCAGTAGTGTGTGTGCAAGGCCAGATGTTTTCAGTAGTGTGTGTGTGAGGTGTTCAGTAGTGAATGTGAGAGGATTTCAATAGTATGTGTGTGTGAAGTTAATTTTCCGTTGTGTGTGTGTGAGGTGTTCTGTAGTGAATGTGAGAGTATTTCAGTAGTGTGTGTGCAAGGCCAGATGTATTCAGTAGTGTGTGTGCGAGGTGAGTTTGAATGTAGGCCTACACGGCCCTTCATAGATAACAGTGTCTCCCACACACAAAACACATGCAACACACAAACACAAAAAACACGCACAAACAAACTGTGACTCTTGTAACGATCAACTATAAAAAATAGCTCTGTTAAATAAACGCACAAGGGGTTCTTGATATGAAATAATATATTAAAGGTAAACAGAACTGATAAACGGACAATCTGCTCTTTCCACAAAATAGTCCCCACGGAAGTGTATTTACTACAGTCTATATGCACACATTCACAAATAAACAAAGACAGGTTTTATACGTTATTCAAGTGTATTCACAGTTTTCGAGCCAAACAAAACAAACAAAACCCAACAAAAAGTCAGCTCGGTGATAAACCGAAATTGTCTTTACTGCCTAATCCAGGACATAGTTAATTGACAAAAAAAGGCTGTTGCTCCTGCGCCCGTCGGCAGCAAAAAACTGGAAATGTTTGTAGGCCTATTTAGGCTATAATCCACAGAAACAAAAATAGGATGATTGGCGTGGCACAAAGGAGCGATCTCACCCTGTGTTGGAGAGAATCTCTCAATGCAAATGAGCTGCAGCTGACCACGCCCCCCTGCAGAAGTGGGGGGCGATGTGTTGGAGAGGGGCTGAGCTCAGTAGACAGACTGTAATGAGTGCTAGCCGCTAAATAGCCAAGTCCCATCAACAGAGCTGTGCAGCGTTGTGTTTTTTCCCCCCTCCTTGCAACAATTGCGCACACATACACACACTGTTGTATCCTAACAGTCGTGCACACACACACATATGTATATTCATGTGCGCAAACAAGTAATAAAGACTGCTGAATCACATCACGTCTCATTCGCTTAGCTTAGCTTAGCTTACAGATCGGTGATATTTGATCATTCTTATAGACTACAATCACAAAAGCTTTTACATAAAGCGCTGGAAAAAACGGCACTTACCTACAGAAGATTACGTTTGTTATTATAACTTACTCAATATGATTTTAGAGGATCAAAAATACTAATAAATAGGAGAATAAATACTTGTGGTATCGGCTAGGGTGTAGCTTTACAGCCTTCACACAGATCGCCATGACAGCAGTATGTCTGAACCGGTTAGCAAATGCCTGATAGCTTAAATAGAAAAGACTGCGGAGCTTACAAAATGAAATAAAATGTTACAAAAACATATAAACACCCAACCGATTACTGTTTGGGTTTGAGGCGACATTGATACGGCGAAGCTACATGCTACAAGTTACATGCTACAAGCTACGTAGTAGAGATAACTTTATCCGGAAAAACACCGCTAACTAAAAAGGAATGCAAATATTAACATGGAAAAACGTACAGCTTCCAAATTGGATGTGTCCTGGTCCCGGATGGTTGGTATTGATCCAGTTTTTAGCCTTAGATTGGAAGCATATCCTCTTTTCACTTGAGGGAAGTTGATAAACATGTCCGAGGTAAAATGTTTAGAACACACAAGCAGACATTTGCCGAGGTATTCTGGCACATTCCCCTTGAAAATGAAGTCCAGCCACAGATTCATTTTTGCAGCCAACAACAGCACAACTTTTCAAGGCCTTAGACATGTTGGCAAATAACACAGATGCGACTCGGGGAGATTCAGCCTGCTATATGGCAATGAGAGGTGGCCGTGGACGTGGCCCAACCTCTCATTCCCATGATAGGTGGAGCGTTGCCCATGTAGGCGGAGCGTCACCGCCCACTATTCCGGGCTGACGTCGGGTCGGATGGAATCTGTATCCGCTCGTTGTAGCCCCGTTTTTAAAAGATTTGGGTACGGAGGAAAAGAGAGAGGGTTGTATTTTCTGACACTTGGTGAGTTCCCTGAAACACCGGGGACACATATTCATGTATAAAAGACGTACTAAAGGGCATTTTGCATGACAGGTCCACTTTAAGTTAAATTTGGCTCTAGTAATAGTATGGTATATCAGAATATCATAAAAAATATAAAAAGGTCCCACAAACTAGCCTTTTAGAGTCACAGTATAGTGTGTGTGTGTTTTTTGTGTGTGTTTGCATGTGTTTGGTAAGTGTGTGGGGAGACAATGGGAGACACTGTTATCTAAAAAACAGTAAAGAAACTGTGACATGTAAAGAAAATATTTTCACTAAAACTGTGATGTTACATCCCTCAGAGATGTCTATTCTTCTTTTTTAAAACCCATACTGTGAGAAAGGAACTAGATTATCTGAAAGATTACTTTTTGTTTTAAACCAACAGTGTGGGGACACCTGCCATAGACAGAGTCACAGGGACTGAGCATAAAACAGGAAAGGGAAGTAAAAGAAGGGGGAGGGTCTGGAGGGGGAGGTGTTTTGACTCTGCAGAGTCACATGGACCCTAGGGTGGGGAAAAGGAAGGGGTAGATGATTAATTTGATAGATCTGACTTGATTGTTGTGATGGCTGAAGGAAGAGACACGGGCGAGGAAGAAGCAGAAAAAGAAGTCGTTTGTAAAAAGGACAGCACTAGTCTAGTCCTTTTTTTTTTTAAATGTATGTCAGTTTCAAGAAAAGATGAGAGGTTTTATGCATGACGTGCAAAATATCCTGCAACCCTACAAAAAAGGAAAGAAGGTACAAGTAAAGTATGTTGGAAAATGTCATAAAAAGTGAGTTGTATGTTGTAATATTTGAATGTTGATAAAAATCTCTGTAGTTTTTCAAAATATAATGAACAAAGTCATAGAGGGAAAAAATGAAAACAGTATGTTGAAAAAAGTAATGTTATGTTAAAAAGAACATGAAAGAAGTCACAGTAAAACATCAAAAAAACATTAAAAAAAAGTCAGGCTATTAAAGTTATCAAAACTGCATTGTATCACTGAAACAGCCTTAAAATCACTAACTTGCCAATTAGAATTGGATTATTAAAGAACATCTATTCAGAAAATGTACTTAATTTTGTACCAGTTGTAAAGTTTTGCATGCATTAAAGTGCAACTGAAAGTATCTTAGTAACACAAAAACAGCAAAAATCTGTAAAGTTATCAAAAGACTGCAATGTTTCACTGAAAAAAGTGTTAGAAACTACAAAAACTAGCCATTTAGAGTAACAGTCTAGTGTGTGTGTGTGTGTGTGTGTTTGCATGTGTTTATGTGTGTGTGTGTGTGTGTGTGTGTGTGTGTGTGTGTGTGTGTGTGTGAGGGGTGAGGAGTTCCTTGAGGTAGGGAGGGGCAGTTCCATGGAAACACTGGTGAGTGAGGAGGGAGACCTTGTATTCAATCCTCAGTTCCACGGGGAGCCAGTGTAGTGATTTAAGGATGGGGGTGATATGATCATATTTGCGCACCCTCATCAGGATCCTAGCAGTGCTGTTCTGGATGTACTGGAGCTTCTGGATGCTTTTTTTAGGGATCCCGATGAGGAGTGCATTGCAGAGATACAGGCGTGGACAAGCTTTTCGGCATCAGACAGAGTGAGTGTGGATATATAGTATTGTTGAAATTGCACCTATAACCTCAGGCTGTTTATCATCTCTTTTGCAAAGGCATTTATTTTGACCATTTTCAGAATGTTAATGCATTTTTCTACGCTAAAATAAGGGGAAACATTTGGAGGTGTTGTTATTTATCATGCAATGGTTTTACTCGTCCACGCCACTTGAGATAAAATCGGGATGAATGTGGCTCGTGAACAAAAAAGTGTTTAACAATGCTGCTCTCTGCTCCTACTTTCCACCATTATTAAATAAAAAATGTCTGCTAAAAAAAAGGGACATACACACCACTTTAAAAAATAGACCCATTTATTTAGGTGGTAGGTTCAGAAAATGATCTGTCAAAAACAGTACAGGAAGCAGTCTGCAAGGCCAAAACTATGCAAGATGTGGCTCACTTATTAACTGAATAATGAGATAATGATCTTGAGATGTAGATGTAGATGTATCTGGAGCTTATGGTAAAGTCTCGTACAATTATCTATTGGGGAATCAGCGTTGCAACGTTTGCAGATACAACGATTTTTTGCATTTGAGATTGTGGTTGTCATGCTTTTGTTTATTTAATATTGCATTGTGTTTATTTGTATATACTTATTTCTGATTAGTATTGTTCTGTTTTAAGCAGTGCTGAATATCTCACAGAAGCAAAGTCTGCATCTTCCTCTCTGAGGGCTGGCATTTTATAAACTTGTGTTGTGCACATACAGTCTTTGAAACTATATATGAGATTATTCTCCACTTGAAACATTATGTGTCTCAAAAACTGTAAAATGTCATGATAAGTCTATGGTTCCCTTTCACAGAGCAATACATAAATGTCAAGTCTTCGCTGTTGCACCAAATTATTTTGTAACATATGTTTTTTTTTTCATGGATGTGTCTCATTCTGTTATTTCATGCAAATGAGTAGTTCCTTCTCTCGCAATAGTCTGTCCACAATGTACTTACTTATAAGTAAATCTTGCTGGTGTGAATCGTATAATCCTTGCTAACATCTTGTATTTCTTACCCCAAATAAATCCTATTCATAGACCCTTTCATAGCAGACATTCAGCAAGTTATTGCAGAACACATAAATGACAGTTCCAGCTATTATTGCAATGCAGCAATTAGTATGCTTTGAGTGACACCTTTGTTTGAAAGGCTAGCTAGAAGTTAATATATATCATTATTTTAAAATGAAAATGTATTTAAGAGTTGAGTCAGACATTTTAGTACAATCTGTTTTTGTGTGTAGGTGCAGCAGCATGGCTCGGCCCCTCCAGCCCAGTGAAACAGAGACAAAGACGCAAAGAGAGGGAGGAACGGAGAGGGGGGCTCAGAGAAGACAAATGTGACCTGGAAGAGATGACGAGAAGAATGTCGTCCTGACAGAAGAACACCTTTGCAAGATAAAGACTCTAAATAAAAGCGAGAAATACCTAAAAATCAGCCCTCAGTGAAAGTAAAAATAGTTTCTGGTGTCATGTTTAGCTGTAATGAGTGGGTGGGACTGACAGGAATATTTCTCACTGAGGCCTCCTACTGTTCAATAATTACACTGCCATTATCTCAGCAGTAGGTTCAGCACTTATTCTTTATAATTAAAGCATTTTATGAGCCCCCCTTAAATAATGGAAATTATTGAAATGCTTGACATTATAACCCTAACCCTTATGGAAAAGGAAGGGGGCTATCACATGACTGGGGAGAGAAATGTGCTACCTCACTGTTTAACCCATACCATGAATATGTTCCTTATAACAGCTTTTAAACCCTCTACTGTATATCAAAGCGATATAGCACCATCAAACTGTCTTAAATGGTATTAAATCAAATACATAAACCTGTACCTAACACAGACTTCAGCGTATAAGTGATTGGTGTATGTTTTCACATTATAGACATGAACAGACAAGTGAATACCAAGTGATTTTATTTAGTTTTCAACATTCTGGCACATGTGTGTTAAGAGTCTTGATTGGCACCAGAGAGAAGACTGAAAAATAAAAACCTGGGCTGTGAACCAGTGGGAGAAGTGAAGAAAATAAACTGGTAATTTCTGTAGGGATTGGCTGCCAGGACATCTTCAAACCACGAGTGGAACTCACACAGTTTGACGTAGACCCCGGGGTAGTTTGGCTCGGCACATCCCTGACCCCATGACACCAGGCCGTGCACCTCTCCGTCACACACCAGAGGGCTGCCAGAGTCACCCTCTTGCCGCTGTTGCCGCTGTTGCAGGTGTTGCAGCTGTTGCAGCAAAAATCAATGCAGGTGTTGCCGCTGTTGCAGGTGTTGCAGCTGTGGCAGCAAAAATCAATGCAGGTGTTGCAGCTGTTGCAGGGGTTGCCGCTGTTGCAGCAAAATTAAATGCAGGTGTTGCAGGGGTTGCCGCTGTTGCAGCTGTTGCTGCAAACATCAATGCAGGTGTTGCCGCTGTTGCAGGTGTTGCAGCTGTGGCAGCAAAAATCAATGCAGGTGTTGCAGCTGTTGCAGGGGTTGCCGCTGTTGCAGCAAAAATCAATGCAGGTGTTGCCGCTGTTGCAGGTGTTGCAGCTGTGGCAGCAAAATTCAATGCAGGTGTTGCAGGGGTTGCCGCTGTTGCAGCTGTTGCTGCAAACATCAATGCAGGTGTTGCAGCTGTTGCAGGGGTTGCTGCTGTTGCAGCAAAAATCAATGCAGGTGTTGCAGCTGTTGCCGCTGTTGCAGGTGTTGCAGCTGTTGCAGCAAAAATCAATGCAGGTGTTGCTGCTGTTGCAGGTGTTGCAGCTGTGGCAGCAAAAATCAATGCAGGTGTTGCAGCTGTTGCCGCTGTTGCAGGTGTTGCAGCTGTTGCAGCAAAAATCAATGCAGGTGTTGCTGCTGTTGCAGGTGTTGCAGCTGTGGCAGCAAAATTAAATGCAGGTGTTGCAGGGGTTGCCGCTGTTGCAGCTGTTGCTGCAAAAATCAATGCAGCTGTTGCAGCTGTTGCAGCTGTTGCAGGTGTTGCAGCTGTTGCTGCAAAAATCAATGCAGGTGTTGCCGCTGTTGCAGGTGTTGCCGCTGTTGCAGCAAAATTCAATGCAGGTGTTGCCGCTGTTGCAGCTGTTGCAGCTGTTGCAGCAAAAATCAATGCAGGTGTTGCCGCTGTTGCAGGGGTTGCCGCTGTTGCAGCAAAATTCAATGCAGGTGTTGCCGCTGTTGCAGCTGTTGCAGCTGTTGCAGCAAAAATCAATGCAGGTGTTGCCGCTGTTGCAGGTGTGGCAGCTGTGGCAGCAAAAAGTAATGCAGGTGTTGCAGCTGTTGCAGGGGTTGCCGCTGTTGCTGCAAAAATCAATGCAGCTGTTGCCGCTGTTGCAGGTGTTGCAGCTGTTGCAGCAAAAATCAATGCAGGTGTTGCTGCTGTTGCAGGTGTTGCAGCTGTGGCAGCAAAATTAAATGCAGGTGTTGCCGCTGTTGCAGCTGTTGCAGCTGTTGCAGCAAAAATCAATGCAGGTGTTGCCGCTGTTGCAGGTGTGGCAGCTGTGGCAGCAAAAAGTAATGCAGGTGTTGCAGCTGTTGCAGGGGTTGCCGCTGTTGCAGCAAAATTCAATGCAGGTGTTGCAGCTGTTGCCGCTGTTGCAGGTGTTGCAGCTGTGGCAGCAAAAATCAATGCAGGGTGTTGCCGCTGTTGCAGGGGTTGCCGCTGTTGCAGCAAAATTAAATGCAGGTGTTGCAGGTGTTGCCGCTGTTGCAGCTGTTGCTGCGAAAATCAATGCAGGTGTTGCCGCTGTTGCAGGTGTTGCAGCTGTGGCAGCAAAATTCAATGCAGGTGTTGCAGGGGTTGCAGCTGTTGCAGCTGTTGCTGCGAAAATCAATGCAGGTGTTGCAGCTGTTGCAGGGGTTGCCGCTGTTGCAGCAAAATTCAATGCAGGTGTTGCAGCTGTTGCCGCTGTTGCAGGGGTTGCCGCTGTTGCAGCAAAATTCAATGCAGGTGTTGCAGCTGTTGCCGCTGTTGCAGGTGTTGCAGCTGTGGCAGCAAAAATCAATGCAGGTGTTGCCGCTGTTGCAGGGGTTGCCGCTGTTGCAGCAAAATTAAATGCAGGTGTTGCAGGTGTTGCCGCTGTTGCAGCTGTTGCTGCGAAAATCAATGCAGGTGTTGCCGCTGTTGCAGGGGTTGCTGCTGTTGCAGCAAAATTCAATGCAGGTGTTGCAGCTGTTGCCGCTGTTGCAGGTGTTGCAGCTGTTGCAGCAAAAATCAATGCAGCTGTTGCAGCTGTTGCCGCTGTTGCAGGTGTTGCAGCTGTGGCAGCAAAATTCAATGCAGGTGTTGCAGGGGTTGCAGCTGTAGCAGCTGTTGCTGCGAAAATCAATGCAGGTGTTGCAGCTGTTGCAGGGGTTGCCGCTGTTGCAGCAAAATTAAATGCAGGTGTTGCAGGGGTTGCCGCTGTTGCAGGTGTTGCAGCTGTGGCAGCAAAAATCAATGCAGGTGTTGCAGCTGTTGCAGGGGTTGCCGCTGTTGCAGCTGTTGCAGCAAAAATCAATGCAGGTGTTGCCGCTGTTGCAGGTGTGGCAGCTGTGGCAGCAAAAATCAATGCAGGTGTTGCAGCTGTTGCAGGGGTTGCCGCTGTTGCAGCAAAATTAAATGCAGGTGTTGCAGGGGTTGCCGCTGTTGCAGCTGTTGCAGCAAAAATCAATGCAGGTGTTGCCGCTGTTGCAGGTGTTGCAGCTGTGGCAGCAAAAATGAATGCAGGTGTTGCAGCTGTTGCAGGTGTTGCAGCTGTTGCAGCTGGTGCAGCTGTTACAGCTGTTTCACACACACACAGACACACACAGACACACACACACACACAAACAGAGAAAGAGATACATTTTTGTTTTAAAGTTATCCTCAACGACAACCATTCATATTTTTTATTTAATATCTTACACTACAGTATGTTTTCTATGTAGTGTTTACTGTTTGTGTGTGTATCTTTGTGAATGTGTGTATTATAGTGTTAATTGCATTGACTAAAACTATGACGAAATATGTTCTACAACGACCTTTTTTACCAAGACTAAGACGAGACGATGACGAGACGGCACCGACGTCAGTAAACAATAACTGTAACGAAATCAACATGCAATATCGTTGACGACGAGACGAAAATGTAGTTTACTAAATAAAAACTTTGCCAAAATCTCTCTTTACTTTTGTTGACGAAAAAGGAGGAGACGAAATATTATCAAAGATAAGGTTACATCTGATCGTCAGTTTTTCTCCCAGCAGTTCAATTGCCGGCGCTGCGGCTGGTCAGCAGTTGTGTGGAATTCCGTCTCTTTTTAGTGAGCCGGATCATTTGGCTCGGCTCACCAAGAAGAGCCGGCACTTTCGGCTCCCAAACAACTCTTCATTTAACCACATATATCTTTTATAATTTAATCAAATTTGGCCCTGTTTTGACAAATGATTTATATGTGCACACATATATCAATTACATTATTCAATACATTCTTTGTAATGAAGTATTCAAAAGTAAATATTACATTTTTAATATAAACGATTTGCTGTGGCCAATTGTTTTCATTGCATTTACAGATCCTTGTAACTCTCTGATACCACCGAATGAATGCACTGACTTGCTTGTAGAACCACGCTACACAAAGCAGATAGCAACACCTATAAAAACTTTAGCATAGACATTTAAAAAAAGGACAGCTACTGTATCGACATTTTAAAATTGTATTTAACGAAAAAGCCAGCAGGGATCTATTTCAGTATTAACTAAAAAGTCAGCAACAGCTGACATCAAATCTTTGCTGAGCCTAAAGATAATATTAAATAAATAACATAGTGAAAATAAATATATTGCAATGCACAAAACAGCAGCATCCAACCGTCTCTAATCATAAAAAAAAAAAAATACAAATAAATATATTGCAATGTGCAAAACAGCAGTATCCAACCGTCTCTAATCCTTGCATATGACATGTCACTGCATGCATGCAGCACCCGTAGCGCGGAGATCAACGTATCATTCTGTCTAATATTCCCCCCCCCCGTCAGCGCGAGTGAGTGACGAGTTGTGTACAGACCCGACGGGTAATAATGGATTATGACGGAAATGTTACGATCCTGTCCGTCAAAATGACTGATAATGAAAAAGTCTAACGCCACAACTGCTTGGGAGAAAGAAACGAGGCGATATTTGGGCCCATTTTCGCTACAATGAGGCGGAGAAAAAAAGTGAATGCATTGTTTTATCAGAAGGGAAGCAATGTGGCCATAACACAGCTGGTAAAAACACCACAAACCTGACCAGATAATCTCTGCAAAGCTGCATTCTTAATCATTCAACCCGTGTTTTTCATCAAATAATGATAAGATATAATCTTATTGGGAAATATGTTTGACTAAAATGACAAATTGTTGGTTTTGGCTAGACTAGTTTGACTGAAGTTTTCTATATAATCTGATGACTAAAAAAGACTCAAATGTCAACAGTTTTCATTAACAAAAAGTAGACTAAAATGCTCAGACTTTTAGTCGACTAAATCTTGACTAAATAAAAACTGGATGAAGGTGACTAAATATGACTAAAACTAACAAGGACATTTGATACAGGACTAAGACTAAATAAAAAAATAGCTGACAAAATTAACACTATTGTATTACTGTGTATTTACCAGCAGCTCCGATCAGCAGCAGCAGAGCCAGGAGTTTCATGGTGTCAGGTGAATGTTCAGAAGACTCCTGGACACACACCTCGGATCAAATTTATATCCCAGCAGCCCCACAGTGCTCGTCCCCCTCACCTGACCGCCCCCCGCCTCCTCCTCTCCTCTCCCCCCTATTTCTCTTGACCCAATCTGTGTCCTCACAGTCTTGGCACTCAGTTTCAAACCAAATGTACTTTCTTATCACACTCCTCATTTTGTGTTTGACCACTTCGGCCCAATCGTAGCGCAACACCCCGTGGTTATGTCATATGTGCACATTATTTAAAATGTGGACCAAGGTGTTACGGCTGGAGGGCAAGGTACGCAGGACCCAAATGCAGAAAATAGGTTTGAAAGCAGGAATCCTTTATTTCCAGAACTAGGCCAGGCAAACAAAGTCAAAACTAGGCAAGGCAAAACATAAAGTCACTCAGAACATAAACCCTTCCAACAACGTTAAGAATCTCACCATGACAGACAGAAAAACCAGAACTTAAATGCACACAAGACTAATCACATGAACAAGACACAGGTGGGGAGGGAGGAGAAAACGCAGGGGCACAAGGTGAATACTATCGGGTGATCAAGCAGGATGGAACACAGAGACAGGAAGCAACAGACAAGACGGGGGATGAACACTTTTCAAAATAAACAGGAAACCAGAGACAGATCTAGACAGGACAAAATCAAACAGCTCCGGAGGACGGGCAGGAAGGCGGCGTAGGCCGCGATGAGGCCCCTCCGGGGTCAGCTGGATCGCCGGAGCAGGAGCTGGTGGGACCCCTGGCGGGACAGGAACCAGAGCCGGCGGGACAGGTGTAGACGGAACCCCCGACGGGACAGGCGTAGACGGGACCCCGGGTCTATCTGCTCCCTGTAGATGTACTGTTTTATGAGTACTGGATTTCAATTCAGGGGTGACATTTCCAACAAAAAACAAATATAAACCACAGTCAAACAAGAACAGCTAATGTCAATAAACAGAAACATTTCACAAAATTGCATTAGCTTGAGGGCAAATGAAGTGGCAACCCTTGGTTTTGAAAAGATAAGCTAACAAAAGTCTATTAAATGTTCATTATCTCAATTTGAGTTTGTAGTTTCAAAACACATTTTTAATGTACAGCAAGACGTTCCTTTAGTAATCTATGGTCCCATTTACAGTACATAGACAATAAAGGACATGCATGGCTTCCTCTCCTTAGACTTTAATCCCTTTTACAGTGTTTAATTTAGTTAATTAAGGTGTATTGTAAAATGTCTTTTTTCAGTGTTGGGTTATACTTAGCTTCAGCCTCTCGTGTCATATCTGCTTCCAAAAAAACTACAAGTCAATAGTCCAAATGCCAAACTCAAGGCTTATTCTGCAATCCACTGACTTCACAGTGATTATGTCCAATTCTTATCTAAAGTGTATTGTGCTTTTCCTTAAACACACATTGCCAAACAATCTCTCAATAAGATTTCCATCAAAATAAGACACACAAACTGTAGCTTTTACCAGTTAACCTCTGCATAGATACGGGCTATCTGAGAACACTTGTCAACTACAAACATTGACATTAGTTGAAAGACCACTGTTTTGGTCAAAATGAGATTAAGCACATGATAAGAGAGTGATTTATGACCCTCATAAACCTTAGTCCCGCCTCCAAATCCCTTTGATGTGGCACCTGTCACTCTGACATCTCTGACCTTTGACCCTTTTATCTTTTATGACTTGTTTGTTAATTGTTTTATTGCCCCCTCATAAAAGATGTTGCTCAATAGTGGGGTGATAAGACTTTATTGCCCCTTTGATGTGAAACCTGTTATAGTGTCCTTAGCAGGTCATTATAGTCAACGATGAAACCATTATAGTCAATGATGATAGTATGACTTGATTAGCTGTTTATTGTTTTATTGCCCTCCTCATAAAGGATGTTGCTCAATAGGGGGTGATAAGACTATTGCCCCTTTGATGTGACACCTGTTGTAGTATCCCCCTAGTAAGCCATTATAGTCAATGATGATAGTATGACTTGTTTCGGTCACCTGTTGTGGTTGTAATGCCCTCTATAAGGATGTTGCTCAATAGGGGGTGATAAGACCCACCCTGCTGCACCTACATCAGAGCCCTAAACCCTCACACACCTCCTCACACACCCCCCCCACACACCCCTCCCACCCTGCTGCACCTATGAACACAGAGGGGGGGGGGCTTTGAGTTTTTACCTGCGACCTATGTCTCTGAAAGGTGTCCAAAGTGTTGTTTTTAAAAAATAAGTCATCTTTTCAGATAATCTAGTTCCTTTCTCGCAGTAAGGATAAGAATAATTGACAGACAGGGTGTAAAAATCCCCGTACTAGCGAAAGCCCTTTACTTAAATTTAACAACTCACCCTATAATCTTAACAAAAGGTTTTGAGATAACAGGGTCTCCACTATTAGACCTCAGGGTTGCTCCAACACAAGACTAGTGCTTGTTTTAAGTTTAGCTTAGAAAATATATTACTTTAAAATAGCATCTAAAGCAGGCAGCTATAGGGGCTAGAGGAAGTATTTCCGCTCAATAAAACTGATAAGATTATATTCTGTAGCAATGAAGTGTAAAGTGAAGGTTCCCCTTAAAAACTCCAGCAGACAGACAGAGGAAGAATCTATTTCGTGCAGACCTGAACATGACAGAGAACGGTAAGCAGGGGGGTTAATTTCTTTACAAGTCCCAGTTTACCCCTTTACTCTTATCAATGTTTTTGAGATAACTATGAGGGGCCATGTAGGCCAAAATTCAAACTAACCTCGCGCACACACCACTGAAAACATCTGGCCTTGTACACACACTACTGAAATACTCTCACATTCACTACTGAACACCTCACACACACACAACTGAAAATTAAACCTCACACACATACTACTGAAAATGAACCTCACACACACGCAACTGAAAATTAACCTCACACACACACTATTGAAATCTTCTTACATTCACTACTGAACACCTCACACACACACACTACTGAAAACATCTGGCCTTGCACACACACTACTGAAATACTCTCACATTCACTACTGAACACCTCACACACACACAACTGAAAATGAAGCTCACACACACACTCCGCAAAACATTTTACTGAAAGATTCTCAGTAGGGAATGTGCATGTGTTTCACCTATGTGTGTGAGGGGGATTCTTGCTGTAACGGAAGTCATTGTAATGAAACGGAAGTAACAAAGAACAATGCTACAGTGATACAGTAGGTGGCGATAATTCTCGTCTACTCTGTTTGGAAGTCGCCATTAAAGAAGAAGAATGAAACAGAAGGTCCAATTCAGCATGGATTTATAGAGAAACAGCACCGCAGCCGTAGGCTGGACCCTGAACCGAGCAGTCTACAAACTGAGACGGTCTGGTCTATGGAGGTGTTCTTGTTTACATCACCTGGCGCAGTTCGTGAAGTGGCCTAGCAACCCGCTAGCAACATGCACAGCTGCAATAAGCTAACAAGCTAATTAAACCGAAATTGAGCCAGAACCTTTTCTTTTTTGTTTTACCATTTATTGAAGTGATTGACATTTCAGGCTGAGAGGACAATGGCCAGTTACATATGGTTGATTAAGCTTAAGCATATCCCTTTTACAGTGTTTTATTTAGTTAATTAAGGTGTATTGTAAAATGTCTTGTTTCAGTGTTGGGTTATACTTAGCTTCAGCCTCTCGTGTCATATCTGCTTCCAAAAAAACTACATGTCAATAGTCCAAATGCCAAACTCAAGGCTTATTCTGCAATCCACTGACTTCACAGTGATTATGTCCAATTCTTATCTAAAGTGTATTGTGCTTTTCCTTAAACACACATTGCCAAACAATCTCTCAATTAGATTTCCATCAAAATAAGACACACAAACTGTAGCTTTTACCAGTTAACCTCTGCATAGATACGGGCAATGTGAGAACACTTGTCAACTACAAACATTGACAGTAGTTCAAAGACCACTGTTTTGGTCAAAATTAGATTAAGTACTTGATAAGAATGATTTATGACCCTCATAAACCTTAGTCCCACCTCCAAATCCCTTATATGTGGCACCTGTCACCCTGACATCTCTGACCTTTGACCCTCTTATCTTTTATGACTTGTTTGTTTATTGTTTTATTGCCCCTCATAAAGGATGTTGCTCAATAGTGTGGTGATAAGACTATTGCCCCTTTGATGTGACACCTGTTACCCCCTAGTAAGCCATTATAGTCAATCATGACAGTATGACTTGTTTTGGTCACCTGTTGTGGTTGTAATGCCCTCTATAAGGATGTTGCTCAATAGGGGGTGATAAGACTATTGCCCCTTTGATGTGACACCTGTTGTAGTATCCCCCTAGTAAGCCAGTATAGTCAATGATGATAGCATGACTTGTTTCGGTCACGTGTTGTGGTATTAATGCCCTCTATAAGGTAATGTTCTTTAATAGTGGGTTAATATTACTTATTGACTCTTTTGTGGTAATATAAGGTTATATGACATTTAGGTATGTCTTTTGAAGTTGGATAGGTAGGTAATAAACTTTGACCTTGTTTGTGTTAATATGGGGTTAAAAGGGTAATCTTTGCTAATTTATTTAAAACAAATCATTTCCCTTCTCCCCCTTTTTTTTTCTTCCTCCACCCATGCTGTCCCTCCCACCCTGCTGCACCTACATCAGAGCCCTAAACCCTCACACACCCCCCTCACACACCCCCTCCCACCCTGCTGCACCTACAGTATGAACACAGAGGGGGGGTTTTGAGTTTTTACCTGCAACTATGTCTCTGAAAGGTGTCCACAGTGTTGTTTTTAAAAAATAAGTCATCTTTTCAGATAATCTAGTTCCTTTCTCGCAGTAAGGATATGAATAATTGACAGAGAGGGTGTAAAAATCCCGTACTAGCGAAAGCCCTTTACTTACATTTAACAACTCACCCTATACTCTTAACAACAGTTTTTTAGATAACAGGGTTTCCACTATTAGACCTCAGGGTTGCTCACACACAAGACTAGTGCTTGTTTTAAGTTTAGCTTAACAAATATATTACTTTAAAATAGCATCTAAAGCAGGCAGCTATAGGGGCTAGAGGAAGTATTTCCGCTCAATAAAACTGATAAGATTATATTCTGTAGCAATGAAGTGTAAAGTGAAGGTTCCCCTTAAAAACTCCAGCAGACAGACAGAGGAAGAATCTATTTCGTGCAGACCTGAACATGACAGAGAACGGTAAGGAGGGGGGTTAATTTCTTTACAAGTCCCAGTTTACCCCTTTACTCTTATCAATGTTTTTGAGATAACTATGAGGGGCCATGTCGACCGAAATTCAAACTAACCTCGCGCACACACTACTGAAAACATTTGGCCTTGCACACACACTACTGAAATACTCTCACATTCACTACTGAACACCTCACACACATACAACTGAAAATTAAACCTCACACACATACTACTGAAAATGAACCTCACACACACGCAACTGAAAATTAACCTCACACACACACTATTGAAATCTTCTTACATTCACTACTGAACACCTCACACACACACACTACTGAAAACATCTGGCCTTGCACACACACTACTGCAATACTCTCACATTCACTACTGAACACCTCACACACACACAACTGAAAATTAAACCTCACACACATACTACTGAAAATGAACCTCACACACACGCAACTGAAAATTAACCTCACACACACACTATTGAAATCTTCTTACATTCACTACTGAACACCTCACACACACACACTACTGAAAACATCTGGCCTTGCACACACACTACTGAAATACTCTCACATTCACTACTGAACACCTCACACACACACAACTGAAAATGAAGCTCACACACACACTCCGCAAAACATTTTACTGAAAGATTCTCAGTAGGGAATGTGCATGTGTTTCACCTATGTGTGTGAGGGGGATTCTTGCTGTAACGGAAGTCATTGTAATGAAACGGAAGTAACAAAGAACAATGCTACAGTGATACAGTAGGTGGCGATAATTCTCGTCTACTCTGTTTGGAAGTCGCCATTAAAGAAGAAGAATGAAACAGAAGGTCCAATTCAGCATGGATTTATAGAGAAACAGCACCGCAGCCGTAGGCTGGACCCTGAACCGAGCAGTCTACAAACTGAGACGGTCTGGTCTATGGAGGTGTTCTTGTTTACATCACCTGGCGCAGTTCGTGAAGTGGCCTAGCAACCCGCTAGCAACATGCACAGCTGCAATAAGCTAACAAGCTAATTAAACCGAAATTGAGCCAGAACCTTTTCTTTTTTGTTTTACCATTTATTGAAGTGATTGACATTTCAGGCTGAGAGGACAATGGCCAGTTACATATGGTTGATTAAGCTTAAGCATATCCCTTTTACAGTGTTTTATTTAGTTAATTAAGGTGTATTGTAAAATGTCTTGTTTCAGTGTTGGGTTATACTTAGCTTCAGCCTCTCGTGTCATATCTGCTTCCAAAAAAACTACATGTCAATAGTCCAAATGCCAAACTCAAGGCTTATTCTGCAATCCACTGACTTCACAGTGATTATGTCCAATTCTTATCTAAAGTGTATTGTGCTTTTCCTTAAACACACATTGCCAAACAATCTCTCAATTAGATTTCCATCAAAATAAGACACACAAACTGTAGCTTTTACCAGTTAACCTCTGCATAGATACGGGCAATGTGAGAACACTTGTCAACTACAAACATTGACAGTAGTTCAAAGACCACTGTTTTGGTCAAAATTAGATTAAGTACTTGATAAGAATGATTTATGACCCTCATAAACCTTAGTCCCACCTCCAAATCCCTTATATGTGGCACCTGTCACCCTGACATCTCTGACCTTTGACCCTCTTATCTTTTATGACTTGTTTGTTTATTGTTTTATTGCCCCTCATAAAGGATGTTGCTCAATAGTGTGGTGATAAGACTATTGCCCCTTTGATGTGACACCTGTTACCCCCCTAGTAAGCCATTATAGTCAATCATGACAGTATGACTTGTTTTGGTCACCTGTTGTGGTTGTAATGCCCTCTATAAGGATGTTGCTCAATAGGGGGTGATAAGACTATTGCCCCTTTGATGTGACACCTGTTGTAGTATCCCCCTAGTAAGCCAGTATAGTCAATGATGATAGCATGACTTGTTTCGGTCACGTGTTGTGGTATTAATGCCCTCTATAAGGTAATGTTCTTTAATAGTGGGTTAATATTACTTATTGACTCTTTTGTGGTAATATAAGGTTATATGACATTTAGGTATGTCTTTTGAAGTTGGATAGGTAGGTAATAAACTTTGACCTTGTTTGTGTTAATATGGGGTTAAAAGGGTAATCTTTGCTAATTTATTTAAAACAAATCATTTCCCTTCTCCCCCTTTTTTTTTTCTTCCTCCACCCATGCTGTCCCTCCCACCCTGCTGCACCTACATCAGAGCCCTAAACCCTCACACACCCCCCTCACACACCCCCTCCCACCCTGCTGCACCTACAGTATGAACACAGAGGGGGGGCTTTGAGTTTTTACCTGCAACTATGTCTCTGAAAGGTGTCCACAGTGTTGTTTTTAAAAAATAAGTCATCTTTTCAGATAATCTAGTTCCTTTCTCGCAGTAAGGATATGAATAATTGACAGAGAGGGTGTAAAAATCCCGTACTAGCGAAAGCCCTTTACTTACATTTAACAACTCACCCTATACTCTTAACAACAGTTTTTTAGATAACAGGGTTTCCACTATTAGACCTCAGGGTTGCTCACACACAAGACTAGTGCTTGTTTTAAGTTTAGCTTAACAAATATATTACTTTAAATAGCATCTAAAGCAGGCAGCTATAGGGGCTAGAGGAAGTATTTCCGCTCAATAAAACTGATAAGATTATATTCTGTAGCAATGAAGTGTAAAGTGAAGGTTCCCCTTAAAAACTCCAGCAGACAGACAGAGGAAGAATCTATTTCGTGCAGACCTGAACATGACAGAGAACGGTAAGGAGGGGGGTTAATTTCTTTACAAGTCCCAGTTTACCCCTTTACTCTTATCAATGTTTTTGAGATAACTATGAGGGGCCATGTCGACCGAAATTCAAACTAACCTCGCGCACACACTACTGAAAACATTTGGCCTTGCACACACACTACTGAAATACTCTCACATTCACTACTGAACACCTCACACACATACAACTGAAAATTAAACCTCACACACATACTACTGAAAATTAACCTCACACACACGCAACTGAAAATTAACCTCACACACACACTATTGAAATCTTCTTACATTCACTACTGAACACCTCACACACACACACTACTGAAAACATCTGGCCTTGCACACACACTACTGCAATACTCTCACATTCACTACTGAACACCTCACACACACCACAACTGAAAATTAAACCTCACACACATACTACTGAAAATGAACCTCACACACACGCAACTGAAAATTAACCTCACACACACACTATTGAAATCTTCTTACATTCACTACTGAACACCTCACACACACACACTACTGAAAACATCTGGCCTTGCACACACACTACTGAAATACTCTCACATTCACTACTGAACACCTCACACACACACAACTGAAAATGAAGCTCACACACACACTCCGCAAAACATTTTACTGAAAGATTCTCAGTCGGGAATGTGCATGTGTTTCACCTATGTGTGTGAGGGGGATTCTTGCTGTAACGGAAGTCATTGTAATGAAACGGAAGTAACAAAGAACAATGCTGCAGTGATACAGTAGGTGGCGATAATTCTCGTCTACTCTGTTTGGAAGTCGCCATTAAAGAAGAAGAATGAAACAGAAGGTCCAATTCAGCATGGATTTATAGAGAAACAGCACCGCAGCCGTAGGCTGGACCCTGAACCGAGCAGTCTACAAACTGAGACGGTCTGGTCTATGGAGGTGTTCTTGTTTACATCACCTGGTGCAGCTAGTGAGGTGGCCTAGCAACCCGCTAGCAACATGCACAGCTGCAATAAGCTAACAAGCTAACTAAACCAAAATTGAGCCAGAACCTTTTCTTTTTTGTTTTACCATTTATTGCAGTGATTGATATTTCAGGCTGAGAGGACAATGGCCAGTTAAATATGGTTGATTAAGCTGTGTACTTCTAGCCAACAGGTATGTTAGCATTAGTTAGTTAACAGTAAGTAAATATAGCAGTAACCAATGTACTCAAGCCTGATCCAAATAAGGCTAACCTACGTCTGATTCTCCCGGTCTGCACGTTTTACGTTGCTTAAGGTAAGTGAACATGAAACTATTCAGCAAAAAGTTCATTAATAATCTAAAGTATTGAGTTTTTGGGATAATACTTGAATACAAATCTATAAATGCCTTCAGGTTTCTAAAATATATAATATGTGGTAAATTCAACAGTGGATCCAGCAAAGATTCACATTTTTGCTTGATTTTAGTTATTGATTTTTTGCTGTCACTTAATTATACTTTTAATAAATTCAAATCAAGTTTATGTAGCAGAATGAGAGTCCTAATCCCTTGTAAAGCATATTCTCCTCGTTTGGCTCTTGTGAGCATATCACCACCAGGGGGCACCCTATAAAAGGGCAGAGGTTTCTAGCTGGCTGTCTCTTGTTTGTTGGTACCTTTATATATACAGTGGGTGTTTCTCAATCGCGAGTAAAGCTGCTTCAGAGCCACTATTTCAAGCATACTACGTCATCGAGTGCCGCCAAAGTACTCAGGGTTCTTACACCTTTTCCAAAGTCAAATTCAAGCACTTTTCAAGCATTTTCAAGGTGCATTTTCAAGCTTTTCAAGCATCTTACAGCTGTTGTAAATTACATATTTATATACACATACTTATACTCAAATGATTATATCCCTACCACACATTAAATCAGATGTTCTTTATGCTATAAAGTAGGGATGCTCCGATCGATCGGTCACCGATCGAGATCTGCCGATACTCACTCTCTACCGCTCTCTAAACATGCCGATCGCGAGGGCCGATCGCATGACGTAAAATACATGACACTTTTCTCTGTGCGCGGCAAAACAAGCTCGCCAAAATGGCTTCACCGGTCTGGCATTATTTTAAGGTGTCCGAAAAAGACAGTAAAATAGCGGTATGCAACGTGTGTGTGAAGCAGAAATCCTGCAGCTCCACCCGCTGTGACGGAGCGGTGAGCGGAGCGAAACACACAAGAGTTAGACCTAACACACTTAGCTATTTTATCTACCTCTGGAACAAGCTAAACTAGTTATAAATATGTTTATTCTTCACTGTCGGCCTCACACATTACTGGATCAGCGAGCTGCATGAGACGATACTGACGGGCTGTCAGGAGAGGGAGAGCGGGGGAGAGAGAGGGGGAGAGAGAGAGGGAGAGAGAGAGGGAGAGAGAGGAAAAGAGAGCGCTTGCTTATTTCTCCCGTGTTATTATCCAAAGTGAATGTAAACTTGAATAATATACATAATTTGAATGTAATAATTAAGTTGATTGTTGTTTGTGGAAGCTCCAGTGAATGAGCCCCATTAACTGAGTTTTAAACATCACTTTAAATGGAAGATTTAAAGTGATGTTTAAATCTTCCATTTAGGCCCCGCCCACTCGATCGGATCGGCGATCGGTATCGGCAGATACTGATTCTGGCGATCGGCGATCGGCGATCGGCCCCAAAATTGGCGATCGGAGCATCCCTACTATAAAGTATAAACAACCAAATGTGTTTCGTGATAGCATTCTACATGAGGATGAAAAATTAAAGAAAAGAAAACTAAGTTTAATATTTCAAAATGAGTGACCCATCTGTACGTAGACTGGGCATCCCATATAACCTGGCTGACCCAATATAAAACAATTAGCCAAATCACTTTTCAATACATTATTGATTACTATTTTTGAGGTACTTTTAGGTTGGCAGTAAACATAAGTCAGAGGTAAATGGTGTACTTTTACTCCACTACATGTATTTAATACCTTTAGTTACTTTACAGATGTGGATGAATGATGTGAAATATAATCAAGTGTTAAATCAGACTTTAGTTCCACCTGGAGTAAATTCACAAGCTACCCTGCAGTATACAAAGTCATTCAAACTAGCTGCACCTTTACCAGCTTTGAGAACACTTTAATGATCAATCATTATAAAACATATCATATTATTCTGAAATGGACCAATTTGCACAATGACTACTTTTACTGTCGCTACTTTAACTATATTTTGATGATAATACTTTTCTACTTTTACTTGAGGAACATTTTGAATGCAGGACTTTTACTGTAACAGAGTATTCCTACACTCTGGTACTTGAGTACAAGATCTGAGTACTTGTACTTTTACTCAAGTACAAGATCTGAGTACTTGTACTTTTACTCTAGTACAAGATCTGAGTACTTCTACTTTTACTCAAGTACAAGATCTGAGTACTTCTACTCAAGTACAAGATATGAGTACTTCTACTCAAGTACAACATCTGAGTACTTATTCCACCTCTGGTAGCGTATTAGCCTGAATTGTAGCCACAAAATCACGCAGAGCTGCATACAAATAGACTCACAATTGTAACAAGTGGAAAGTAATATTTACAAATGTGTACAATGATTTGTAGGTAATGTTGACTACTCAAGACACCTGACTTATAAATCTTCAAAGGAAGACTGTGTTCATTCTACAATTACATGGGATTAAAGCTAAATGTAGTTTTACTTGTATAATACTTCAAGATGTTATATTAAAGCCTGTTTCTAAAAGTATCAACCATAGCGACGCGGTCAAATCCTCAGTTTATAATTTATAACAGCTTGTAAAGAAGAAGAAGAGGCACCTCTCAATTCGCACCCTGCTCTTCCGCAGCGCCGCTCCCCCTCCCTCCGGCTGACATTATGAAGTAAAGGCGTATAGTAATCATAGATAACACGACAGGGTCCGGGACAGTTTGTTTTCAAATAAACAAAGTATTGGCTTTCAGAATATTAAACTTGTTTCAGCAAATTCAGATGATAAATACAACTTTGAAGCTTGTAACGGCATAATTACAAGCGGAGAATGGAGTAATTTAACATCAGAACAAGCATAACAACAGCCGGTGTTTCTTGTGAGTGTTTCCCCGGTACACAAACACAATAGGCCTACATACAAACGCAAAAATACACAAACACACACACTCGCGAGCTTCCCCCAGACCAGTAATACAAACGAAAATGTGTCTTCGGGAAGTTCGGGTCAATGTGACTGATTTCGATAGAGCAAGTCACATTTGGTTTAGGCACGAAACATACTACCAGTAGAAATACCTTGCTTTTAAAATCGCTCTGTGTCGAATCAATAGATTATATTTCGTGACTAAAACACGAAATGCCGTGAGACTGGGTTGAATTACAACAGTGAGTGCTTCACCCTCTGAACACCACAGGATGGCGACTGTAACTCTGTAAGATAGATAGATAGATAGATAGATAGTACTTTATTGATCCCAAATTGGGAAATTGTTGTTGTTACAGCAGCATAAAAGGCATGTTACAATAAAACAAAACTACAAAATATGCAAGAATAGAAAGAAAAATAAAATAAAATATAAAATATACATGTCGAAATAGAAAATATACATGCAGATATTATATATATATATACAAATATATATATATATTCAAAATATATGGAATATGGAGTATAAATATTGAACTGTTTGTCCCCTGCAATTATTATTATCCCTCATCGAGTTCGCTATTCAGCTTGCTAACGTTAGCTTAAACAAACGTAACATGCACGTCAGCCTAATCTAAAATGCTCTACCACGGCGTACCTTTCATGTGGCCCGTCAGCGCAGACTCTCCCATCGTTATTTTTTGCAAACTTTGCAGGAGGCTACTCGTGGGCTTGACCCTCGTCTTAGCCATGGCTTGTATTTGTCTTCTGCTAGCCAACGCTCGTTGAAACTGCAACCTCCTGGCATACTGTCATCTATCACTCTCATCAGAATGCCCAGGTCACATGTAAAACAAACACTTGCAGGTCACGCGCATAGCGCGGGAAGGCCGGAGCGGAGCTGTTTTATGTAAAAGCGAAGCAATTAAGCGCGCTCCGACTTCTTTATTTTCTTTTAATCTAAAAATCGAAATAAAGCATTTACAATTTCAAGCACTTTATCCCAAATTCAAGCACCATTCTCAAATGCAAGCACTTTTCAAACCTTGAAAACACCTCGTACAATTTCAAGCATTTTCAAGGATTTCCAGCACCCGTACGCACCCTGAGTACTGTTCCAATCTCCAGCATACTTGGAAATCTACCGAGCCCGGCGTACTCCGTTTGGAGAAATATCGAGGCTGCACATGAGTAGACTCCGCGGTCTTAAAATCCCCACAATGCTTTGCGCACGGACCAATTTCCCCAAATCTGTGGCGGAAGATGTAAGGCGGGGCCTCTCATATGACGCACACCTGCACACTTGCTAGCGTGTTCCACTCTTCGTTTTCCGAATGCCAGGAAGTATTCTTGACTCGCTTCTGAAGCAAGATGCTCGGCAGACATGTGCTACCAAGCAAGCGTACTCGCGATTGAGAAACACCCAGTCTATGGTTGGTACACAGACCCGCCCCACTTGCGTGTTTGCCGTGTTTGCTTCCGCCACCGGTGCAGGTATGTTGCAGTTGCATTGCTCGCTTCAGGAAAGGTTCTGCAATATGCCAGAGTATTGATACTTAGCCCTGCTTTGCCTCACCTAGTGGAGGATCCTCCGGGTGCAGCCTGTCAACGCAGCCATAAAAAGCATGAAGCTCTCCCCTCTCTGCGTCATCGATAGGAAAGCCTGATCGGTATGTGCGCTGTACGGCGATCTATTTAGTCAATCCACCTCATTACTTTTATTGATATTAACGCTGTATTTGTATTTATTCATAAACCTAGGACCAATCCAATGATTAAGGGACATCTGCTGTTTTGCTTCACCGGAGAAAGTGTGTTTATCGGCAGTAACGTCACAACTGCTGTTGATCCTGCCTAAATGTTTGGGCTACTGCTACCACATTGTTGCTTCTGATTGCTGCTTCTGGCCAGCTTTGCGTCGCCTACTGCGGAGGCTCGCTCACCAGTTAAAGTGCTGCTTTGACTGCACGCCTTCCTGCTGCCTTGCTTGGGCCGACACTCGAAGTGTGGAAGTCACTGAACTCTGGGGCTAACTCCCCTATAACTTGCCCTTACTTTGGCCAACTTGATTTAAATTAGTTTGTTTATTTTATTCTAGTTAATTGTTTATTTTGTTTAACTGAACCTTTTCTCTTGTGATTTGTTTTATTCTTAAATGTTTACACAAGTTGTTATCATCTGTTTATGAGAACATATTTGATATTGAGTTTGTTTATTACTTTGATTTACGTATTTAGCCCCCATTAACTACGTTTCCCTCTTTGTTTCCCTACTTAGTTACTGAGAGCTGAAGGTGGTGGTGCTGGTGTCCAAGGTGGTGGTTTTCCTCTCTTCTTTTGTGTGTGATGTGCTCCCCCGGGATTTGATTTCCTGCACGTATGACTGGGGTGATTTATGTTTGGTTTGTTTGGGGATCCTTCCACTCACTCGTCGACCCCATCCCCCCACTGGTAAGCCTCAGCCCCTAATTCATCTTTTTCCCTTTGTGCTACAGCCCTGTGTGACTGTTTTAAACTGCATTTTAAACTATTGACTTGTGCTAAATAAAATTGTATATTTTTGATAAATTGAAACCACGTCTCCTGCTCCATTAGTATTCAAACCTATGTGTCCTCTCTATAACTGAAAAAGTGTTAGTATTTCCTTGGGTGAAACTCCCAAGGTGGCGTTGTCGGAATTGTGAATGGTGTAATCAAACCAACTTTAACAAATACATTCACCTATCCTCCCCTCTGCGGCTACTGCCACACTTACATGTGATGGTAGCTAGTTAGTGCTCTTAACTGTGTGCCTCCTCTGCAACCAGACTGTATGAAAACTCTTAAGTACCAGTTCTATCTACTTTAAACAATTAAAAAGACAAAATAAACTACACTTCTTCTTTTAAATTAAACTTTCAGACATTAAAATACAGTAATAGTATTGTTTATTTAAGAAAAAGAAACTGAGCCACTCCTAACAGTTACATTCATATTTATTTTTGTCTAAAGTATTTATTACACACATTTTCCCCTCTCATATTCACAATGTGGATCAATTGAGACAGCGTGGTATCCAGAGAGCTGCAGAGACTTTGGGAGGAACCTCAGTGTGACGGATGTCCTGTGTGTGGGTTTGGCCGGAGAAGACTGAGGTGGAGCGGTCTTTCTCTGGGAGGAGGACCAGGCCTGATGAAGAAAACCACCAAACTGCATATGTGAGCCATACTGGGCACAGCTGTCACAAACAAATGATGGTCCTGTTTGACTACACACTATTCAGTGTGCAGATCTTTGTGTTCACAATAAAAGTGTAGTTTCTTAGTGAATGTCCTGTATTGGTCTTTAATCTCATATCAGCTTTTCATTTTCTTCTTACCCCTCGGAGAAAACGGTGTGGCAGTTGTGTCCTTCAGGTATGTCCTTTCCTAACATAAATGACAAGAAACCTAATTATTGCAGAGCAAGTGTGTTATTTATGAACGAGGTTTCTTTATTAAGCGGCTGTAGAAATAATATATCTTTTATTTTAATGTGTTTTTTAAATTCATCACATTGTACTACAAAGATAATCAGATTATGAATGAACAGTCTGCAGTTAATCAACATTAAAATATATGTTATTATTAAAATAATATTCAACTGTTATCAGAACTTAGTGTAAATGTAGTATCATGCTGTTCGGTTGTCTCACTGCAAGAACCACTTTTACCACGTCTTTTACAGACAATATGTAGAGACAAATGGTAGCAATTCTCACAATGTAAAATAATAATTGCCTTAAATATATTGAAATGTGAAAGCTGACAGAACAATCATGTTGCTTAGTAGAATCGAAATTTTACTTTTTACAAGCAAGGAACACTCAGCTTCCCTGATGTCAGTATTTAGTCATGTTTAATGGAATGTATATCAGTGTATTATAGTTGTTACTTTATCTATTTAAACCAGAACATTTGTCGAATCTTTGTACAGTATGAAAGGGGTCTTTGTACCTTTGACTCCATGCTGAAGTTCACTGCTTTTAGGAATATAGGTCTGTCTCTCATGTTCTGCATCACCTGGAAACTTTAAACAAACAGATATATATATGGAAAGTAACATGTGTTGGTCACAGACTTTTTTACATGCAAACGTCATGTCATAATTTGTTTGTTATCCTTATAAAAAGTGCTGGATATCACAGTCCTTACTGTATCTTATCAGTTGGATTGTGTATTATTGTATAGTTGAGGTCCTTTTTATTTTACTGCTATTTTGGAATCTTTTTTCATGAGACATTCAAATTAAATATTTGTCCTATGCCATATTCACATTCATTTGTAACACACACGTAAGGGTAAAAGACAAACATCTTTAACAAATGTAATGCAATGAATACGCTTAATTGTCACAAAAGCACACATAACGTCATATCTAATATTTAAACAAATCATTTCCTTGTCCCTAAAGCATTGACTGAGCCATTTTTCATGTTCACGTTCTGCTGCCACAATAAGTCGGTTTCTCCAGTGTAATGATAATAAAATGCTAAGTAAGTATTGGTAATAATATTAATAAAAACAACAAGATTTGGGTTCGTTTAGTACATAGATGTGTTTTTTTATCTATAAAATAAATAAATAGACGGACAGACACTTTATCGATCCCAAATTGGGAAATTATTTTACAGCAGCAGTGTGTTCCGGTATTCAGGTATTAAAATATTTAAAGTTGGAATGAAGTATAAACTACACAACACAAGTATAATGCACAGCGAATTATAAGATAAGTCCGATATTTTCATGAAAACTCCCCAGGAGACACCAACACTAACGTGGCCGAGTGGACTCCGGAGTTTGCTGCATGAGTTGCACTGTACGATATGTGGTGTATTGGGCTGTCACTCAAAAACTGAGTAGCCAATGGGGATGTAACGCTGAAAGTCCCGCCTACCTGGGACGTTTGTGTCAGAATTTAAAACAAAAAATGAAGGAGCGCAAACGAGAGAGCTGCAGCGAGAGCAGAAGTCTGATCATTGAGAAAGAAGCAAAGAGAACTGCAAACAAAAATATATGTTAAGACAAAGAAAAAAGACTTGTAGTTTACATAATTACACAAATGATTTGTTTGCAACTTATAGTTTTATTTTGAAATTAAATGTATTTTGCTTGACTCATTTTTCTTTTAAACTCTTAGTTTTGCTTGATTCTGAGAAAGTGTTGCTTTATCTTTATGAAACAAAACTAATCCCATACAGGGGGCAAGTCTCACCGTTACCTGCAGAAGGAAGCCATGCACGCAACGCAGCCCCGCTCTTTTTAACTCTAGGCGACTTTCTGCCGCTTTCCTCCGTGGTGCAGTGCTGATCGTTTCACCACAGAGGAAAGCACTTCACAAATTGCAGTACCCATAAGGAGCTGTACAAATGCCGCAGTTTTTGCGTGGCTGTGTCTTTAGTTGAAAGCCCAGTGGCGATCTGCTCATCTCTCATCGAAATAATATGCTACAAAGGGGCGGACTGGCAATCTGTGTGTTGAACTTTCCTGTCGGCTCCCAGACCGTAGTCGAGGAGGGGATGACTCTCTGTCGTCTCCCAGGGCAGAACCAACAAGCTTCAGGTTCAATAACCCACTTTAGCTTAAATGACTGGAGAGAGGCGAGCTCTTCTTGGGAGGCCGTTGCATTTATTTAGTTGTTCTTCTGTTTCACAAAATACATCACAGACCTCTGTTTTTCTGCTGCCTCGTTTCACTTCCAGAAACATACACACGCTCGCTCACTCTCGCTCTACCATCCACACACACACATGCACTAGAGATGGGTGAGTCCTGATTCATCCGGATCATTAACCCGGATCCTAGTAATGAGCTGGTAGTGACGAGTCTCCCCTCTCGATTAACCCGAGTCCTTTGAGTCCTATACCTGGTGACGTACAAATTAAAACTTTAAATTGTGTCACTCGCTACTCTCCTTATAACATGTAAAATGTAGGGCTGTCAAGTTAACGCGTTAAGAAGCCCTCAGACACTGTTTCCTGCAGATGATGCGTTTTTCTGCACGGGGGCGGGTCGATGGGTTTCAACAGGTTAAAGTGTAACTGAAAGTATCTTAGTAACACAAAAACCGCAAAATCAGTAAAGTTATCAAAAGACTGCAATGTTTCACTGAAAAAAGTGTTAAAAATCACAAAAACTAGCCATTTAGAGTAACAGTCTAGTGCAGTGGTTCTCAACTGGTGGGTCGCGGACCCGTTTCGAGTGGGTTGCAGATGTGTGAGTTTGCTGAAAAAACTCACACAACTCAAACTTATTTTGAAGGCCTAATTTTCTAACGCTGTGCATGCAGTAGGCGTTGGACTGGAAGTACCGGAGACCATAAATGGTTTTGAAAACTTCTGTCACGTAGTGATCATCTTCTCAATAAAAGATCTTTGCTTATGTTTTTCGAGTCTTCTGGCCAATCAGAATCAAGATTGTTGCCGGAAGTCCCCACGGAGAATAACTTTGCAGTAGAACTATTATTTATACATCCATGGGTACAACTTCAGATACAAATGAACACATAATGAAATATGACCCGCGGTTTGATGATTGACAGGTCACAGAACAATGGGAGCTATCTACCCTTACCCACAATTTAAAGTAATTCACACAGACTATCTCCTCTTTGCTCTTCTCTCTGTGTGGAGCAGCAAGCTGTCAGAACAAAGTGAAACACAAACAATGGCATAACATATTATTAATATGTCGGGTAGCAACAGATTTATTTATTTTCTTCTCAGAGTGTACCAGAATGCGTAGTTTATATGTTAGTATTTCTAAAAACTCCTGGGGGAGAATCCCCCCAGACCCCCTTCTGGGGTTGGGTTTTCAGCATGTCTGCCTCTTTATGTTATACAGTTCAGCTTTGATTCCATCATCTCATTAAACCTTTTTTAAAGCATACTTTAGTTCTGTGAAGGGATATAAGGGATATATGCACTGTACTTCACTTTAATTAACAGACAACAATATGTACAATATGCTGGTAGTACATCGGAGTGTATGAACATAGAATGTGGTGTCCCACAGGGCTCGGTTTTAGGGCCTAAACTTTTTATTTTGTACATCAATGACATATGTGAAACGTCAACATTATTGCAATTTGTGTTGTTTGCAGACAACACCAATTTCTTTTTGTTCAGGAGATGATTTAAACATTTTAGCAAAGTGTATTGGACATGAAATGGTCAAACTTAAAAGATGGTTTGATGAAAATAAGTTAACCCTAAATTTGAATAAAACTAAGTTTATGGTTTTTGCAAATAGAAAAAAAGATGAAAACATTTCACTGTCCATTGATGGAGTTTTTATTGAAAGGGTTTCTGAATTTCGATTCTTAGGTGTGACACTGGATGATAACCTGACATGGAAATCACAAATAGCACATGTTAAAACGAAATTGTCTAGGAATATTTCTGTTCTAAACAAGGCAAAGTATTTGCTAGATTACAAGGCATTGAGGATGTTGTACTGTTCACTCATTTTGTCATTTTTCATTTATTGTATAGAAGTGTGGGGCAACACGTATATGAGCAACATAAAGCCATTGTCAATATTACAGAAAAGAGCAGTAAGAATAATACATAAAGCTGATTCAAGAGAACACACCAACAGACTGTTATTGAAGTCTGGACTTTTGAAACTCAAAGAGATAGCTGAGCTGCAGACATTATTAGTAATGCACAAGGCAAAAAGCAGAATGTTACCAGTATATGTACAACAGTTGTTTGTTTTTGGATCAGACAAGGAAGACCACAGAAGGAAATTAAATTTTAAGCATCCTTATGCAAGGACTACTCTTAAGCAAATGTGTATTTCGGTGGTTGGTGTAAAATGGTGGAATTCTCAACAAAAGGATCTAAAGAATTGTATATGTATTTTTCAGTTAAAGAAATTGTATAAATTAAGAAAAATGGGACTATATGAAGCAGAATGTGAATAAGTCTATGTACTCTGGTCCTGCATTGCTAAATATTTTTCTTCATTTGCAGGTCCCATTGTTATTGTTATTATTATCATTATTATTATTATTATTATTAGACGCTTTCCACCTTCTTCTCCAGTAGAACTTAGATGAGGGTGTTGCACTTTTCCTTTTCCTTTTCCTTATACATGTGATGTTTTGGTGTTGATGTTTTGGTGTTGTGGTTTTTTGTTGTTGTTTTCTTTCTTTCCATTTACCATCAAGTGGGAAATAAGTATTTTTTTTGTGTTACTCTTAGTATACTAAGACACGGTTATGTTTGGGTGTGAAAAAAATAAATATATATATTATGAAGGGCAGACCATCTATTTTTATTTATTTAGTTTTTTTAGAAAGGGGCGGGTCATATAAGATTTGTTTCTTCTTCCTGCTCCTTTCCGCTCAATGGTGTGTTAATAGTGACAAGTTTTGTTGGCAATTATTGTACAGTGAGTTTTGCGTAGCATGAGCGGGACAAATACAAATGAAATGAAATTAATATTGTATGCTGAAAAGCGTATATATAACAGCACGATTTTTTGTTGAATAGATTTGAGTGGTTCAAAATTTCCGGTCGCAATCTATTGACAAAGGAAAAAGTGGATCCCGAGGCCTGACCAGTTGAGAACCACTGGTCTAGTGTGTGTGTGTGTGTGTTTGCATGTGTGTGTGGTGTGTGTGTGTGTGTGTGTGTGTGTGTGTGTGTGTGTGTGTGTGTGTGTGTGTGTGTGTGTGTGTGTGTGTGTGTGTGTGTGTGTGTGTGTGTGTGTGCGTGCGTGTGTGTGTGTGTGTGTGAGGGGTGAGGGGTGAGGAGTTCCTTGAGGTAGGGAGGGGCAGTTCCATGGATACACTGGTGAGTGAGGAGGGAAACCTTGTATTCAATCCTCAGTTCCACGGGGAGCCAGCGTAGTGATTTAAGGATGGGGGTGATATGATCATATTTGCGCACCCTCATCAGGATCCTAGCAGTGCTGTTCTGGATGTACTGGAGCTTCTGGATGCTTTTTTTAGGGATCCCGATGAGGAGTGCATTGCAGTAGTCCAGCCTGGAGGAGACAGAGGCGTGGACAAGCTTTTCGGCGTCAGACAGAGTCAGTGTGGATACTATATATTATTGTTGAAATTGCACCTATAACCTCTGGCTGTTTATCATCTGTTTTGCAAAGGCATTTATTTTTACCATTTTCAGAATGTTAATGCATTTCTCTACGCTAAAACAACATTTGGAGGTGTTGTTATTTATCATGCAATGGTTTTACTCGTCCACGCCACTTGAGATAAAATCGGAATGAATGTGGCTCGTGAACAAAAAAGTGTTTAACAATGCTGCTCTCTGCTCGTACATTCCACCATTATTAAATAAAAAATGTCTGCAAAAAAAAAATAGACCCATTTATTTAGGTGGTAGGTTCAGAAAATGATCTGTCAAAAACAGAGTACAGGAAGCAGTCTGCAAGGCCAAAACGATGCAAGATGTGGCTCACTTATTAACTGAATACTGAGATAGTGATCTTGAGATGTAGCTTTATCTGGAGCTTCTGGTAAAATCTCGTCCAATTATCTATGAGGGACGCAACGTTTGCAGATGCAATGATTTTTTGCATTTGAGATTGTGGTTGTCATGCCTTTGTTTATTTAATATTGCATTGTGTTTATTTGTATATACCTATTTCTGATTAGTATTGTTCTGTTTTAAGCAGTGCTGAATATCTCACAGAAGCAAAGTCTGCATCTTCCTCTCAGAGGGCTGGCATTTGTGTTTGTGTTGTGCACATACAGTCTTTGAAACTATATATGAGATTATTCTCCACTTGAAACATTATGTGTCTCAAAAACTGTAAAATGTCATGATAAGTCTATGGTTCCCTTTCACAGAGCAATACATACATGTCAAGTCTTCCCTGTTGCACAAAATTATTTTGTAACATATGTTTTTTTTTCATGGATGTGTCTCATTCTGTTATTTCATGCAAATGAGTAGTTCCTTCACTCGCAAAAGTCTGTCCACAATGTCTTTTATTTATCAGTAAATCTTGCTGGCGTGAATCGTTAATCCTTGCTAACATCTTGTATTTCTTACCCCAAATAAATCCTATTCATAGACCCTTTCATAGCAGACATTCAGCAAGTTATTGCAGAACACATAAATGACAGTTCCAGCTATTACTGCAATGCAGCAATTAGTAATGCTTTGAGTGACACCTTTGTTTGAAAGGCTAGCTAGAAGTTAATATATATCATTATTTTAAAATGAAAATGTATTTAAGAGTTGAGTCAGACATTTTAGTACAATCTCTTTTTGTGTGTAGGTGCAGCAGCGTGGCTCGGACCCTCCAGCCCAGTCAAACAGAGGCAAAGACGCAAAGAGAGGGAGGAACGGAGAGCGGGGCTCAGAGAAGACAAATGTGACCTGGAAGAGATGACGAGTAGAATGTCGTCCTGACAGAAGAGCACCTTTGCAAGATAAAGACTCTAAATCAAAGCGAGAAATACCTGAAAATCAGCCCTCAGTGAAAGTAAAAATAGTTTCTGGTGTCATGTTTAGCTGTAATGAGTGGGTGGGACTGACAGGAATATTTCTCACTGAGGCCTCCTACTGTTCAATAATTACACTGCCTTATCTCAGCAGTAGGTTCAGCACTTATTCTTTATAATTAAAGCATTTTATGAGCCCCCCTTAAATAATGGAAATTATTGAAATGCTTGACATTATAACCCTAACCCTTATGAAAAAGGAAGGGGGCTATCACATGACTGGGGAGAGAAATGTGCTTCCTCACTGTTTAACCCATACCATGAATATGTTCCTTATAACAGCTTTTAAACCCTCTACTGTATATCAAAGCGATATAGCACCATCAAACTGTCTTGAATGGTATTAAATCAAATACATAAACCTGTACCTAACACAGACTTGAGCGTATAAGTCATTGGTGTATGTTTTCACATCATAGACATGAACAGACAAGTGAATACCAAGTGATTTTATTTAGTTTTCAACATTCTGGCACATGTGCGTTAAGAGTCTTGATTGGCACCAGAGAGAAGACAGAAAAATAAAAACCAGGGCTGTGAACCAGTGGGAGAAGTGAAGAAAATAAACTGCTAATTTCTTTAGGGATTGGCTGCCAGGACCTCTCCAAACCAGGAGTGGAACTCACACAGTTTGACGTAGACCCCGGGGTGGTTTGGCTCGGCACATCCCTGACCCCATGACACCAGGCCGTGCACCTCTCCGTCACACACCAGAGGGCTGCCAGAGTCACCCTCTTGCCGCTGTTGCAGCTGTTGCCGCTGTTGCAGGTGTTGCAGCTGTTGCTGCAAAAATCAATGCAGGTGTTGCCGCTGTTGCAGGTGTTGCAGCTGTGGCAGCAAAAATCAATGCAGGTGTTGCAGCTGTTGCAGGGGTTGCCGCTGTTGCAGCTGTTGCTGCAAACATCAATGCAGGTGTTGCCGCTGTTGCAGGTGTTGCAGCTGTGGCAGCAAAAATCAATGCAGGTGTTGCAGCTGTTGCAGGGGTTGCCGCTGTTGCAGCAAAAATCAATGCAGGTGTTGCCGCTGTTGCAGGTGTTGCAGCTGTGGCAGCAAAATTCAATGCAGGTGTTGCAGGGGTTGCTGCTGTTGCAGCTGTTGCTGCAAACATCAATGCAGGTGTTGCCGCTGTTGCAGGTGTTGCAGCTGTTGCAGCTGTGGCAGCAAAATGCAATGCAGGTGTTGCAGCTGTTGCAGGGGTTGCCGCTGTTGCAGCTGTTGCAGCTGTTGCTGCGAAAATCAATGCAGGTGTTGCCGCTGTTGCAGGTGTTGCAGCTGTGGCAGCAAAAATCAATGCAGGTGTTGCAGCTGTTGCAGGGGTTGCCGCTGTTGCAGCAAAATGCAATGCAGGTGTTGCAGGGGTTGCCGCTGTTGCAGCTGTTGCAGCTGTTGCTGCGAAAATCAATGCAGGTGTTGCCGCTGTTGCAGGTGTTGCAGCTGTGGCAGCAAAAATCAATGCAGGTGTTGCAGCGGTTGCAGGGGTTGCTGCTGTTGCAGCAAAATGCAATGCAGGTGTTGCAGCTGTTGCCGCTGTTGCAGGTGTTGCAGCTGTTGCAGCAAAAATCAATGCAGCTGTTGCAGCTGTTGCCGCTGTTGCAGGTGTTGCAACAAAAATCAATGCAGGTGTTGCCGCTGTTGCAGGTGTTGCAGCTGTGGCAGCAAAATTCAATGCAGGTGTTGCAGGGGTTGCCGCTGTTGCAGCTGTGGCAGCAAAAATGAATGCAGGTGTTGCAGCTGTTGCAGGGGTTGCCGCTGTTGCAGCAAAATTCAATGCAGGTGTTGCAGCTGTTGCAGGTGTTGCAGCTGTTGCAGCTGTTGCAGCTGTTGCAGCTGGTGCAGCTGTTACAGCTGTTTCACACACACACAGACACACACAGACACACACACACACACAAACAGAGAAAGAGATACATTTGTGTTTTCAAGTTATCCTCAACGACAACCATTCATATTTTTTATTTAATATCTTACACTACAGTATGTTTTCTATGTACTGTTTACTGTTTGTCTGTGTATCTTTGTGAATGTGTATATTATAGTGTTAATTGCGTTGACTAAAACTATGACGAAATATGTTCTACAACGACCTTTTTTACCATGACTAAGACGAGACGATGACGAGACGGCATCGACGTCAGTAAACAATAACTGTAACGAAATCAACATGCAATATCGTTGACGACGAGATGAAAATGTAGTTTACTAAATAAAAACTTTGCCAAAATCTCTCTTTACTTTTGTTGACGAAAAAGGAGGAGACGAAATATTATCAAAGATAAGGTTACATCTGATACTCAGTTTTTCTCCCAGCAGTTCAATTGCCGGCGCTGCGGATGGTCAGCAGTTGTGTGGAATTCCGTCTCTTTTTAGTGAGCCGGATCATTTGGCTCGGCTCACCAAGAAGAGCCGGCTCTTTCGGCTCCCAAACAGCTCTTCATTTGACCACATATATCTTTTATAATTTAATCAAATTTAGCCCTGTTTTGACAAATGATTTATATGTGTACACATATATCAATTAAATTATTCAATACATTCTTTGTAATGAAGTATTCAAAAGTAAAAATTACATTTTTAATATAAATGATTTGCTGTGGCCAATTGTTTTCATTGCATTTACAGATCCTTGTAACTCTCTGATACCACCGAATGAATGCACTGACTTGCTTGTAGAACCACGCTACACAAAGCAGATAGCAACACCTATAAAAACTTTAGCATAGACATTTAAAAAAAGGACAGCTACTGTATCGACATTTTAAAATTGTATTTAAAGAAAAAGCCAGCAGGGATCTATTTCAGTATTAACTAAAAAGTCAGCAACGGCTGACATCAAATCTTTGCTGAGCCTAAAGATAATATTAAATAAATAACATAGTGAAAATAAATATATTGAAATGCTCAGAACAGCAGCATCCAACCGTCTCTAATCATAAAAAATAAAAAAATACAAATAAATATATTGCAATGTGCAAAACAGCAGCATCCAACCGTCTCTAATCCTTGGATATGACATGTCACTGCATGCATGCAGCACCCGTAGCGCGGAGATCATCATATCATTCTGTCTAATATTCCCCCCCCCCGTCAGCGCGAGTGAGTGACGAGTTGTGTACAGACCCGACGGGTAATAATGGATTATGACGGAAATGTTACGATCCTGTCCGTCAAAATGACTGATAATGAAAAAGTCTAACGCCACCACTGCTTGGGAGAAAGAAACGAGGCGATATTTGGGCCCATTTTCGTTACAATGAGGCGGAGAAAAAAAGTGAATGCATTGTTTTATCAGAAGGGAAGCAATGTGGCCATAACACAGCTGGTAAAAAACACCACAAACCTGACCAGATCATCTCTACAAAGCTGCATTCTTAATCATTCAACCCGTGTTTTTCATCAAATAATGATAAGATATAATCTTATTGGGAAATATGTTTGACTAAAATGACAAATTGTTGGTTTTGTTTAGACTAGTTTGACTGAAGTTTTCTATATAATCTGATGACTAAAAAAGACTCAAATGTCAACAGTTTTCATTAACAAAAAGTAGACTAAAATGCTCAGACTTTTAGTCGACTAAATCTTGACTAAAATAGTTACTGTTTTCTTTGACTAAAATAAGACTACAATGCTCAGACTTTTAGTCGACTAAAACTTGACTAAATAAAAACTGGATGAAGGTGACTAAATCTGACTAAACCTAACAAGGACATTTGATACAGGACTAAGACTAAGACTAAATAAAAAAATAGCTGACAAAATTAACACTATTATATTACTGTGTATTTACCAGCAGCTCCGATCAGCAGCAGCAGAGCCAGGAGTTTCATGGTGTCAGGTGAATGTTCAGAAGACTCCTGGTGTGTCCAGGAGTCAAATTTATATCCCAGCAGCCCCACAGTGCTCGTCCCCCTCACCTGACCGCCCCCCACCTCCTCCTCTCCTCTCCCCCCTATTTCTCTTGACCCAATCTGTGTCCTCACAGTCTTGGCACTCAGTTTCAAACCAAATGTACTTTCTTATCACACTCCTCATTTTGTGTTTGCCCACTTCGGCCCAATCGTAGCGCAACACCCCGTGGTTATGTCATATGTGCACCTTATTTAAAATGTGGACCAAGGTGTTACGGCTGGAGGGCAAGGTACGCAGGACCCAAGTGCAGAAAATAGGTTTGAAAGCAGGAATCCTTTATTTCCAGAACTAGGCCAGGCAAACAAAGTCAAAACTAGGCAAGGCAAAACATAAAGTCACTCAGAACATAAACCCTTCCAACAACGTTAAGAATCTCACCATGACAGACAGAAAAACCAGAACTTAAATGCACACAAGACTAATCACATGAACAAGACACAGGTGGGAAGGGAGGAGAAAATGCGGGGGCACAAGGTGAACACTATCGGGTGATCAAGCAGGATGGAACACAGATATAGGAAGCAACAGACTAGACGGGGGGTGAACACTTTTCAAAATAAACAGGAAACCAGAGACAGATCTAGACAGGACGAAATCAAACAGCTCCGGAGGACGGGCAGGAAGGCGGCGTAGGGCGCGATGAGGCCCCTCCGGGGTCAGCTGGATCGCCGGAGCTGGAGCTGGTGGGACCCCCGGCGGGACAGGAACCGGAGCCGGCGGGACAGGTGTAGACGGAACCCCCGACGGGACAGGCGTAGATGGGACCCCGGGTCTATCTGCTCCCAGTGTAGATGTACTGTTTTATGAGTACTGGATTTCAATTCAGGGGTGACATTTCCAACAAAAAACAAATATAAACCACAGTCTAACAAGAAGAGCTAATGTCAATAAACAGAAACATTTCACAAAATTGCATTAGCTTGAGGGCAAATGAAGTGGCAACCCTTTGTTTTGAAAAGATAAGCTAACAAAAGTCTATTAAATGTTCATTATCTCAATTTGTTTTAAAGATTTTCCTAACGAGTTTGTAGTGTCAAAACACATTTTTAATGTACAGCAAGATGTTCCTTTAGTAATCTAAGGTCCCATTTACAGTACATAGACAATAAAGGACGTGCTTGGCTTCCTCTCCTTAGACCTTAATCCCTTTTACAGTGTTTTATTTAGTTAATTAAGGTGTATTGTAAAATGTCTTGTTTCAGTGTTGAGTTATACTTAGCTTCAGCCTCTCGTGTCATATCTGCTTCCAAAAAAACTACATGTCAATAGTCCAAATGCCAAACTCAAGGATTATTCTGCAATCCACTGACTTCACAGTGATTATGTCCAATTCTTATCGAAAGTGTATTGTGCTTTTCCTTAAACACACATTGCCAAACAATATCTCAATAAGATTTCCATCAAAATAAGACACACAAACTGTAGCTTTTACCCCCATTTCCACCCAAATCACCTCAGAGGTGGAGTTTTTTTTGTTAAACCTCTCTAAAAAGGTCAAATGTCACTTGTTTTGCATCAATCTACATACAGGGTACTTATTGTATGTTGTACTTTGGATTCCTAAAGCTTTTAGTCTACCTTACCATCATCCAAGGGTAGTTTTCACTATAAGTAAAAAATAATTTTGGATTGACACTATAATTTACAGTTTTTTACTATGTTCAATCTGAATTTTCTTTAAAATAAAACACATCTATATTGATTCTGACTTTTCTACATCCAACTCACAGGTTTATCATTACTTAGAGAAAAAAGATTATTAATTTAACCCTTTTAGAAGGGAAGATATGGTCATTTGTTCTGGGAATGTCATTTTCGAGCCTGAGACCTGAAAAACAGGCTCAGGGCTTAACAGGTTAAGGTGTATTGTAAAATGTCTTGTTTCAGTGTTGGGTTATACTTAGCTTCAGCCTCTCATGTCATATCTGCTTCCAAACAAACTACATGTCAATAGTCCAAATGCCAAACTCAAGGCTTATTCTGCAATCCTCTGACTTCACAGTGATTATGTCCAATTCTTATCTAAAGTGTATTGTGCTTTTCCTTAAACACATATTGCCAAACAATCTCTCAATAAGATTTCCATCAAAATAAGACATACAAACTGTAGCTTTTACCAGTTAACCTCTGCATAGATACGGGCAATCTGAGAACACTTGTCAACTACAAACATTGACAGTAGTTCAAAGACCACTGTTTTGGTCAAAATAAGATTAAGTACCTGATAAGAGAGTGATTTATGACCCTCATAAACCTTAGTCCCGCCTCCAAATCCCTTTGATGTGGCACCTGTCACTCTGACATCTCTGACCTATGACCCTCTTATCTTTTATGACTTGTTTGTTTATTGTTTTATTGCCCTCTCATAAAAGATGTTGCTCAATAATGGGGTGATAAGACTTTATTGCCCCTTTGATGTGAAACCTGTTATAGTGTCCTTAGTAGGTCATTGTCAACGTTGTGGTTGTAATGCCCTCTATAAGGCTGTTGCTCAATAGGGGGTGATACGACTATTGCCCCTTTGATGTGACACAGACCATATGTAGAGACAAATGGTAGCAATTCTCACAATGTAAAATAATAATTGCCTTAAATACATTGAAATGTTAAAGCTGACAAAAATATCATGTTGCTGAGTAAAATCGAAATTTAACTTTTTAAAAGCAAGGAACACTCAACTTCCCTGATGTCAGTATTTAGTCATGTTTAATGGAATGTATATCAGTGTATTATAGTTGTTACTTTATCTATTTAAACCGCAACGTTTCTCGATTCTTTGTACAGTATGAAAGGGGTCTTTGTACCTTTGACTCCATGCTGAAGTTCACTGCTAACCCTCACTGCTGTAATATAACCTTATATTACCACAAAAGAGTCAATAATTAATATGAACCCACTATTAAAGAACATTACCTTATAGAGGGCATTACAACCACAACAGGTGACCGAAACAAGTCATACTATCGTCATTGACTATAATGGCTTACTAGGGGGATAATACAACAGGTGTCACATCAAAGGGGCAATAGTCTTATCACCCCCTATTGAGCAACATCCTTTATGAGGAGGGCAATAAAACAATAAACAGCTAAACAAGTCATACTATCATCATTGACTATAATGGTTTAATCGTTGACTATAATGACCTACTAAGGACACTATAACAGGTTTCACATCAAAGGGGGGATAAAGTCTTATCACCCCACTATTGAGCAACATCTTTTATGAGGGGGCAATACAACAATAAACAAACAAGTCATAAAAGATAAGATGGTAAAGGTCAGAGATGTCAGAGTGACAGGTGCCACATCAAAGGGATTTGGAGGTGGGACTAAGGTTTATGGGGGTCATAAATCACTCTCTTATCAGGTACTTAATCTCATTTTGAGCAAAAGAGTGGTCTTTCAACTAATGTCAATGTTTGTAGTTGACAAGACTTCTCAGATAGCCCGTATCTATGCAGAGGTTAACTGGTAAAAGCTACAGTTTGTGTGTCTTATTTTGATGGAAATCTTATTGAGAGATTGTTTGGCAATGTGTGTTTAAGGAAAAGCACAATACACTTTAGATAAGAATTGGACATAATCACTGTGAAGTCAGTGGATTGCAGAATAAGCCTTGAGTTTGGCATTTGGACTATTGACATGTAGTTTTTTTGGAAGCAGATATGACACGAGAGGCTGAAGCTAAGTATAACCCAACACTGAAACAAGACATTTTACAATACACCTTAATTAACTCAATAAAACACTGTATAAGGGATATGCTTAAGCTTAATCAACCATATTTAACTGTCCATTCTCCTCTCAGCCTGAAATATCAATCAATTCAATAAATGATAAAACAAAAAAGAAAAGGTTCTGGCTCAATTTCGGTTTAATTAGCTTGTTAGCTTATTGCAGCTGTGCATTATTATTATTATTATTACATGTTACTTGTTAGACGCTTTTATCCAAAGTGCATGTTGCTAGCGGGTTGCTAGGCCACCTCACTAGCTGCGCCAGGTGATGTAAACAAGAACACCTCCATAGACCAGACTGTCTCAGTTTGTAGATTGCTCGGTTCAGGGTCCAGCCTACGGCTGCGGTGCAGTTTCTCTATAAATCCATGCTGAATTGGACCTTCTGTTTCATTCTTCTTCTTTAATGGCGACTTCCAAACAGAGTAGACGACAATTATCGCCACCTACTGTATCACTGCAGCATTGTTCTTTGTTACTTCCGTTTCATTACAATGACTTACGTTATAGCAAGAATCCCCCTCACACACATAGGTGAAACACATGCACATTCCCTACTGACAATCTTTCAGTAAAATGTTTTGCGGAGTGTGTTTGTGAAGTTAATTTTCAGTTGTGTGTGTGTGAGGTGTTCAGTAGTGAATGTGAGAGTATTTCAGTAGTGTGTGTGCAAGGCCAGATGTTTTAAGTAGTGTGTGTGTGCAAGGCCAGATGTTTTCAGTAGTGTGTCTGTGTGAGGTGTTCAGTAGTGAATGTAAGAAGAATTCAATAGTGTGTGTGTGAGGTTCGTTTTCAGTTGCGTGTGTGTGAGGTTAATTTTCAGTAGTATGTGTGTGAGGTTTACGTTTCAGTTGTGTGTGTGAGGTGTTCAGTAGTGAATGTGAGAGTATTTCAGTAGTGTGTGTGCAAGGCCAGATGTTTTCAGTAGTGTGTGCGCAAGGTTAGTTTGAATTTTGGCCTCATAGTTATCTCAAAAACATTGATAAGAGTAAAGGGGTAAACTGGGACTTGTAAATAAATTAACCCCCCTCCTTACCGTTCTCTGTCATGTTCAGGTCTGCACAAAATAGATTCTTCCTCTGTCTGTCTGCTGGAGTTTTTAAGGGGAACCTTCCCTTTACACTTCATTGCTACAGAATATAATCTTATCAGTTTTATTGAGAGAAAATACTTCCTCTAGCCCCTATAGCTGCCTGCTTTAGATGCTATTTTAAAGTAATATATTTGTTAAGCTAAACTTAAAACAAGCACTAGTCTTGTGTGTGAGCAACCCTGAGGTCTAATAGTGGAAACCCTGTTATCTAAAAAACTGTTGTTAAGAGTGTAGGGTGAGTTGTTAAATTTAAGTAAAGGGCTTTCGCTAGTACGGGGATTTTTACACCCTCTCTGTCAATTATTCTTATCCTTACTGCGAGAAAGGAACTAGATTATCTGAAAAGATTACTTATTTTTTAAAACAACACTGTGGACACCTTTCCGATTCATAGTCGCAGGTAAAAACTCAAAGCCCCCCCCTCTGTGTTCATAGGTGCAGCAGGGTGGGGGGGGGGGGGGGTGTGAGGGGGGGTGTGTGAGGAGGTGTGTGAGGGTTTAGGGCTCTGATGTAGGTGCAGCAGGGTGGGTCTTATCACCCCCTTTTGAGCAACATCCTTATAGAGTTCATTACAACCACAACAGGTGACCGAAACAAGTCATACTATCATCATTGACTATAATGGCTTACTAGGGGGATACTACAACAGGTGTCACATCAAAGGGGCAATAGTCTTATCACCCCCTATTGAGCAACATCCTTTATGAGGAGGGCAATAAAACAATAAACAGCTAAACAAGTCATACAGATGTAGCAGCTTATTTCAGACTCCAGCTTACAGCTTCCTGCCTGCTACCTGCCAGCTACCTGCCAGCTACCTGCCTAAGACCAGTATCTGGGAATGTTAAGCCCTCCCACTATTTTCCAAGAGGGCGTTGCCAGATTTTCAATTTCAGGATTCAACCAGGAGATGGCGCTTCATTCACAAATACAGAAAGACAACTTTTCATGGACTTTCAGTTTTGTTTAGAAGATCATTTGAACACATCAATATTGGGTGCTCATACTCATACTGATATTCTGAACAAACTGTGCTGTTGTATTTGCTGTAAAGTGTCTTTACTGTAGGGTATTTTTATTATATGTACAGCACTTTGGCAACAGAAGATGTTTTTCTTTAAATTGAAGTTAAATGCATCAATCTGGTGCACTTTGAGGGCAAAATTAAGAGATTTATGGATACAGCTCTCAACACTCATATGAAACAGAACTGTTATAATAATGAAACTATGAAATAAGAAATGAATCAAATTAAAATGTAATTATCATATCATATATTATATAGTGTATTGTATTATTAAGTAATATCATGCATTAACCCCATTATAGCAGATGCCACATTGAATGGATGAACACATTTATGCATCAATAATTACAACAGAGTATTTTTAAATACAAGCTGTAAAAATAATTATATGTATTTAATACTAATAACATAATGATTAATTTCAGATGATAATACTTTTCAGTGTCTGTCTCATGCAGCAGCTGATCCAGTAATGAGTGACCTGGCCGACAGTAAAAATAAACATTTATAACTAGTTTAGGTTGTTAGAAATTGTTAGAAATTCTGCTCCCACCTAAGGCCAACATTGCAATTTTACAACATTTCCCTAAAAACTTACCAAAACGTAAACATTTTAAAAACTCTTTCATTTCTGCTCCAGAGGCTATACAACAACATCTGAAAGGTCAAAAAAACAAACAGGGCTAGACAGCTTCTTTTTGCAGGTTGTGGTACATTTACACAGCAGAGAAACAGACACCCTCTTCATTGTTGGGCACTGTCCCTGTTAAATAAATGAATAAATAAATAAAAACACCATTGCCACCGGTCATTCCAGTGCCAGTGGTCACTCCAGGGTCGGCGGCCACTAGTGTTAATTTTGTTGACTAAAACTATGACGAAATATGTTCGTCAACGACCTTTTTTTCCATGACTAAAACGAGACGATGACGAGACGGCACCGACGGCAGTAAACAATAACTGTAACGAAATCAACATGCAATATCGTTGACGAAAAGTGACGAGACGAAATATTATCCGAGATAACGTTACATCTGATAGTCAGTTTTTCTCCCAGCAGTTCCATTTCCGGGGCTGCGGCTGGGCAGCAGCTGTGTGTCTGTGCTGCGTGCGGCGGTACATTTGAATTACACCGGGCAGCGGCACACTGTGAACTGTCAGGAAGACTCGGGTCTAATTTATGGTCTAACTAACCTTATTTAACAGAAAATAAAATGGCAACAACAGGGCTTGGGAGCAGTGGTCGCGTTAACCAAATACCCCCCCCGTCAGCGCGAGTGAGTGACGAGTTGTGTACAGACTCGACAGGTAATAATGGATTATGACGGAAATGTCACGATCTTGTCCGTCAAAATGACTGACAACGAAAAAGTCTAATGCCACCACTGCTTGGGAGAAAGAAACGATGTGATATTTGGGCCCATTTTCACTACAATGAGGCGGAGAAAAAAGCGAATGCATTGTTTTATCAGAAGGGAAGCAATGTGGCCATAAAACAGCTGGTAAAAATACCACAAACCTGACCAGATACTCTCTGCAAAGCTGCATTCTTAATCATTCAACCTGTGTTTTTCATCAAATAAGGACAAGATATAATCTTATTGTGAAATAAGTTTGACTAAAATGACAAATTATTGGTTTTGGCTAGACTAGTTTGACTGAAATGTTCTATATAATCTGATGACTAAAAAAGACTCAACAGTTTTCATTGACAAAATGTAGACTAAAATAATTAGTTTTCTTTGACTAAAATAAGACTAAAATGCTCAGACTTTTAGTCGACTAAAACTTGACTAAATAAAAACAGGATGAAGGTGACTAAATATGACTAAAACTAAAAAGGAAATTTAACACAGGACTAAGACTAAAACTAAATAAAAAAATAGCTGACGAAATTAACACTAGCGGCCACACCTGATGAACCCACCAGGGCAGTTTCCTCAGAGCGAGAGGAACATTTTTATCAGGACAGCTTTTTTAAGGGACAGCATCGCCCAGAGATCTATGCTGCTAATATTTTCATGGCCATAACGCCATTTGTAACATATGGGAGAATGGTGAAAAGAACCAACTGGACTGGGACCAATGGGAAAATGCCTCTTCCCCTCAATGTGAAGCAAAAGATTGAGTCCTATGTTTCCAATCGGTTCCCAAATGTGAACATTATTTTGTATTTTTATTAAATTTGACAATGTCAATTTCCCTTTCCACTATGTCCAGATATCTTGGGTCAGTCTTGTCTTCCAAAAATCAGAAAGTAAAGTCCCTGGTTTGTGACAAGATGTGAAGTCAACACGTAGTCACTCAGAGGGGGTTACTATTTATTTTCAAATGCATATAGCCAATGCCACCCATTTACATGTACTGTAGGCTACACTGCTCTTTCAGTCAAGAATTTTAATTTGAATGGGATGGGGAGACGTGTGTGATTAAAAATGAGTGGCCAAACTATGGGCAAACTAAGACTTAGTTTTTCAGAAGAGAAAATGCAGATATTACACTCAGAAAATAAATGGTAGACATATCAGTACTCTTAGTGCCAAGTTGCTAAGCTGGCAAAACCTCAGTAAACATGCAAATGCTTGCCTTTTTTACAAGATTGTCAACGGCCTTACCTCACCTCCTCTTAGACAGTTTATTAACATACGCACAACTGCAACTAGGGTAACAAGAGGTGCAGAGAGAGGAGATTGCATTATTCCACTCAGAAAAAGTTCTTTCAGTCAGTCTTCATTTTCTGTTAAAGCTGCTCAGCAATGGAACTCAATCCCATCTCCAATCAGAGACCAGTCCACATTCACTTTATTTAAATCAAAACTCAAAATATGGTTAGTGAGGAATCAGCTCTGCCAACACTGACCCAATCTTCTGCTCCTTACAACCCACTGCCTGTGTTTTAACATGTTTTAACATGTTCTTTTGTTTTGTTTTATTTGTTTTGTTTTAATGTTCTGTATTTTAAATTGTTTTATTTAAGTATCCCAGTAATGTATGTTGCATGTTTTAAATGTATTGTATTTACTTGTTTAATATGAAATGTGTTTTAGATTGACTTTTAAAATCTGTCCAGGGACTACAGATGAAAAATAGCCTCTTGGCTAACTCTGGCACATTTACAGAAATGTTCATTAATGTGCACTGTCCCTGTTAAATAAATGAATAAATAAATAAAAACACCATTGCCACCGAAAAGTTTAACCACAAGAATCAAGACTATATGAGCTACCACTAAACAACTCACAGTCTGAAAATTACCATTAATAAAAACCCTGAACGTTTACTTTTCGTTTTAAACATCGTTTTAAGGTGTAAACGTGTCATTTAGGAACTGCGACAGCATAAATATGCGAACACAAACCTACAGACTGCTGGAGAAGAGATATCACAGTGGGGGGTTGGGACACACACATTCCGATGGCCAATTAGTTTTAAACAAAGAGTATACTCAACATAGGCCTACAGTAGGCAGGGGGGTGGGGGCTGGTGAACGGTATGGTCAATGTTTGTAAACACTGTGACATTTTGACTTTATTTGATCATTTCAGTTAAAAACTAACGTTCATATTTGTCTTTTTGAGAAGAGCCATATGAATATGTTAGTGGCTGTCCCAGCCCCATGGTCTGTCACAGTAGTGCGGGAAAGAGAAGTGCACTGTTTTGCCTGGCTGGACCTGTAATTTACAGGAAAGGAGTGCGCGCTACTAATGCCCCTTTCACACCGGCGCTTTTCCAGCTCCTGCTGGGAGCTAGAGCCTGAAAAGCGCCGGTTTTTCCTGTTCACACCGCAGCGGCGGCGCGTCATAGCTCCGGAATGCGGTTCACTTCCAGCTCCAAAAAAATTGTCGGTCCAGAGGCAAGAGCTTCGGAGCTATGACGCGGCGTCGCTTACGTCTCTTACGTCGAGGCGTGCAGGAAACCTTACTTTGACCATCCGTTCGCTGTTATTGATCATTGTGGAGATACATGGGCTGTACAGGTTGTCATGTCCGACTATCAGAAGTAGAATCATAATGAAAAATACGCCGGTAAAATGTGCCTGTAGAAAACGGCTTAGCAAGTAGTCAGTTTAGCTTCGGTTGCTATGCTAACATCACCCATGTTATACCAGAGAAACTTTCATAACAGCGTTGTGATGCCAAACAGCGTCAATTCAGACTGACACACATTCACTTAAGGGGAACTGGGGATATGTATCAGCTGCTTGTGTGACAGTCAGACAGTGAATACTTTAGAGCCGTGTGAGCTAACCCGGAGCTAACGGGAGAATAAACTCCCGTGGAAGTGCAGCCAGCACTGCAGCGGTCGGTAAATGCCGCTGAAACACATTAATAAACAATGAACCACGGCACTCTGGAGAAAAGTATAAGGTTGGAGAAGTCGTTATTTAATTTAATCTGGCTTCGTATGATTAAAAGCAACACGACCCGACGCAGTCCCCGGCCCGTTGTTGTTGTGGGAGAAAATCAGCGACGTAAACTGTGACGTCATGACGCAGCAGCGGCAGCTCTGGGCAGTGTGAACAGAGCGGGAGCTGAAAAGGGAAACGGGAGCTGAACCAGAAAAGCTCTCGCGAGGAGCTAGAAAGTGAAAAGCGCCGGTGTGAAAGCCGCATGAGAGACGCGCTACCATGGAAACCAAACAATGGTGTAGCTGTATTGAAGTCCGAGTGGAAACAGTAGCATTTGGAGCGTTATGTTTGAATGAAACAGCCAGGTCGTGACTCACAAAAAAAAAGTGTTACTTCACTAACTGTAAGCTTGTCACTCAGAGTAACCTACAGTTAACTTAACTGCTGGAGAAGAAAGATCAGGGGGGGGGGGGGAGAGAGCTGTGGCTGATGGGCCATGAGGTGTGTAAACACACAGCATTCAGACTGTTTAAAAAACGGTAACAACGGATTATTTTTTTTTGGCGGATGCATGTCAATTTAAATCAATACATAAAACTATTTTTTAAATCAATAAAAACATTTTCTAAATCCATAAAAGCATTTCAATTAATATTGGGAGTCATGTCGTTACTTTGTTGAGAATGTGGCCATGTAATAAGCAGGATAATTTGCAGCGACTTTATGGGCTACGCGTCGGGATCCTGATCTGCCTGACAAGGCTCCATTAAAATATAAATATTTTTAGTGAATTACTGAGTTTAGGCACGTTAACCTGTTAAGCACTGAGCCTGTTTTTCATGTTTCAGGCTCGAAAATGACATGCCCAAAACAAATGACTACAACTTAACTTCTAAAAGGGTTATATGAATAATTTCTTTTATCAAAGCAAGGTTACATCTGTGAGTTGGATGTAGAAGTGTCAGAATCAATATAAATGTTTTTTATTTTAAAGAAAATTCAGATTTTACATAGTAAAAAACTGTAAATTATAGTGTCCGTCCAAAAATTATTTTTTACAGATAGTGAAAACTACCCTTGGATGATGGGTTAGTAGACTAAAAGCTTTAGGAATCCAAAGTACAACATATAATAAGTACCCTGTATCAAGATTGATGCAAAACAAGTGAAATTTGACCTTTTTAGAGAGATTTAGCCAAAAACCCCCACTTCTGGGGTCATTTGGGTGGATTTGACCTATCTCTGGCCACCCTTGCTCGATTTGGATCGTTGACACACCTTTCTGACCGTTAGAGCCAATAGAATCGAAGGGGGAGGCCCACACACACACTCATTGTAAAGAGAAAAGGTGGGGGCTGCGCGTCTAGAAAAGAAACTAGATTTGCAGATTTTCTCCTTCTGGAGTTTGGAAACTAAAAAGCAGTTTTATTGCTTATGGATTATCAGAAATAATTTCAAAGAAGACACAGATACATAGGATGAACCTATGGATTAACTGCAGTATCGTTTTTTTATCGTTTGAATGCCATTGAAGACCAGTTTTGACCAAGGTAAGCCATGTTAGCGTTTCTAGCTACTTAGCTCCACATGTTATGATGTACGCTTTCGTTTATAGCGTCGCAAATGTTTATCACTGAGTGTTGAGGAGGGTACCACTAGATTCAGTGTCTCCAGGACACCAAAAACGAGTGGTTAGTTGTGCATCTAGGATAAGTAATAAAGGAGTTATGAGTGAGTTTAAGTGCCGTTTTAGGTTACATTTTTTCGCTCGTGGCTAATTCAGAGGCTTAGCATTGTGGGTTTTTTTTGAAAAAAAAAATTAAAAATATCAGTTAGCTGAGTTTCTTCCCGTTACATGGATATAACACATTCATAGTTTTATTCAATATTAAGATTCCTTAGACGTTGTTTCCTGCAAATGACGCGTTTATCCGCCCGGTACCGGGCAGATGGTGCGTAACAGGTTAATAACGTTTTAATGAAGTTGAATACAGAATATTCATATTTGTCAGTGATTTCATGTCAATTCGGCGAACATAAACATAAATGATCGTGGTGAAGATGATGATTAAATTAGGATTAAAAATCGAGAGCCGGCTGCATTTCCTCTCGTTCGTTTTTTTCGACTAAACAACATTATTTTGTTAAATAACAACATGGTGATGTTTTGTAAATGATTACGTGTCTCTTATTTAGCACAGACTATGATCCTATCCGTGACATATGGATCTTAACAAAGATCCGCTATACAGTATTACCAGACATACTGGTATCTGTATCGAAGTTGATTTCACATGCGCTCCAGTGTGGAACCCCACTGCACCCCCTGGTGGATCAATGATCCATTGCAGCTGGCTTCACAATAATTACATCTCAAGTCAGACTGTGGGCAGTCTCTTGATCACGGACCGTTCACGGGCCGTTCACGGACCACGACCCTCGCGTTTCAAACTGTCCTAAATTAGCTGCTACATCTGTACTATCGTCATTGACTATAATGGTTTCATCGTTGACTATAATAACCTACTAAGGACACTATAACAAGTTTCACATCAAAGGGGCAATAAAGTCTTATCACCCCACTATTGAGCAACATCTTTTATGTGGGGGCAATAAAACAATAAACAAACAAGTCACGAAAGATAAGAGGGTCAAAGGTCAGAGATGTCAGAGTGGCAGGTGCCACATCAAAGGGATTTGGAGGCGGGACTAAGGTTTATGGGGGTCATAAATCACTCTCTTATCAGGTGCTTAATCTAATTTTGACCAAAACTGTGGTCTTTGAACTACTGTCAATGTTTGTAGTTGACAAGTGTTCTTAGATTGCCCGTATCTAGAGGTTAACTGGTAAAAGCTACAGTTTGTGTGTCTTATTTTGATGGATATATTATTGAGAGATTGTTTGGCAATGTGTGTTTAAGGAAAAGCACAATACACTTTAGATAAGAATTGGACATAATCACTGTGAAGTCAGTGGATTGCAGAATAAGCCTTGAGTTTGGCATTTGGACTATTGACATGTAGTTTTTTTGGAAGCAGATATGGCACGAGAGGCTGAAGCTAAGTATAACCCAACACTGAAACAAGACATTTTACAATACACCTTAATTAACTAAATAAAACACTGTAAAAGGGATTAAGGTCTAAGGAGAGGAAGCCATGCACGTCCTTTATTGTCTATGTACTGTAAATGGGACCATAGATTACTAAAGGAACGTCTTGCTGTACATTAAAAATGTGTTTTGAAACTACAAACTCGTTAGGAACATCTTTAAAACAAATTGAGATAATGAACATTTAATAGACTTATGTTAGCTTATCTTTTCAAAACCAAGGGTTGCCACTTAATTTGCCCTCAAGCTAATGCAATTTTGTGAAATGTTTCTGTTTATTGACATTAGCTCTTCTTGTTAGACTGTGGTTTATATTTGTTTTTTGTTGGAAATGTCACCCCTGAATTGAAATCCAGTACTCATAAAACAGTACATCTACACTGGGAGCAGATAGACAATAATAAACACACTGTTGCATCACAACATGTAAAACATTTGTATTGATTGAGCCTTGACATCTCACATCTCGCATGTTGTTTTCTTTCTCCCTCGGCTTCTCCTTGTGTCTCACTCTCAGCCTCTCTTCCGCTGCCTCTCTCTTCGACACTTCCCACCGCCACCTCCTGTCTCCTTCAATTTCAATCTCCCTCTGATTTCCCCTCTCCTGTAGTTCTGTGATGGGAGATCACAGCCGAGGAGTATGTGGAGAGAACATCGTTGATCCAGGGCATCAGAGAGCAGACTTTGGTGTAAACGCCAGTGTAGTTGGGTTGAGCGCAGCCCTGGCCCCAGGACATGACACCCTGCAGCTCTCCGTTTCACACCAGAGGACCACCAGAGTCACCCTGAGCAGGAGAGAGACATCACTTTATTCCCTCCACCTCATTCAATATAACCTCATTGTATGTGCCAAGTAATTGTTTGAAAATACCTGACAAGCATCCTTGCCTCCCTCTAGGTATCCAACGCACACCATGCGGTCAGTGATCAGGCCGGGGTAGGAGCCATCGCAGTCTTTGTGAGAAAGGATGGGGACTTCCACACACTGGAGGTAAAATGGGTTGAACACTGCAGATAAGAGCGAGACAAAATGATTAGGAGGGACACAAAAAACACCCCAATTCAGCCTTATATCATGTGTTAAAATGCACCGATGTATTAGTGACTCCAGACTATCAGAAACATGCATTATTGATTGTACTGTATATAGCATCACGCTTTTCCAGCTTGATTTCTCAAATTACATGTTTTCTGTAAATATGTGACCTGCTCTATCGAAATCAGTCGCATTGACCCGAAGACACATTTTGAGTTGGATACACTGTTGGAAAGAGGAGATTCCTAGCTTTCTAATGATATCAAGATTGTTTTTGTACTCCAAATATTAAGCAAAATACGTCACATTATATAATGACTGTCACCGAGTCATCATTTTGAGAAAAAGGCCTTCAAAGTTTCCTCTTCTCTGGAATCCATCGATCTGATTTATTAGCGGAGCAAATGATCAAAATAGTCCGGGGGGAAAATATTTCCGTTTGGATTACTGGTCTGGGGGAAGCTCGCGAGTGTGTGTGTGTATGTGTGTGTGTGTGTTGGTGTATTTTTGCGTTTGTGTATATTGTGTTTGTTTCCCGGGGAAAACACTCACGAGAAACACCGGCTGTTGTTATGCTTGCTGTGACGTTAAGTTACTCCGTTCTCCGCTTGTAAATATGCCGTTACAAGCTTCATAGTTGTATTTATCATCTAAATTTGCCAAAACAAGTTTAATATTCTGAAAGCCAAGACTTTGTTTAATTGAAATCAGATGAAAACAAACTGTAACGGACCCTGCCGTGTTATCTATGATTACTATATGCCTTACATTCATAATTTCAGCCGGAGGGAGGGGGAGCTGCGCTCCGGAAGAGCAGATTGCGAGCGAGAGGTGCCTGTCATCTTCCCTTCACAAGCTTCACAAATGTATTTATCGTGTGATTTTGGAAATAAAAGTTTCATATTCTGAAAGCCAAGACTTTGTTTATTTAAAATCAAACAAAACACCCGAACCCCGAAAAAATAGTTTTTTACGCAAATCCACGTTTATTTTGAAATGAGCCGTTGCGACTTCCGACTGATTTCGATAGAGCGGGTCACATATGTTTACCTTAAATGGCCAACATCACCATCTACTCTATTAGTTTTAAATAATCTGCCATCAGTGCTATCCTACTACAGTAACCATAACTAGCTAGGACACGTTTGGCTTTGGATTTTGAATACTATATAGTCATTTCATGCAGTATGTAGCCATCAAGTGCATTGCCAACATTATACTGGCTTCACTCGCTTTTTAGGATGGTTCCTAACTGAGGGAAAGGATCCAGCAGCCATTATAAAAGCTTGGCGAATCCTTTTGAACGGCAGGGAAATGTGCTTTAATGTTTCCTCTCATCATAGGGTGAGCTACAATATTCTGTTAGTCCTCAAGCAAACTGTATATATCACGTTTGCTCTCAAATACATTCTTATGAGACAGTCTTAAGCATTAGATGATTGCTTACTGTTATATTTTTTCCTCTTGGTACATGTTTTATTTCATAAAGGTTTTATAGGTTTGTGCGCCAGTAGCTATGGTGGTCTGTTGCATCCGAGGTAGATGAATTAACAGCAGTTAAGAAACTACTGTTATCAATACTCAATGGTTTATTAAAGGCTGTGGTTATATTATGATTTAAATCTATGGAAGGCCATGGGTGCTATATTTTATCAAGTTGTTTTTCTTCATTTTTTATTTCATAAAGGTTTTATAATCTTTAGCGGCAGTAGCTAAGCATGGTGGTCTGTTGCAAGTGAAGTAGTCCACTTAAACTTAAACTTTGGGGTTCCAATGGGGGTCCTGCCAACACCATGTCCTGTCCCATTGGGGGTCCCGCCGACTACTGTTCTGCCGCGGGTCCTGCCAACTCCTTGTCCTGTTCCGTTGGGGGTCCCGCCAACACCTGTCCTGTTGGGGGTCGCGCTGATACCGGCCCATGTTCCGTCCGGGGTCCCGTCTATGACTGTCCCGTCGGGGGTTCCGTCTACACCTGTCCCGCCGGCTCCGGTTCCGGCGATCCAGCTGACCCCGGAGGGGCCTCATCGCCCCCTAAGCCGCCTTCCTGCCCGTCCTCCGGAGCTGTTTGATTTTGTCCTGTCTAGATCTGTCTCTGGTTTCCTGTTTTATTTTGAAAAGTGTTCACCCCCCATCTTGTCTGTTGCTTCCTGTCTCTGTGTTCCATCCTGCTTGATTACCCGATAGTGTTCACCTTGTGCCCCTGTGTTTTCTCCTCCCTTCCCACCTGTGTCTTGTTCATGTGATTAGTCTTGTGTGCATTTAAGTTCTGGTTTTTCTGTCTGTCATGGTGAGATTCTTAACGTTGTTGGAAGGGTTTATGTTCTGAGTGACTTTATGTTTTGCCTTGCCTAGTTTTGACTTTGTGTGCCTGGCCTAGTTCTGGAAATAAAGGATTCCTGCTTTCAAACCTATTTTCTGCATTTGGGTCCTGCGTACCTTGCCCTCTAGTCGTAACACCTTGGTCCACATTTTAAATAAGGTGCACAGATGACATAACCACGGGGTGTTGCGCTAAGATTGGGCCGAAGTGGGCAAACACAAAATGAGGAGTGTGATAAGAAAGTACATTTGGTTTGAAACTGAGTGCCAAGACTGTGAGGACACAGATTGGGTCAAGAGAAATAGGGGGGGAGAGGAGAGGGGGAGGCGGGGGGGCGGTCAGGTGAGGGGGACGAGCACTGTGGGGCTGCTGGGATATAAATTTGAGCCGAAGTGTGTGTCCAGGAGTCTTCTGAACATTCACCTGACACCATGAAACTCCTGGCTCTGCTGCTGCTGATCGGAGCTGCTGGTAAATACACAGTAATACAATAGTGTTTATTTTTTTATTTAGTCTTAGTCCTGTATCAAATGTCCTTGTTAGTTTAAGTCATATTTAGTCACCTTCATCCTGTTTTCATTTAGTCAAGTTTTAGTCGACTAAAAGTCTGAGCATTTTAGTCTTATTTTAGTCAAAGAAAACAGTAACTATTTTAGTCAAGATTTAGTCGACTAAAAGTCTGAGCATTTTAGTGTACTTTTTGTTAATGAAAACTTGACATTTGAGTCTTTTTTAGTCATCAGATTATATAGAAAACTTCAGTCAAACTAGTCTAGCCAAAATCAACAATTTGTAATTTTAGTCAAACTTATTTCCCAATAAGATTATATCTTATCCTTATTTGATGAAAAACACAGGTTGAATGATTAAGAATGCAGCTTTGCAGAGATTATCTGGTCAGGTTTGCGGTGTTTTTACCAGCTGTGTTATGGCCACATTGCTTCCGTTCTGATGAAACAATGCATTCACCTTTTTTCTCCGCCTCACTATAGCGAAAATGGGCACAAATATCGCCTTGTTTCTTTCTCCCAAGCAGTGGTGGCGTTAGACTTTTTCATTGTCAGTCATTTTGATGGACAGGATCGGGGGGGGGGGGGGGGGGGGGAATATTAGACAGAATGATATGATGATCTCCGCGCTACGGGTGCTGTCATGTCATATCCAAGGATTAGAGACGGTTGGATGCTGCTGTTTTGAGCATTGCAATATATTTATCTTCACTATGTTATTTATTTATGATTATCTTTAGGCTCAGCAAAGATTTGATGTCAGCTGTTGCTGACTTTTTAGTTAATACTGAAATAGATCCCTGCTGGCTTTTTCTTTAAATACAATTTTAAAATGTCGATACAGTAGCTGTTCTTTTTTTAAATGTCTATGCTAAAGTTTTTATAGGTGTTGCTATCTGCTTTGTGTAGCGTGGTTCTACAAGCAAGTCAGTGCATTCATTCGGTTGTATCAGAGAGTTACAAGGGTCTGTAAATGCAATGAAAACAATTGGCCACAGCAAATCATTTATATTAAAAATGTAATGTTTACTTTTGAATACTCCATTTCAAAGAATGTATTGAATAATTTAATTGATATATGTGTATAAATCATTTGTCAAAACAGGGCTACATTTGATTAAATTATAAAAGGTATATGTGGTCAAAGGAAGAGCCGTTTGGGAGCCGAAAGAGCCGGCTCTTCTTGGTGAGCCGAGCCAAATGATCCGGCTCACTAAAAAGAGACGGAATTCCCATCACTAAACACAACTGCTGACCAGCCGCAACACCGGCAATTTCACTGCATAGTTTTAGTCAACGCAATTAACACTATAATACACACATTCACAAAGATACACACAGAAACAGTAAACAGTACATAGAAAACATACTGTAGTGTAAGATATTAAATACAAAATATGAATGGTTGTGGTTGAGGATAACTTTAAAACACAAATGTATCTCTTTCTCTGTTTGTGTGTGTGTGTGTGTATGTGTGTGTGTGAAACAGCTGTAACAGCTGCACCAGCTGCAACAGCTGCAACAGCTGCAACAGCTGCAACACCTGCATTGAATTTTGCTGCAACAGCGGCAACCCCTGCAACAGCTGCAACACCTGCATTGATTTTTGCTGCCACAGCTGCAACACCTGCAACAGCTGCAACACCTGCATTGAATTTTGCAGCAACAGCTGCAACAGCGGCAACCCCTGCAACACCTGCATTGAATTTTGCTGCCACAGCTGCAACACCTGCAACAGCGGCAACAGCGGCAACACCTGCATTGATTTTTGCTGCAACAGCTGCAACAGCAGCAACAGCTGCAACACCTGCATTGATTTTTGCTGCAACAGCTGCAACACCTGCAACAGCGGCAACAGCTGCAACACCTGCATTACATTTTGCTGCAACAGCGGCAACCCCTGCAACAGCTGCAACACCTGCATTGATTTTTGCTGCCACAGCTGCAACAGCGGCAACCCCTGCAACACCTGCATTGAATTTTGCTGCAACAGCGGCAACCCCTGCAACAGCTGCAACACCTGCATTGATTTTTGCTGCCACAGCTGCAACACCTGCAACAGCGGCAACACCTGCATTGAATTTTGCTGCAACAGCTGCAACAGCGGCAACCCCTGCAACACCTGCACTTAATTTTGCTGCAACAGCTGCAACAGCGGCAACCCCTGCAACAGCGGCAACACCTGCATTGATTTTCGCTGCAACAGCTGCAACAGCAGCAACAGCTGCAACACCTGCATTGAATTTTGCTGCAACAGCGGCAACCCCTGCAACACCTGCAACACCTGCATTGAATTTTGCTGCAACAGCTGCAACAGCGGCAACCCCTGCAACACCTGCATTCAATTTTGCTGCAACAGCGGCAACCCCTGCAACAGCTGCAACACCTGCATTGATTTTTGCTGCCACAGCTGCAACAGCGGCAACTCCTGCAACACCTGCATTGAATTTTGCTGCAACAGCGGCAACCCCTGCAACAGCTGCAACACCTGCATTGATTTTTGCTGCCACAGCTGCAACACCTGCAACAGCGGCAACACCTGCATTGAATTTTGCTGCAACAGCTGCAACAGCGGCAACCCCTGCAACACCTGCACTTAATTTTGCTGCAACAGCTGCAACCCCTGCAACAGCGGCAACACCTGCATTGATCTTTGCTGCAACAGCTGCAACAGCGGCAACCCCTGCAACACCTGCATTGAATTTTGCTGCCACAGCTGCAACACCTGCAACAGCTGCAACACCTGCATTGATTTTCGCTGCAACAGCTGCAACACCTGCAACAGCGGCAACAGCTGCAACACCTGCATTGATTTTCGCTGCAACAGCTGCAACACCTGCAACAGCGGCAACAGCTGCAACACCTGCATTGAATTTTGCTGCAACAGCGGCAACCCCTGCAACAGCTGCAACACCTGCATTGATATTTGCTGCCACAGCTGCAACAGCTGCAACAGCGGCAACAGCTGCAACACCTGCATTGATTTTTGCTGCCACAGCTGCAACACCTGCAACAGCGGCAACACCTGCATTGATTTTTGCTGCAACAGCTGCAACAGCGGCAACCCCTGCAACACCTGCATTGAATTTTGCTGCCACAGCTGCAACACCTGCAACAGCGGCAACACCTGCATTGATTTTTGCTGCAACAGCTGCAACAGCGGCAACCCCTGCAACACCTGCATTGAATTTTGCTGCAACAGCGGCAACCCCTGCAACAGCTGCAACACCTGCATTGATTTTTGCTGCCACAGCTGCAACACACCTGCAACAGCGGCAACACCTGCATTGAATTTTGCTGCAACAGCTGCAACAGCGGGCAACCCCTGCAACACCTGCACTTAATTTGCTGCAACAGCGGCAACCCCTGCAACAGCTGCAACACCTGCATTGATTTTTGCTGCCACAGCTGCAACACCTGCAACAGCTGCAACACCTGCATTGATTTTTGCTGCCACAGCTGCAACACCTGCAACAGCGGCAACACCTGCATTGATTTTTGCTGCCACAGCTGCAACCCCTGCAACAGCGGCAACACCTGCATTGATTTTTGCTGCAACAGCGGCAACCCCTGCAACAGCTGCAACACCTGCATTGAATTTTGCTGCCACAGCTGCAACACCTGCAACAGCTGCAACACCTGCATTGAATTTTGCTGCCACAGCTGCAACACCTGCAACAGCGGCAACACCTGCATTGAATTTTGCTGCAACAGCTGCAACAGCGGCAACCCCTGCAACACCTGCACTTAATTTTGCTGCAACAGCGGCAACCCCTGCAACAGCTGCAACACCTGCATTGATCTTTGCTGCCACAGCTGCAACACCTGCAACAGCGGCAACACCTGCACTTAATTTTGCTGCAACAGCTGCAACAGCGGCAACAGCTGCAACAGCTGCAACAGCGGCAACAGCGGCAACAGCGGCAACAGCTGCAACAGCTGCAACAGCGGCAACAGCTGCAACAGCAGCAACAGCGGCAACAGCGGCAACAGCGGCAAGAGGGTGACTCTGGCAGCCCTCTGGTGTGTGACGGAGAGGTGCACGGCCCAGTGTCATGGGGTCAGGGATCTCTGGTGCCAATCAAGACTCTTAACACACATGTGCCAGAATGTTGAAAACTAAATAAAATCACTTGGTATTCACTTGTCTGTTCATGTCTATAATGTGAAAACATACACCAATCACTTATATGCTCAAGTAGGTGTTAGGTACATGTTATGTATTTGATTTAGTACCATTTAAGACAGTTTGATGGTGCTATATCGCTTTGATATACAGTAGAGGGTTTAAAAGCTGTTATAAGGAACATATTCATGGTATGGGTTAAACAGTGAGGTAGCACATTTCTCTCCCCAGTCCAACACACTCTCACTCCATAAACGTCCAGGAGCGACGCTTGGTCAGGGCCCTGTGGTGTGCAGTTGGGATGCGCAGAGGCTCCTTCAGCCTCACAAACGGACGCAAATTGCTTTCAACTGATTGCAATGTATTCCCATCTGCGGCGGGATTTGACGCTCATGGAAGCACCGTATCTCTGTATGTCGGCGGCTGTTAAAGGCAATGTGAGCGTCCATTCCCATTGGATAATGGAGAATTGTACACCCGGAAGTAAGTATTCCCCTTACTGTCGATTGATTTGACAGTGATATCTCCACTACTCATCAACTCAAAAACACCAGATTATCCTTGTTAATTAAACGGCATTGATAGGTTTTAGTGTACAATGCTTTTGTCACGTTTTCCCCTTCAATTCTGAGAAACAAGTAGTTTTCTATGAGTTTTGGATGGCCGAAGACATTACATTACCCACAATCCTCTCCAGCAACCATAGACTGTATATTGCAACAGGCAACAGCTTCGGTTCATGTTAATTTACAAACTCTTCAACTACAACCGTAGTTATATTTAAAAACATGTTAGAAGGCCTCACGAAATACTTTAATGTAAATACAAATACAACGTTCATAAACGAAACCGAAAACAGACGTAGGCAAGATCCTCAGCTCGATTATTGGATGGTTTAACCGCAATGCACGCTGGGATTTGGTGTTTATGCGATGTGAAATCCGAAAACATTTAAAAAAAAAAAAATAATACATTATTCCGAGTGTGCTTGCTTTTCTCTTTGAAAGTCATCACATAACGGCATTGTAATACACGTTTCGGCTCCATTAAATATTAGATATCTGCCGTAGTTGTCTATTTATAGAGCCCTGATGAGAAGACTTCTAGACAAACAGGAACAACTGCCGCCAAAACTGAAAACTTGACGTGGATCTTAAATATATAAGCAATTAAACAACATCTTACATTTCTTTTCACACAATACGTCTCCTTGCAGTATCAACACTAATTCGGCTGACTTTTATATTTGATCCAATTGGTAGATAGGTATTTACACCATAACGGTGCACAGCTGATAGAAAGGGACACCTGGTGGTTAAAGCACGTTATTGAATATTGAAAGGGATGTGCAGTAATAATGGAATACTAATAGTTAATTAAAGACGGTATATAATGACTATTTTGCACATCCCTTTCAAGATTTCAAGATTTTCTATTTATAATATCAGTTAAAATAAGTGCTTAACATAGTTAACATTGTTTAAGCACTTATTTTAACAGATATTATACATATGTATTATACTCTTATAAGATGTATGTAGATAGTATAATAAATGTGCAGAATATGACAGTTTAATGGTGGAGGTATACACACATATTGATAGATGTCTTGTAATACTGTTGAGGAACCTGCGACCCAAGTTTGTCATTCATTGCATAACTACACCGTAGTTGTGTATAATATGATATGTCAATAAACCTTAGAAAATCTTGAAATCTTGAAAGGGATGTGCAGTAATAATGGAATACTAATAGTTAATAAAAGACTGTATATAATTACTATTTTGCACATCCCTTTCAAGATGTTCAATATGTGTGTATACCTCCACCATTAAACTATCATATTCTGCACATTTCTTGTACTATCTACATACATCTTATAAGAGTATAATACATATGTATAACATCAGTTAAAATAAGTGCTTAAACGTAGCAATGTTAACTATGTTTAAGCATTTATTTTAACTGATATTATACATATGTATTATACTCTTATAAGATGTATGTAGATAGTATAAGAAATTTGCAGAATATGACAGTTTAATGGTGGAGGTATACACACATATTGAAAATCTTGAAATCTTGAAAGGGATGTGCAAAATAGTAATTATATACAGTCTTTTATTAACTATTAGTAGAGAATAACGACGAGTAAAGAATATTCTTTATACTAGGGATCCTATTAATATCTAATAATAAAATTATAAAATGCAATAACGTGCTTTAACCAGTAGGTGTCCCTTTCTATCAGCTGTGCACCGTTATGGCGTAAATACAGCCTATCTACCAATTGGATCAAATATAAAAGTCAGCCGAATTAATGTTGATACTGCAAGGAGACGTATTGTGTGAAAAGAAATGTAAGATGTTGTTTAATTGCTTATATATTTAAGATCCACGTCAAGTTTTCAGTTTTGGCGGCAGTTCCTGTTTGTCTAGAAGTGTTCTCATCAGGGCTCTATAAATAGAGTTAACTACGGCAGATATGTAATATTTAATGCAGCCGAAACGTGTATTACAATGCCGTTATGTGATGACTTTCAAAGAGAAAAGCAAGCACACTCGGAATAATGTATTATTTAATTTTTTTAAAATGTTTTCGGATTTCACATCGCATAAACACCAAATCCTAGCGTGCATAGCGGAATATCAGTATGAGAAAAACGGCATCATCTGTCCTTTGACCCTCACATCGTACAAGGAAAAACTTCCAGAGAAAAACCCACAGTTAATATACACACATTCCTTCACATTTAAATTTAAATGTACATTAAAGTATTTCGTGAGGCCTTCTAACATGTTTTTAAATATAACTACGGTTGTAGTTGAAGAGTTTGTAAATTAACATGAACCGAAGCTGTTGCCTGTTGCAATATACAGTCTATGGTTGCTACAGAGGATTGTGGGTAATGTAATGTCTTCGGCCATCCAAAACTCATAGAAAACTACTTGTTTCTCAGAATTGAAGGGGAAAACGTGACAAAAGCATTGTACACTAAAACCTATCAATGTCGTTTAATTAACAAGTATAATCTGGTGTTTTTGAGTTGATGAGTAGTGGAGATATCACTGTCAAATCAATCGACAGTAAGGGGAATACTTACTTCCGGGTGTACAATTCTCCGTTATCCAATGGGAATGGACGCTCACATTGCCTTTAACAGCCTCCGACACAAATGAATGCCGTGCTTCCATGAGCGTCAAATCCCGCCGCAGATGGGAATACATTGCAATCAGTTGAAAGCTATTTGCGTCTGTTTATGAAGCTGAAGGAGCATAGGAGCGTCCCAACTGCACGCCTCGGGACCCTGACCAAGTGTCGCTCCTGGACGTTTATGGAGTGAGAGTGTGTTGACCTGGGACGTTTGTGTCAGAATCGAAAACAAAAAAAGAAGGAGCGCAAACGAGAGAGCTGCAGCGAGCGAGAGCAAAAGTCTGATCATTGAGAAAGAAGCAAAGAGAACTGCAAACAAAAATATATGTTAAGACAAAGAAAGGTATGGCATAGTATGTTGGAAAACGTTATTATGATGATGATGATGATGATGATGATGATGATGATGATGATGATGATAATAACATGAACAACATTATAGTATGGTATATAAATATATATGTATATACATAACAAATAAGAAAAAGAATGGTCATCGTATATAGCAGGGCTATTTAAACCTCTTCTACTAACCCGCCCCCCCGATATCGGGGGGAAAAACGCGTCATCTGAGGAAACAGTGTCTGAGGGCATCTTAATATTTAATAAACTATGAATGTTTTATATCCATGTAACGGGAATAAACTCATCTAACTGATAATTAAAAAAAAAAAAAAAAAAAAAAAACCACAATGCTAACGCTGAGCCTCTGAATTAGCAACGAGCGAAAAATGCTAACAGATTACTGCACCGAAACTCACTCATAAAACCTTATTGTTTATCTTGTCTGCACATCCAACACATCGATTCGCATCGTGAGATGACACAGAATCGATGGGTACATACATTATCACTCTATGATAAGAACTTGCGACTTTATAAACAAAAACAGACATCAAAACATGTGGCGCTAGGTAGCTAAAAACGCTAACATGGCTTAACTGTGTCGTTGTCTGGTCAAAACTGGTCTTCAATGGCATTAAAACGATAAAAACGCTGCTGGAGTTAATCCATAGGTTAATCCAATGTGTCTGTGTCCCTTTGAAATTATTTCTGATAATCCATAAGCAATAAACCCTCCTTTTCCGTTTCCAGATGTCAGAGCGAGAGATAGCTTCACTCACTGCAAAACTACATGCGCGAAGCCCCCCCTCCCCTTCGATTCTATTGGCTCTAACGGTCAGAAAGAGATGTCAATCACCAAAATCGACCAATGGGTTCCAGAGAACCGGAAAAAACGCCCATTTCCACCCAAATCACCCCAGAGGTGGAGTTATTTTTGCTAAACCTCTCTAAAAAGGTCAAATGTCAATTTTGCATCAATCTCGATACTGTGGCTGCGTCTCAGGTCCACTATTTTCATTTCCTCGGTCGTCGGTCGTCGGTATCACCTGAAGTTGATTTGTCTGCGCCATCTTGAGTAGCGTCCCATGGCTCTTATTTCTGCCGGAGGACCGAGGATCGAGGAGCGAGGAGCGATAATGGAGGAGCGATAACCGAGGAACCACCAGACCATCCTCCGGTGAAATCCTCAGATACTCTCCCCACCCCCTTACTGTGTATCGCTCACTGATTGGACGATGCAGTGCATGCACTGATCTGATGCTTCTTGACATGAGCAGAGTTTCCCAGCGGAGTGAAGAAAACACATGAAACTTACGGGACTCACTCCTCAGTTTATACTGTGTTTTGTTTCAATTAATGTATCATTCAGTTACAAATATGTGATATATCTGAACAACAAAGTGGTCAAAAATTATTTTATTCATTTATTGGAAACATTTTCATGATCGCTTTTTCGTTTTACATTTTCATTTATTGTCATTTCCATTCAGTCAGTCATTAAGTACTATTTAAAATGTTAATTTGCTACATATCCACACAAACAAACTAAGTGTGCAATCCAATGAATGTTGATCTAACTGGTTTTGATAGATAACATATCTCTTTTTCTTCTCTCAATTATTTTATTTCTATTGTGCACGGGGACAGAGCTGGCTGCTGTCAGACGAACAGCTGTGCGGCGTCATCACAAACGGGCGTCGCTTCACGTGACGCTCTGGAGGAAAGGACGTCCCATTGCTCTTAAAACTCATTTCCCTGCTTCTCGTGGTTTCCTTGCATCTCTCCATGCTTCCCTGGTGGGAGGGACTAAACGCAGGGAAACGACGCAAGTGAGGGACGCAAGGATTTCATTTAATCGACCTGAGATGCAGCCAGGGTACTTATGCTGTACTTTGGATTCCTAAAGCTTTTAGTCTACCTTACCATCATCCAAGGGTAGTTTTCACTATAAGTAAAAAATAATTTTTGGACGGACACTATAATTTACTATGTTCAATCTGAATTTTCTTTAAAATAAAAAACATCTATATTGATTCTGACTTTTCTACATCCAACTGACAGGTTTATCATTACTTTGAGAAAAAAGATTATTAGTTTAACCCAGAGATGGAGTACTCGAGTCCTGGACTCGGACTCAAGTCGGACTCGAGTGCCGATTTTCGGGACTCGTGACTCGACTCGGAATCCCGCACTGATTGACGCGACTCGGACTTGGACTCGTGAATTCTCGCGCACGATGACTTGGACTCGGACTCGGACTCGTGAATTATCGCGTACGCTGACTTGGACTCGGACTCGGACTCGTGAATTTTTCCCCCCATGATGACTCGGACTCGACTTGTACATTGACGCTCCGACTTGGACTCGGACTCGGACTCGAGCAAGTTTTCTATGGAGTCTGATGTCCTCTATCCTGGCGTGTGCACCGGCTGCGAGGCGAGTTCACGTACTGGGCCCCGCTATTCCAGTCTAAAGATGTCTAGAGACACACCCCGCATCGTGCTGTATGCTTTCACACATTCTGCTTCCACATTGGAAAAGAGCAGCGCAAAATGCTCTATGTGGAAACAATATTGAAGAGAAGGCTCCGTAACACATTACTCTAAACATCGAGTTCAGACATATAGGCTGTCTTGAACACTATCATCAGAGTAACGTCATCTAATCAATACATAAAGATTCAGCCGATAACACGAAAGCATATGGCTACTTAACATGCAGAATGACGTCATTCTGCATGCTAAGTAGCCATGTGCTTTCTGGGGCTAAATCTTTATCAGTAAACCGATTTAACCGGTAAAAGTTCCTTCAAAATAAGAGTCCCGATCTTATTACTATCAAAATAAAAGTGCAAACGAAAACTTTACCATAGGAAAATATTGGCATACAAATATAATCACTTCTCTAAAAGGTAACTCATTTTAAACATAGTTTATATATAATAATAATAATAATATTAGTAATAAGCTTTATATTTGTATAGCACCTATTACAAGAATTGTAGCCAAACTCGCTTCACAGCAGTTCAATAGACAGATTAGTATAACATGACAGGATAAAAGCAATGTAGAGGAGCAGCTACATTTCAACACATATATCCACGAAGATTAATACATGAAGACTTGTGACTCGGACTTGACTTGGACTCTTCTTAGGTGACTCGGACTTGGACTCGGACTCGAACACAGGTAATGATGACTCGGACTCGGACTTGACTCGGACACTCCTTGGGTGACTCGGACTTGGACTCGGACTCGAACACAGGTAATGATGACTCGGACTCGGACTCGACTCGGACACTCCTTGGGTGACTCGGACTTGGACTCGGACTCGACTACGACTCTCCCTTGGTGACTCGGACTTGGACTCGGACTCGAAGAGTGGTGACTCGAGAGTGACTTGGACTCGTGAATTGGTGACTTGACTACAACACTGGTTTAACCCTTTTAGAAGTGTAGTTATGGTCATTTGTTCTGGAAATGTCTTTTTCGAGCCTGAAAAACAGGCTCAGGGCTTAACAGGTTAATAGTTTTTGAATGGGGACAGTTGATGAAGTGATCCAAAATAAGGGCTCAAGAAAATTATGCCTTGAAATATGAGCAATCGTGTTAATAGCTTGTGAAGCTGACCGTTGAGCGGCCCGACCAAGCAAGGAGGCAGAGGCAAAACGTCCCAAATACACCCGGTGTGGGCATTTATTAAAATCATAGACACATGACTCACAGCCTCAATCCTGCTGTTCTCCCTGAACACATCCTGCAGCCACAAGGATCTCACACACACAAACAGGAAACACAGAGCCTAAATACCCACAGACTAATCAAACCAACAAGACACAGGTGAGGGGGGAGGAGACAACACAGGGCACCAGGTGCACACAATCAGCCGTAACAGACATGGGGGAAGGGGAACACTTTTCAGAATAAAACAAGAAACAGAGACAGACAGATCGTGACAAATAGATGCATAAATTACATGTATATTCACATGTTTTAGTGTAGAACAGATCAATATACTTCGTCAAATATGAAGCTATATTATCCGTAACGGAGGCCGAGATCTATGACCCCAGAGATCACCTCCGTTACATAGCTACAGATACAGCAATGTACTACAACAACATAGGAGTGCTTCTATTGTATGTTGCAGCGACGTGCAGTCAGGGGAGGCAGGGGAGGCAGAGCCTCACCTGTCATACTCCAATGTAACAGAAAAACACCTAAAGAAAAACTAAATAGTAATAATAATAAAATGTCTCCACTGATCTGTGTTGTAAGTGTGATTTCTGTATGATTCCAATCGCTTTTTATAGTAAAAATCAGCAAATTGGCCGAGCTCCGCTACAACTACTGTACATGGGAGCGATGAGGATTGAGGCAGGGACGAGCTCTGCCTCACGTAAGCCCACATTAACTGGCTGGAGCGCGGGCACTAATGTAGCGCGGGCACTTATTTTGTGAGCGCACTCAAGCCAGGCTCATTTGCTTACTGTGGGGTGAGGTGAGGCACAGATGAGCTCTGCCTCACCTCAGAATGCGTCACCCCACAGAAACTGGCTGGAAAGCGGGCCCTAAGCGCATGCCTGTTACCATCTCACTGTATGTCACCAATGTAATGTTTGTAGATCCCTTTATTACATTTATCCTCGCCATCCATAGTCTCTAAATAACTTATTTCACGTATATATGATATTTAGGCCCGCTGGTCTCATCATACAACGGCAATGAAAAAAGCACCAGGGGAGGCAGCCATAACCTCTGCCGCACTGAAGGGGCCGCACGTGAGCCCACAGGTTCTTGTTGCTACTGTTATTCTACGCCGAGACGGTAGACGCACACAACAAACTAGACTTTTGTTTTTAAACTAGAGGGAGATAAGGAGGACTTTTACAAAAAAGTAATGGAGATTGTTGTCCAGAAGGATAGCATGGACTTCATCTTCAAGTCAAGGTAAGACCACAATTGTAATGAACATGGAATCTTAATAAGAAAGAACAATCCAATATTTAGATTTTGGGTATCCTTTTGTTGAACGATCTGTTTAAAATGAATCGAAGCATCAGACTAAAAAAGCTTTTGAAAATAACCGAATATTTCGATTAAGGTCAAAATATAATATTTGTAAATCTGACTTTGAAAGAGTCACCAGCCATGAACCTCACCGCACATCACTGTTATGTTGTAAAAGCATGATGCAGAAATCAGGGAACCATATGCCCAAGGCATTCCTACAATTAGATGACATGTTCAGAACTCAGTACATGTACTGTCAAACTATAAAGTGCATCAGACAACTTAAATTGCTCAATTTGAACTATATCTAGAACATCACAATGTTTAACTAAAGTAATTTAACCTAAGTGAAGCCAACCTAAGGAGTGGGCACTACAGTCTGGAACTAGCTTACTTTTTAACATTCTACTCAAAGGGCCGGTATATATTACCTTCACCAATCGCATAGCCCTGGTATATGTCAAATAGTCATTATAATATTTTTGAATGTATCAACAACAAAAACTAAAAGTAATAGTATGGTATATCCAGGTATCATAACTTATTTTCTTTAAGTATTTGCGGTCGGGCATATTGGATATGTCTGGACATATTGGATATGTCTGGACATATCGAACTACTTGAAGCTTGGAACTGATGACTGACAGTAACCAAATGGTTTGTTTTTATGTTCTGGTGGTCAGGGTCTGATACCACACAAGAGTTGCTTATTACGTTAGCCCCAACCTAGCTTTTATTTCTGGATGGTTTTTACATTCACACCATACTTCTCAGTATTTAGCCAACGTTGCATAGCATATTTAAGTTAAAAGCTTGAAAGCAATAGCTTTAAATGAGGTTGAGTTAATAATAGACGCTAACTCTTATGGAGATTGGTGATTTAAGTTAAAATGTGGCTCTAATAATAGTATGGTATATCAGAATATCATCAAAAATATAAAAAGGTCCCACAAACTAGCCTTTTAGAGTCACAGTATAGTGTGTGTTGTTTGTGTGTGTTTGCATGTGTTTGGTATGTGTGTGGGGAGACAATGGGAGAAACTGTTATCTCAAAAACAGTAAAGAAACGCTGATGTTACATCCCTCAGAGATGTCTATTCTTCTTTTTTAAAACCCATACTGTGAGAAAGGAACTAGATTATCTGAAAGATTACTTTTTGTTTTAAACCAACAGTGTGGGGACACCTGCCATAGACAGAGTCACAGGGACTGAGCATAAAACAGGAAAGGGAGGTAAAAGAAGGGGGAGGGTCTGGAGTGGGAGGTGTGTTGACTCTGCAGAGTCACATGGACCCTAGGGTGGGGAAAAGGAAGGGGTAGATGATTAATTTGATAGATCTGACTTGATTGTTGTGATGGCTGAAGGAAGAGACACGGGCGAGGAAGAAGCAGAAAAATAACTTGTTTGGAAAAAGGACAGCACTAGTCTAGTCCTTTTTTTTCAAATGTATGTCAGTTTCAAGAAAAGATGAGAGGTTTTATGCATGACGTGCAAAATATCCTGCAATCCTACAAAAAAGAAAAAGAAGGTACAAGTAAAGTATGTTGAAAAATGTCATAAAAAGTGAGTTGTATGTTGTAATATTTGTATGTTGATAAAAATCTCTGTAGTTTTTCAAAATATAATGAACGAAGTCATAGAGGGAAACAATGAAAACAGCATCTTGTTACGCGCACCCGGAAGATTCGGATGCAAGTTTTCAGCGCTTGTCCGTGCATCCATATGCTCGTTACTTTAAAACGTTTTGATGTGATTTAGGTGCCTTTTTCTGTACAGTAGTATTTGCCACGACGTTGTCTTTAGACCTTCTCGACGATGTTCGTCGCATGAATAAGCGGCAGCATTAGGGCAATATCTGTGAATTACTCTCACACCCTACACACTACTGAAACCACAATCAGGTCATCTACGATCTACGGAGGCCTGCTCCCACCTGTAGAGTGGCTCCACGCTTCGGGCTAGGGGCCTGCTTTCACCGGGCGTGTGCTGCTGTGCGGAGGAGGATCTGCCACGGCTGGGGCCTGCTCTCCACCTGTCCTGGTTCTGCTGTTACGGAGGCCTGCTCCCACCTGTCGTGTGTTCCAGTGTCGTGTGCTGCTTGCTGAGGAGACCTCTTACCCCGGGGATACCACGGAGAGACCGGTGCGCTTCCTCGCTGCTGCTTTCGCCTGTCCTTTGCTGCTGTGAGGAGGAGGATTTTTGCCCCGGGAACATCGCGGATATTGTGTGCTGGTCTGGGAGGATGGCCCATATCGTGATTCTGCTGTGCCTGTTAACTGTTCTGGACTATGAGAAGATCTCTAGTCATCCTGAGAAGCCTACTGGATTCAGGTCTGTTCTGCCACCCGCAGTAGGCATCCCCTGCAAAGGGTCGGATGTGTTACACAAACAGTTACCGGTCACCTTGTCGCAGATAATCTGCTCGACAAAATATGTTTGTCTTTTTTGTTTGCCTGCGATGATGGTACTTCAGGACTGCTTCTTAAGCTCAAATCACACTCTCGCAGACTTTTCCGGTGATTCTAAAGTAGATGACAATGTGTGTGTGTCGATTAAGAGGAAAAGATGCCTGTTTTTTTTGTTGTTATTACTATCAGGAAATGTTCAACCTAACCCTGGTCCGCCCAGTAGTAGTAGTCAGATCGCTACTCCTGCTGATTTTAAAGCTAGATCTGGGTTGGGTTTCATCCACTTGAATGTGCGCAGTCTGTTAGGTAAACTAGATTTTGTCCGCATTTGGGCAAGCTCGACTGACGCTGACGTCATTGTGTTATCAGAAACATGGCTAAATAAAACTATTTTGGCCTCTGACATATCCTTAAATGGCTATAATGTGTATCGTACCGACCGGCCTAATAAAGGTGGTGGAGTTGCCATTTATGTTAAAAATAAGTTCAGTGTAACCACATTGATCTCCAAATCTGTCAGTAAGCAATTCGAATTTTTAGCCTTAAATATAGAAGTGGCAAAGGGGCAACAAGTCATGGTGGTGGGGTGTTACAGACCCCCCTCAGCTGTCAAGGACTCCTTGTCTTCACTAGCAAAACTTATATCACAACTAGACTACAAGGAAATAGTGCTACTTGGAGATTTTAACTGGGACTGGTTAACTGCAGTATCAGAGGATTTTAAAAACCTTTGTATCTCTCTGAATGTTACTCAGATTGTTGACAGTCCTACTCGCCCTAACGTTAAGTCCCCTAATAAATCATCCCTAATTGATCTCATTCTAACTAATGTTCCCTATAAATACCCATCTGTGGGAGTATTTGCAAATGATGTGAGTGACCACTGTGTTGTAGCCAGAATTAGGGACACTAAGGTCCAAAAGGCTAAACCCCGTATTATTATTAAGAGACACATAAAACATTTTGTGGAGCAGGGTTTTGTTCATGATCTGTTTGGGTTTGATTGGGGAAAAATCGATCTGTGTGCTGATGTTGAAACTGCATGGTCTTATTTTTATCTTGGTTTTATGGAAATTATAGATAGACATGCACCCCTACGTACTTTTAGAGTAAAGGGACGAGACAATCCTTGGTTTTCTGCTGAACTGTCCAGTCTCCTACATGAGAGAAACAAGGCCTGGGCAAAGGCTAGGAAATCAGGCTCAGAGGTTGAATGGCTGCGTTTTAGGCAACTAAGAAATAGCTTCACTTCACAGGTCAAAAGTGCTAAGTCGAAGTACTATTTGTCAGTTACTACAGAAAACCTAAATAATCCTAGGAAATTTTGGAAAGCCATAAAATCGCTATCCACCGGTGAGATCCGAAATGAGCTACCTCCGTGCATTATCACAGCATCTGGCTCTATATCGGACAGGGCTACTATGTTAAATTGTTTTAATGAGCATTTTGTGTCCTGCGGTTCTATGTTTGATTCTGTGACTAACTCTGTTTCTGTGAACACCACAGTCGGTGACTCTGAACAATGTGGTCTGGAAAACCCTTTCAGTTTTACTCCTTTTACTGTTGATGTTGTTCGTGAAGCTTTAACCAAGTTAGATCCTAAGAAACCGGCCGGCCCGGACAACGTGGAACCTTTCTTTTTAAAGATAGCTGCAGATTTTATTGCTCCACCTCTCACTACTCTTTTTAACCTCTCCCTCAGCACAAACACAATTCCAAAACTGTGGAAGTCAGCGTATGTCCTGCCTTTGCTGAAAGGAGGGGAGGCAACTGTTTTAAATAATTATAGGCCCATCTCTAAATTGTCAGTTCTGGCTAAGGTTCTTGAACGCCTAGTGAGTGAACAGGTAAAGGTGTTTTTATGTACAAATGACATCCTGTCTAAACATCAGTCAGGCTTCAGAAAAAAACATAGCACCATCACTGCCACAATGAAAGTGGTGAATGATGTGGCGAGTTTTTTAGATAATAACCAGAGCTGTGCAGCTCTATTTATTGACCTTTCCAAAGCGTTTGATACCGTCGATCATCGCATCTTAAAGCAGAGGCTACTCAGTATTGGCTTATCCAGCCATGCAGTGGGGTGGTTTGTGAACTACCTCTCTGAAAGGTCCCAATGTGTTCATTTTGATGGGCTGTCTTCTGAGTGGTTAAACATTACTAATGGTGTTCCTCAAGGTTCTGTTTTAGGTCCACTTTTATTCTCCATCTACATCAATAGTTTAGGTGAAAATGTCGATGGAGCAACCTTACATTTTTATGCGGACGATACCGTTATGTACTGTGCATGTCCCTCCATTAAGGAGGCTGTTGTTGAATTACAAACTGCTTTTAACATTATTCAGACTCAGCTCTCTGAACTAAAGCTTCTTTTAAATGTGGATAAAACCAAGGTAATGCTCTTTTCAAAAGCCAAAAAGACACCAGAGCCTGTTTTAGATATTTTAACTACGCAAGGAATAAAACTTGAAGTGGTTGCCTGTTACAAATACCTTGGTATCTGGCTTGATGATTGTCTCACTTTTAAACGTCATGTCAATAACCTGCTTAAAAAACTGAGGGTTAGACTAGGTTTCTTCTACAGAAACAAGTCCTGTTTCTCGCTCGAGGCCAGAAAAAGGCTAGTCACTGTGACCTTTTTACCTGTGCTGGACTATGGTGATCTGATTTATATGAATGCACCTGCCAATTGCCTGGTCAAGTTAGATGCTGCGTATCACAGTGCACTGAGATTTGTGACAAACTGTAAAGCATTAACTCATCACTGTACCCTGTATGCAAGGGCTGGTCTGCCTTCGCTAACTGTACGGAGGCTCAGTCACTGGTACATTTTTATATATAAAGCCATGTTAGGGAAACTTCCATCCTACATCTGCTCCCTGATCTCACGGCGAATTGTAAGTGGCTACTGCCTGAGATCGCATGCTGTGGTTTTATTAAATGTGCCAACTGCTAGGACTGTCTTAGGGAAAATAGCATTTAGATGCGCAGCTCCACTGTCCTGGAATAGTCTGCAATTAAAATGGAAACTGAGCAATCTGTTGCCACTAAATGTTTTTAAAGCTCGGTTGGATGCTACTGAATCGGAAGCTGTTGGTACCTGTGCATGTGGATAGTATGTAATTTGTAATCCCTGTAATGCTACTGTATGATGTCCTTTTGTTGTTCTGTTTATGTTTTTAATGTTTCATGTGGAACCTACTTGAGCAGGTCTCCCTTGAAAAAGAGGTCAATGATCTCAATGGGATACAACCTGAATAAATAAAGGTTTGAAATGAAATGAAATCTTATGTTAATAATAACATGAAAGAAGTCACAGTAAAGCATCTAAAAAAACATTTAAAAAAAGTCAGGCTATTAAAGTTATCAAAACTGCATTGTCTCACTGAAACAGCCTTAAAATCACTAACTTGCCAATTAGAATTGGATTATTAAAGAACATCTATTCATAAAAAGTACTTAATTTGTTATCAGTTGTAAAGTTTTGCATGCATTAAAGTGTAACTGAAAGTATCTTAGTAACACAAAAACCGCAAAAATCAGTAAAGTTATCAAAAGACTGCAATGTTTCACTGAAAAAAGTGTTAAAAATCACAAAAACTAGCCATTTAGAGTAACAGTCTAGTGCAGTGGTTCTCGACTGGTGGGTCGCGGACCCGTTTCGAGTGGGTTGCAGATGTGTGAGTTTGCTGAAAAAAGTCAAACTTATTTTGAAGGCCCGATTTTCTAACGCTGTGCATGCAGTAGGCGTTGGACTGGAAGTACCGGAGACCATAAACGGTTTTGAAAACTTCTGTCACGTAGTGATCATCTTCTCAATAAAACATCTTTGCTGATGTTTTTCGAGTCTTCTGGCCATCACAATCAAGATTGTTGCCGGAAGTCCCCACGGAGAATAACTTTGCGGTAGAACTATTCTTTATACATCCATGGGTAGAACTTCAGATACAAATGAACACATAATGAAATATGACCCCCGGTTTGATGATTGACAGGTCGCAGAACAATGGGAGCTATCTACCCTTACCCATAATTTAAAGTAATTCACACAGACTATCTCGTATTTGCTCTTCTCTCTGTGTGGAGCAGCAAGCTGTCAGAACAAAGTGAAAAACAAACAATGGCATAACATATTATTAATATGTACATAATATTAACCACTGGTCTAGTGTGTGTGTGTGTGTGTGTGTGTGTGTGTGTGTGTGTGTGTGCGTGTGTGTGTGTGTGTGTGTGTGTGTGTGTGTGTGTGTGTGTGTGTGTGTGTGTGAGGGGTGAGGAGTTCCTTGAGGTAGGGAGGGGCAGTTCCATGGATACACTGGTGAGTGAGGAGGGGGACCTTGTATTCAATCCTCAGTTCCACGGGGAGCCAGTGTAGTGATTTAAGGATGGGGGGTGATATGATCATATTTGCGCACCCTCATCAGGATCCTAGCAGTGCTGTTCTGGATGTACTGGAGCTTCTGGATGCTTTTTTTAGGGATCCCGATGAGGAGAGCATTGCAGTAGTTCAGCCTGGAGGAGACAGAGGCCTGGACAAGCTTTTCGGCGTCAGACAGAGTCAGTGTGGATACTATATATATATACTATTGTTGAAATTGCACCTATAACCTCAGGCTGTTCATCATCTGTTTGGCAAAGGCATTTATTTTGACCATTTTCAGAATGTTAATGCATTTCTCTACGCTAAAATAATATTTGGAGGTGTTGTTATTTATCATGCAATGGTTTTACTCGTCCACACCACTTGAGATAAAATCGGGATGAATGTGGCTTGTGAACAAAAAAGTGTTTAACAATGCTGCTCTCTGCTCGTACATTCCACCATTATTAAATAAAAAATGTCTGCAAAAAAAAGGGAGATACACACCACTTTCAAAAATAGACCCATTTATTTAGGTGGTAGGTGAAGAAAATTATCTGTCAAAAACAGAGTACAGGAAGCAGTCTGCAAGGCCAAAACTATGCAAGATGTGGCTCACTTATTAACTGAATACTGAGATAGTGATCTTGAGATGTAGATTTATCTGGAGCTTCTGGTAAAATCTCGTCCAATTATCTATGAGGGAATCAGCATTGCAACGTTTGCAGATGCAATGATTTTTTGCATTTGTGGTTGTCATGCCTTTGTTTATTTAATATTGCATTGTGTTTATTTGTATATACCTATTTCTGATTAGTATTGTTCTGTTTTAAGCAGTGCTGAATATCTCACAGAAGCAAAGTCTGCATCTTCCTCTCAGAGGGCTGGCATTTGTGTTTGTGCACATACAGTCTTTGAAACTATACTGTATATGAGATTATTCTATACTTGAAACAGTATGTGTCTCAAAAACTGTAAAATGTCATGATAAGTCTATGGTTCCCTTTCACAGAGCAATACATAAATGTCTTCCCTGTTGCACAAAATTATTTTGTAACATATGTTTTTTTTTCATGGATGTGTCTCATTCTGTCCTGACAGAAGAGCACCTTTGCAAGATAAAGACTCTAAATCAAAGCGAGAAATACCTGAAAATCAGCCCTCAGTAAAAGTGAAAATTGTTTCTGGTGTCATGTTTAGCTGTAATGAGTGGGTGGGACTGACAGGAAGATTTCTCACTGAGGCCTCCTACTGTCCAATAATTACACTACCATTATCTCAGCAGTAGGTTCAGCACTTATTCTTTATAATTAAAGCATTTTATGAGCCCACCTTAAATAATGGAAATTATTGAAATGCTTGACATTATAACCCTAACCCTTATGGAAAATGAAGGGTATCACATGACTGGGGAGAGAAATGTGCTAACTCACTGTTTAACCCATACCATGGATATATTCCTTATAACAGCTTTTAAACCCTCTACTGTATATCAAAGCGATATAGCACCATCAAACTGTCTTAAATGGTATTAAATCAAATACATAAACCTGTACCTAACACAGACATTGAGCGTATAAGTGATTGGTGTATCTTTTCACATTATAGACATGAACAGACAAGTGAATACCAAGTGATTTTATTTAGTTTTCAACATTCTGGCACATGTGTGTTAAGAGTCTTGATTGGCACCAGAGAGAAGACTGAAAAATAAAAACCAGGGCTGTGAACCAGTGGGAGAAGTGAAGCAAATAAACTGGTAATTTCTTTAGGGATTGGCTGCCAGGACCTCTTCAAACCAGGAGTGGAACTCACACAGTTTGATGTAGACTGTTCTAGCAAAATTCAATGCAGGTGTTGCAGGGGTTGCCGCTGTAGCAGCTGTTGCAGCTGTGGCAGCAAAATTCAATGCAGGTGTTGCAGGGGTTGCCGCTGTTGCAGCTGTTGCAGCAAAATTAAATGCAGGTGTTGCCGCTGTTGCCGCTGTTGCAGCGGTTGCTGCAAAAATCAATGCAGGTGTTGCCGCTGTTGCAGGTGTTGCAGCTGTGGCAGCAAAAATCAATGCAGGTGTTGCAGCTGTTGCAGGGGTTGCCGCTGTTGCAGCAAAATTCAATGCAGGTGTTGCAGGGGTTGCCGCTGTTGCTGCTGTTGCAGCTGTTGCTGCAAAGATCAATGCAGGTGTTGCCGCTGTTGCAGGGGTTGCTGCTGTTGCAGCTGTTGCAGCTGTTGCAGCTGTTGCAGCAAAATTAAATGCAGGTGTTGCCGCTGTTGCCGCTGTTGCAGCTGTTGCAGCTGTTGCAGCAAAATTCAATGCAGGTGTTGCAGCTGTTGCTGCTGTTGCAGGTGTTGCAGCAAAAATAAATGCAGGTGTTGCCGCTGTTGCAGGTGTTGCAGCTGTGGCAGCAAAAATCAATGCAGGGGTTGCAGCTGTTGCAGGGGTTGCCGCTGTTGCAGCAAAATTCAATGCAGGTGTTGCAGGGGTTGCCGCTGTTGCAGCTGTTGCAGCTGTGGCAGCTGTGGCAGCAAAAATCAATGCAGGTGTTGCAGCTGTTGCAGGGGTTGCCGCTGTTGCCGCTGTTGCAGCAAAATTCAATGCAGGTGTTGCAGGGGTTGCCGCTGTTGCTGCTGTTGCAGCGGTTGCTGCAAAAATCAATGCAGGTGTTGCCGCTGTTGCCGCTGTTGCAGCGGTTGCTGCAAAAATCAATGCAGGTGTTGCCGCTGTTGCAGGTGTTGCAGCTGTGGCAGCAAAAATCAATGCAGGTGTTGCAGCTGTTGCAGGGGTTGCCGCTGTTGCAGCAAAATTCAATGCAGGTGTTGCAGGGGTTGCCGCTGTTGCAGCTGTTGCAGCAAAAATCAATGCAGGTGTTGCAGCTGTTGCAGGGGTTGCCGCTGTTGCAGCAAAATGCAATGCAGGTGTTGCAGGGGTTGCCGCTGTTGCAGCTGTTGCAGCAAAATTCAATGCAGGTGTTGCAGGGGTTGCCGCTGTTGCGGCTGTTGCAGCTGTGGCAGCTGTGGCAGCAAAAATCAATGCAGGTGTTGCAGCTGTTGCAGGGGTTGCCGCTGTTGCAGCAAAATTCAATGCAGGTGTTGCAGCTGTTGCAGGGGTTGCCGCTGTTGCCGCTGTTGCAGCAAAATTCAATGCAGGTGTTGCAGGGGTTGCCGCTGTTGCAGCTGTTGCAGCAAAAATAAATGCAGGTGTTGCCGCTGTTGCCGCTGTTGCAGGTGTTGCAGCTGTGGCAGCAAAAATGAATGCAGGTGTTGCAGCTGTTGCAGGGGTTGCCGCTGTTGCAGCAAAATTCAATGCAGGTGTTGCAGCTGTTGCAGGTGTTGCAGCTGTGGCAGCTAAATTAAATGCAGGTGTTGCAGCTGTTGCAGGGGTTGCCGCTGTTGCTGCTGTTGCAGCAAAATTAAATGCAGGTGTTGCAGGGGTTGCCGCTGTTGCAGCTGTGGCAGCTGTGGCAGCAAAAATCAATGCAGGTGTTGCAGCTGTTGCAGGGGTTGCCGCTGTTGCAGCAAAATTCAATGCAGGTGTTGCAGCTGTTGCAGCTGTTGCAGGTGTTGCCGCTGTGGCAGCAAAAATCAATGCAGGTGTTGCAGCTGTTGCAGGTGTTGCAGCTGTGGCAGCTAAATTAAATGCAGGTGTTGCAGGAGTTGCCGCTGTTGCAGCTGTGGCGGCAAAAATCAATGCAGGTGTTGCAGCTGTTGCAGGGGTTGCAGCTGTTGCAGCAAAAATCAATGCAGGTGTTGCAGCTGTTGCAGGTGTTGCAGCTGTGGCAGCAAAATTAAATGCAGGTGTTGCAGGGGTTGCCGCTGTTGCAGCTGTTGCAGCAAAAATCAATGCAGGTGTTGCAGCTGTTGCAGGGGTTGCCGCTGTTGCAGCAAAATTCAATGCAGGTGTTGCAGCTGTTGCAGGTGTTGCAGCTGTTGCAGCAAAAATCAATGCAGGTGTTGCCGCTGTTGCTGCTGTTGCAGGTGTTGCAGCTGTGGCAGCAAAATCCAATGCAGGTGTTGCAGGGGTTGCCGCTGTTGCAGCTGTGGCAGCAAAAATCAATGCAGGTGTTGCAGCTGTTGCAGGGGTTGCCGCTGTTGCAGCAAAATTCAATGCAGGTGTTGCAGCTGTTGCAGGTGTTGCAGCTGTTGCAGCTGTTGCAGCTGGTGCAGCTGTTACAGCTGTTTCACACACACACACACACACACACACACACAAACAGAGAAAGAGATACATTTGTGTTAAGTTATCCTCAACCACAACCATTCATATTTTGTATTTAATATCTTACACTACAGTATGTTTTCTATGTACTGTTTTCTGTTTGATTGTGTATCTTTGTGAATGTTTGTATTATAGTGTTAATTGCGTTGACTAAAACTATGACGAAATATGTTCTACAACGACCTTTTTTTCCATGACTAAGACGAGACGATGACGAGACGGCACCGACGTCAGTAAACAATAACTGTAACAAAATCAACATGCAATATCGTTGACCAAAAGTGACGAGACAAAAATGTAGTTTACTAAATAAAAACTTTGCCAAAATCTCTCTTTACTTTCGTTGACGAAAAAGGAGGAGACGAAATATTATCAAAGATAACGTTACATCTGATAGTCAGTTTTTCTCCCAGCAGTTCAATTGCCGGTGCTGCGGCTGGTCAGCAGTTGTGTGTAGTGATTGGAATTCCGTCATTTGGCTCAGCTCACCAAGAAGAGCTCCCAAACGGCTCTTCATTTGACCACATATACCTTTTATAATTTAATCAAATGTAGCCCTGTTTTGACAAATGATTTATATGTGTACACATATATCAATTAAATTATTCAATACATTCTTTGTAATGAAGTATTCACAAGTAAAAATTACATTTTTAATATAAATGATTTGCTGTGGCCAATTGTTTTCATTGCATTTACAGACCCTTGTAACTCTCTGATACCACCGAATGAATGCACTGACTTGCTTGTAGAACCACGCTACACAAAGCAGCCTATAAAAACTTTAGCATAGACATTTAAAAAAAGGACAGCTACTGTATCGACATTTTAAAATTGTATTTAAAGAAAAAGCCAGAAGGGATCTATTTCAGTATTAACTAAAAAGTCAGCAATAGCTGACATCAAATCTTTGCTGAGCCTAAAGATAATCATAAATAAATAACATAGTGAAAATAAATATATTGCATTGCTCAAAACAGCAGCATCCAACCGTCTCTAATCCTTGGATATGACATGTCACTGCATGCATGCAGAACCCGTAGCGCGGAGATCATCATATCATTCTGTCAAATACCCCCCCCCCCCCCCCCCCCCGTCAGCGCGAGTGAGTGACGAGTTGTGTACAGATCCGACGGGTAATAATGGATTATGACGGAAATCTTACGATCCTGTCCGTCAAAATGACTGATAATGAAAAAGTCTAACGCCACCACTGCTTGGGAGAAAGAAACGAGGCGATATTTGGGCCCATTTTCGCTACAATGAGGCGGAGAAAAAAAGTGAATGCATTGTTTTATCAGAAGGGAAGCAATGTGGCCATAACACAGCTGGTAAAAACACCACAAACCTGACCAGATCATCTCTGCAATGCTGCATTCTTAATCATTCAACCTGTGTTTTTCATCAAATAAGGATAAGCTATAATCTTATTGGGAAATAAGTTTGACTAAAATGACAAATTGTTGGTTTTGGCTAGACTAGTTTGACTGAAGTTTTCTATATAATCTGATGACTAAAAAAGACTCAAATGTCAACAGTTTTCATTAACAAAAAGTACACTAAAATGCTCAGACTTTTAGTCGACTAAATCTTGACTAAAATAGTTACTGTTTTCTTTGACTAAAATAAGACTAAAATGCTCAGACTTTTAGTCGACTAAAACTTGACTAAATGAAAACAGGATGAAGGTGACTAAATATGACTAAAACTAACAAGGACATTTGATAAAGGACTAAGACTAAATAAAAAAATAAACACTATTGTATTACTGTGTATTTACCAGCAGCTCCGATCAGCAGCAGCAGAGCCAGGAGTTTCATGGTGTCAGGTGAATGTTCAGAAGACTCCTGGACACACACCTCGGCTCAAATTTATATCCCAGCAGCCCCACAGTGCTCGTCCCCCTCACCTGACCGCCCCCCCGCCTCCTCCTCTCCTCTCCCCCCTATTTCTCTTGACCCAATCTGTGTCCTCACAGTCTTGGCACTCAGTTTCAAACCAAATGTACTTTCTTATCACACTCCTCATTTTGTGTTTGCCCACTTCGGCCCAATCTTAGCGCAACACCCCGTGGTTATGTCATCTGTGCACCTTATTTAAAATGTGGACCAAGGTGTTACGACTGGAGGGCAAGGTACGCAGGACCCAAATGCAGAAAATAGGTTTGAAAGCAGGAATCCTTTATTTCCAGAACTCGGCCAGGCAAACAAAGTCAAAACTAGGCAAGGCAAAACATAAAGTCACTCAGAACATAAACCCTTCCAACAACGTTAAGAATCTCACCATGACAGACAGAAAAACCAGAACTGAAATGCACACAAGACTAATCACATGAACAAGACACAGGTGGGAAGGGAGGAGAAAATGCAGGGGCACAAGGTGAACACTATCGGGTAATCAAGCAGGATGGAACACAGAGACAGGAAGCAACAGACAAGACGGGGGGTGAACACTTTTCAAAATAAAACAGGAAACCAGAGACAGACAGGACAAAATCAAACAGCTCCGGAGGACGGGCAGGAAGGCGGCGTAGGGCGCAATGAGGCCCCTCCGGGGTCAGCTGGATCGCCGGAGCAGGAGCTGGTGGGACCCCCGGCGGGACAGGAACCGGAGCCGGCGGGACAGGTGTAGACGGAACCCCCGACGGGACAGGCATAGACGGGACCCTGGACGGAACATGGGCCGGTATCAGCAGGACCCCCAACAGGACAGGTGTTGGCGGGACCCCCAACGGAACAGGACAAGGAGTTGGCAGGACCCCCGGCAGAATAGTAGTCGGCGGACCCCCATTGGAACCCCCAAGTTTAAGTTTAAGTGGACTACTTCACTTGCAACAGACCACCATGCTTAGCTACTGCCGCTAAAGATTATAAAACCTTTATGAAATAAAAAATGAAGAAAAACAACTTGATAAAATATAGCACCATATGGCCTTCCATAGGTTTAAATCATAATATAAACACAGCCTTTAATAAACCATTGAGTATTGATAACAGTAGTTTCTTAACTGCTGTTAATTCATCTACCTCGGATGCAACAGACCACCATAGCTACTGGCGCAAAAACCTATAAAACCTTTATGAAATAAAACATGTACCAAGAGGAAAAAAGATAACAGTAAGCAATCATCTAATGCAGGCATCCTTAAAGTCCGGACTCCGGTACGGATCCGGACCGAACCACAACTGTCTCTGGACTCTGAGCAAATTATACTTTTCATATGTATTATCTGTATTATCTGTGTTATTTGCGAGACATCGCCACAACGCAACGAGTCAAAATTCTCCGCTATGTCCACTGCATACAGTGCTCTGCATGTCAGACTGTTCCACTGTCTGTGTGTGTCTGTCAACGCATTGGTCCAATCACATTCAGCATCCCGTCAGCGTTTCCCCCCCCCACCAACAGTCTGCGAATGAGAGGCACAGTAGGGCGGGTCTTCGCGGAATGCGGGTGGGAAAAATGCGTGTGTCGTGTCGTCTCTTTCAACCTGTCTGAGTCAGAGCGAGAGTTTAAAAAAAAAAGTCAGAGCGAGAGTTAACAGCTCATCTAGTTGCATCTGTACTGTAGCTAGTAGCCTAGTTTCACCTACCGGGGTGACATGGGGTGGCAACTGCCACCCTAAAAATAGGCCTTGCCACCCCAGCAGCCACCCCAGTTGGCAGCTTTGTTTTGAAAGAAAAGTTGTGGTGTAACCACTTTGATTTAACTAGGCCAGTATGTAAGGACATTCCACTGGATAATAACTGAAGTATATAAGAATGCATGACTGAAATGATGGAGACCATGTTTGAAGGCAAACAAAAAGAGGAAATAACAGGTCAAATCAAGCAAATCCCCCTCTCAGATTCCACAGCAACCAGAAGAACATAAATACTGGCTGGTGATTTGATTAATCAGCTTTGTGATGGAATAAAAAATGCACAGTGCATTTCCTTAGCTGTGGATGAGTCCACTGACACCACTGACAATGTTCAGTTGCTGGTGTTTGTGAGTTTTTATGATGAGGCAAAGGGGGAGTTTGTTGAAGATGTGTTAGGCCTGACGAACCTCAGTGGACACACAAGGGGGCAAGACATTTATAAAGCAATAATGGGAATGCTGAATGAAAGAGGGTGCAGCTGCCTTTATTCATAACTGTGCAGCTCTTACACTGCGACTCTGAGGGATCAAGCTCAGACACAATAAGAATGAAAACTGCTGCATACAGATTATTTTTGTTTTTGCAACCTCGTGTTAAGAATCTTGTTGCAATTGTTTAAAAGTTTGAATGACCGTAATAAACGGACCTTTGTCTTATTGAAACATTTTTTTTGGACCTTTAACATTTGTATTTGAGTACCCCTGATCTAATGCTTAAGACTGTCTCATAAGAATGTATTTGAGAGCAAACGTGATGTATACAGTTTGCTTGAGGACTAACAGAATATTGTAGCTCACCCTATGATGAGAGGAAACATTAAAGCACATTTCCCTACCGTTCAAAAGGATTCGCCAATCTTTTATAATGGCTGCTGGATCCTTTCCCTCAGTTAGGAACCATCCTACAAAACGAGTGAAGCCAGTATAATGTTGGCAATGCACTTGATGGCTACATACTGCATGAAATGACTATATAGTATTCAAAATTCAAAGCCAAACGTGTCCTAGCTAGTTATGGTTACTGTAGTATGATAGCACTTATGGCAGATTATTTAAAACTAATAGATGGTGATGTTGGCCATTTAAGGTAAACATATTTACAGAAAACATGTAATTTGATAAATCAAGCTGGAAAAGAGTGATGCTATATACAGTACAATCAATAATGCATGTTTCTGATAGTCTGGAGTCACTAATACATCGGTGCATTTGAACACATGATATAAAGTTGAATTGGGGTGTTTTTTGTGTCCCTCCTAATCATTTTGTCTCGCTCTTATCTGCAGTCTTCAACCCATTTTACCTCCAGTGTGTGGAAGTCCCCATCCTTTCTCACAAGGACTGCGATGGCTCCTACCCCGGCCTGATCACTGACCGCATGGTGTGCGTTGGATACCTGGAGGGAGGCAAGGATGCTTGTCAGGTATTTTCAAACAATTACTCGGCACATACAATGAGGTTATATTGAATGAGGTGGAGGGAATAAAGTGATGTCTCTCTCCTGCTCAGGGTGACTCTGGTGGTCCTCTGGTGTGTAACGGAGAGCTGCAGGGTGTCGTGTCCTGGGGCCATGGCTGCGCTCAACCCAACTACCCGGGCGTTTACACCAAAGTCTGCTCTCTGATGCCCTGGATCAACGATGTTCTCTCCACATACTCCTAGGCTGTGATCTCCCATCACAGAACTACAGGAGAGGGGAAATCAGAGAGAGATTGAAATTGAAGGAGACAGGAGGTGGCGGTGGGGAGTGTTGAAGAGAGAGGCAGCGGAAGAGAGGCTGTGAGTGAGACACAAGGAGAAGCCGAGGGAGAATGAATACAACATGCGAGATGTGAGATGTCAAAGCTCAAACAATAAAAATGTTTTGCATTTTGTGATGCAACAGTGTGTTTATTATTGTCTATCTGCTCCCAGTGTAGATGTACTGTTTTATGAGTACTGGATTTCAATTCAGGGGTGACATTTCCAACAAAACACAAATATAAACCACAGTCAAACAAGAACAGCTAATGTCAATAAACAGAAACATTTCACAAAATTGCATTAGCTTGAGGGCAAATTAAGTGGCAACCCTTGGTTTTGAAAAGATAAGCTAACAAGTCTATTAAATGTTCATTATCTCAATTTGTTTTAAAGATTTTCCTAACGAGTTTGTAGTTTCAAAACACATTTTTAATGTACAGCAAGACGGTGTCTTGTTTCAGTGTTGGGTTATACTTAGCTTCAGCCTCTCGTGTCATATCTGCTTCCAAAAAAACCACATGTCAATAGTCCAAATGCCAAACTCAAGGCTTATTCTGCAATCCACTGACTTCACAGTGATTATGTCCAATTCTTATCTAAAGTGTATTGTGCTTTTCTTTAAACACACATTGCCAAACAATCTCTCAATAAGATTTCCATCAAAATAAGACACACAAACTGTAGCTTTTACCAGTTAACCTCTAGATACGGGCAATCTAAGAAGTCTTGTCAACTACAAACATTGACATTAGTTGAAAGACCACTGTTTTGCTCAAAATGAGATTAAGTACCTGATAAGAGAGTGATTTATGACCCCCATAAACCTTAGTCCCACCTCCAAATCCCTTTGATGTGGCACCTGTCACTCTGACATCTCTGACCTTTGACCCTCTTATCTTTCATGACTTGTTTGTTTATTGTTTTATTGCCCCTCATAAAAGATGTTGCTCAATAGTGGGGTTATAAGACTTTATTGCCCCTTTGATGTGAAACCTGTTATAGTGTCCTTAGTAGGTCATTATAGTCAACGATTAAACCATTATAGTCAATGATGATAGTATGACTTGTTTAGCTGTTTATTGTTTTATTGCCCTACTCATAAAGGATGTTGCTCAATAGGGGGTGATAAGACTATTGCCCCTTTGATGTGACACCTGTTGTATTATCCCCCTAGTAAGCCATTATAGTCAATGACTATAGTATGACTTGTTTCGGTCACCTCTTGTGATTGTAATGCCCTCTATAAGGTAATGTTCTTTAATAGTGGGTTAATATTACTTATTGACTCTTTTGTGGTAATATAAGGTTATATGACAGCAGTGAGAGTTGGCAGTGAACTTCAGCATGGAGTCAAAGGTACAAAGACCCCTTTCATACTGTACAAAGAATCGAGAAACATTGTGGTTTAAATAGATAAAGTAACAACTATAATACACTGATATACATTCCATTAAACATGACTAAATACTGACATCAGGGAATTTGAGTGTTCCTTGCTTTTAAAAAGTTAAATTTCGATTTGACTAAGCAACATGATTTTTTTGTCAGCTTTCACATTTCAATGTATTTAAGGCAATTATTATTTTACATTGTGAGAATTGCTACCATTTGTCTCTACATATGGTCTGTGTCACATCAAAGGGGCAATAGTCGTATCACCCCCTATTGAGCAACATCCATATAGAGGGCATTACAACCACAACAGGTGACCAAAACAAGTCATACTATCATCATTGACTATAATGGCTTACTAGGGGGATACTACAACAGGTGTCACATCAAATAGTCTTATCACCCCCTATTGAGCAACATCCTTTATGAGGAGGGCAATAAAACAATAAACAGCTAAACAAGTCATACTATCATCATTGACTATATTGGTTTCATCGTTGACAATGACCTACTAAGGACACTATAACAGGTTTCACATCAAAGGGGCAATAAAGTCTTATCACCCCATTATTGAGCAACATCTTTTATGAGGGGCAATAAAACAATAAACAAACAAGTCATAAAAGATAAGAGGGTCAAATGTCAGAGATGTCAGAGTGGCAGGTGCCACATCAAAGGGATTTGGAGGCGGGACTAAGGTTTATGAGGGTCAGAAATCACTCTCTTATCAGGTACTTAATCTCATTTTGACCAAAACAGTGGTCTTTGAACTACTGTCAATGTTTGTAGTTGACAAGTGTTCTCAGATTGCCCGTATCTATGCAGAGGTTAACTGGTAAAAGCTACAGTTTGTGTGTCTTATTTTGATGGAAATCTTATTGAGAGATTGTTTGGCAATGTGTGTTTAAGGAAAAGCACAATACACTTTAGATAAGAATTGGACATAATCACTGTGAAGTCAGTGGATTGCAGAATAAGCCTTGAGTTTGGCATTTGGACTATTGACATGTCGTTTTTTTGGAAGCAGATATGACACGAGAGGCTGAAGCTAAGTATAACCCAACACTGAAACAAGACATTTTACAATACACCTTAATTAACTAAATAAAACACTGTAAAAGGGATTAAGGTCTAAGGAGAGGAAGCCAAGCACGTCCTTTATTGTCTATGTACTGTAAATGGGACCATAGATTACTAAAGGAACATCTTGCTGTACATTAAAAATGTGTTTTGACACTACAAACTCGTTAGGAAAATCTTTAAAACAAATTGAGATAATGAACATTTAATAGACTTTTGTTAGCTTATCTTTTCATCTTTAATTTGCCCTCAAGCTAATGCAATTTTGTGAAATGTTTCTGTTTATTGACATTAGCTGTTCTTGTTAGACTGTGGTTTATATTTGTTTTTTGTTGGAAATGTCACCCTTGAATTGAAATCCAGTACTCATAAAACAGTACATCTACACTGGGAGCAGATAGACCCGGGGTCCCGTCTACGCCTGTCCCGTCGGGGGTTCCGTCTACACCTGTCCCGCCGGCTCCGGTTCCTGTCCCGCCGGGGGTCCCACCAGCTCCTGCTCCGGCGATCCAGCTGACCCCGGAGGGGCCTCATCGCGTCCTACGCCGCCTTCCTGCCAGTCCTCCGGAGCTGTTTGATTTTGTCCTGTCTAGATCTGTCTCTGGTTTCCTGTTTATTTTGAAAAGTGTTCACCCCCCGTCTTGTCTGTTGCTTCCTGTCTCTGTGTTCCATCCTGCTTGATCACCCGATAGTGTTCACCTTGGAAGGGTTTATGTTCTGAGTGACTTTATGTTTTGCCTTGTCTAGTTTTGACTTTGTTTGCCTGGCCTAGTTCTGGAAATAAAGGATTCCTGCTTTCAAACCTATTTTCTGCATTTGGGTCCTGCGTACCTTGCCCTCCAGCCGTAACACCTTGGTCCACATTTTAAATAAGGTGCACAGATGACATAACCACGGGGTGTTGCGCTACGATTGGGCCGAAGTGGGCAAACACAAAATGAGGAGTGTGATAAGAAAGTACATTTGGTTTGAAACTGAGTGCCAAGACTGTGAGGACAAAGATTGGCTCAAGATAAATAGGGGGGAGAGGAGAGGAGGAGGCGGGGGGCGGTCAGGTGAGGGGGACGAGCACTGTGGGGCTGCTGGGATATAAATTTGATCCGAGGTGTGTGTCCAGGAGTCTTCTGAACCTTTTAGTCGACTAAAACTTGACTAAATAAAAACTGGATGAAGGTGACTAAATATGACTAAAACTAACAAGGACATTTGATACAGGACTAAGAGTAAGACTAAATAAAAAAATAGCTGACAAAATTAACATTTAGTTTGAGCATTTTAGTCTTATTTTAGTCAAAGAAAACAGTAACTATTTTAGTCAAGATTTAGTCGGCTAAAAGTCTGAGCATTTTAGTCCACTTTTTGTTTATGAAAACTGTTGACATTTGAGTCTTTTTTAGTCATCAGATTATATAGAAAACTTCAGTCAAACTAGTCTAGCCAAAACCAACAATTTGTTATTTTAGTCAAACATATTTCCCAATAAGATTATATCTTATCCTTATTTGATGAAAAACACGGGTTGAATGATTAAGAATGCAGCTCAGGTTTGTGGTGTTTTTACCAGCTGTGTTATGGCCACATTGCTTCCCTTCTGATAAAACAATGCATTCACTTTTTTTCTCCGCCTCATTGTAGCGAAAATGGTCACAAATATCGCCTCGTTTCTTTCTCCCAAGCATTGGTGGCGTTAGACCTTTTCACCATCAGTCATTTTGACGGACAGGATCGTAACATTTTCGTCATAATCCATTATTACCCGTCGGGTCTGTACACAACTCGTCACTCACTCGCGCTGATGGGGGGGGGGGGGGGAATATTAGACAGAATGATACGTTGATCTCCGCGCTACGGTTGCTGCATGCATGCAGTGACATGTCATATCCAAGGATTAGAGACTGTTGGATGCTGCTGTTTTGCACACTGCAATACATTTATTTGTATTTTTTTATTTTTTATGATTAGAGAGGGTTGGATGCTGCTGTTTTGAGCATTGCAATATATTTATTTTCACTATGTTATTTATGTATGATTATTAGGGTTGTCAAGTTAACGCGTTAATAACGCGTTAACGCAAAAAAAAATTAACGCCACTAATTATTTTAACGCGATTAACGCATGTGTATTTTTTGTCCTCGGCCGCCCCGTAGTTTCAGAGCGCATCGAGTTTAAAATACCATCTACAAGCTGATGCTGACAGCCCGCTCCTGCCGCCCGCTTGTGGCAGACCACACTTCCACGCTCACCGGCAGGCCCGGACTGGCCATCGGGAGGACCGGGAGGGAGTGTGTATGTGTGGCGCGACTCGCGCGAGCGAGGCACACCTTACGTGTTGTTGTTGTTAGCATCTGGTGCTAGCTAGCTGCGCTAACGGATATAAGGAGCTGTTTCAATGACATTTCGCCGACAACTGCGCCGAGCACTTGACTTTATGCAGGTAGCCAGACAGTGGGACATTGTACGAAAAGTCAGCGCACTCAGCACGGATAGTACGCGCTACATGATTGCAGCGTCAAGGCAGCACACGTTCGAGCATATATGCCTTGAGCGGCACATAGCTCCAACGATCCATCAGTGTCTCCACATTCTCACACACACACACACACACACACACACACACACACACACACACACACACACACACACACACACACACAGTATTATTGTATGAGAGAGGTTCCAGGTTGAATTGAGGCGAATATTTGTAATGTTCAGAGGTTGTTGTGTTTAATATTCATGAGAATATTTGTCATTGTTCAAATGATAATAAACAAACATATAAAGCATATTTGTCCACTCATATGTTGATAAGAGTATTAAAAACTTGAAAAATATCCCTCTAAGGTACATTTAGAACAGATAAAAAATTTGCGATTACTTTGCGATTAATCGCGATTAACTATGGACAATCATGCGATTAATCGCGATTAAATATTTTAATCGACTGACAGCCCTAATGATTATCTTTAGGCTCAGCAAAGATTTGATGTCAGCTGTTGCTGACTTTTTAGTTAATACTGAAATAGAGCCCTGCTGGCTTTTTCTTTAAATACAATTTTAAAATGTCGATACAGTAGCTGTCCTTTTTTTAAAGTTCTATGCTAAAGTTGTTATAGGTGTTGGTATATGCTTTGTGTAGCGTGGTTCTACAAGCAAGTCAGTGCATTCATTCGGTGGTATCAGAGAGTTACAAGGGTCTGTAAATGCAATGAAAACAATTGGCCACAGCAAATCATTTATATTAAAAATGTAATTTTTACTTTTGAATACTTCATTACAAAGAATGTATTGAATAATGTAATTGATATATGTGTACACATATAAATCATTTGTCAAAACAGGGCTACATTTGATTAAATTATAAAAGGTATATGTGGTCAAATGAAGAGCCGTTTGGGAGCCGAAAGAGAGAGAAAGACTTGGCTCTTCTTTGTGAGCCGAGTCAAATTATCCGGCTCACTAAAAAGAGACGGAATTCCCATCACTACACACAACTGCTGACCAGCCGCAGCACCGGCAATTTAACTGCTGGGAGAAAAACGTACTATCAGATGTAACGTTATCTTTGATAATATTTTGTCTCCTCCTTTTTCGTCAAAGAAAGTAAAGAGAGATTTTGGCAAAGTTTTTATTTAGTAAACTACGTTTTCGTCTTGTCACTTTTCGTCAACGATATTGCATGTTGATTTCGTTACAGTTATTGTTTACTGACGTCGGTGCCGTCTCGTCATCGTCTCGTCTTAGTCATGGAAAAAAAGGTCGTTGTAGAACATATATCGTCATAGTTTTAGTCAAGGCAATTAACACTATAATACACACATTCACAAAGATATACACACAAACAGTACATAAAAAACATACTGTAGTGTAAGATATTAAATACAAAAAATGAATGGTTGTTGTTGAGGATAACTTTAAAACACAAATGTATCTCTTTCTCTGTTTGTGTGTGTGTGTGTGTGTGTGTGTGTGTCTGTCTGTGTGTGTGTGAAACAGCTGTAACAGCTGCACCAGCTGCAACAGCTGCAACAGCTGCCACACCTGCAACAGCGGCAACACCTGCATTGATTTTTGCTGCAACAGCTGCAACAGCGGCAACCCCTGCAACACCTGCATTGATTTTTGCTGCAACAGCGGCAACCCCTGCAACAGCTGCAACACCTGCATTGTTTTTTGCTGCAACAGCTGCAACAGCTTCAACAGCGGCAACAGCGGCAACAGCTGCAACAGCGGCAACCCCTGCAACACCTGCATTTAATTTTGCTGCCACAGCTGCAACACCTGCAACAGCGGCAACACCTGCATTGATTTTTGCTGCAACAGCTGCAACACCTGCAACAGCGGCAACAGCTGCAACACCTGCATTAAATGTTGCTGCGACAGCGGCAACCCCTGCAACAGCTGCAACACCTGCATTGATTTTTGCTGCCACAGCTGCCACACCTGCAACAGCGGCAACACCTGCATTGATTTTTGCTGCAACAGCTGCGACAGCGGCAACCCCTGCAACACCTGCATTGAATTTTGCTGCAACAGCGGCAACCCCTGCAACAGCTGCAACACCTGCATTGATTTTTGCTGCCACAGCTGCAACACCTGCAACAGCGGCAACACCTGCATTGATTTTTGCAGCAACCGCTGCAACAGCTGCAACAACGGCAACACCTGCATTTAATTTTGCTGCAACAGCAGCAACCCCTGCAACAGCTGCAACACCTGCATTGATTTTTGCAGCAACAGCTGCAACAGCTGCAACAGCGGCAACCCCTTCAACACCTGCATTGATTTTTGCTGCAACAGCGGCAACCCCTGCAACAGCTGCAACACCTGCATTGATTTTTGCTGCCACAGCTGCCACACCTGCAACAGCGGCAACACCTGCATTGATTTTTGCTGCAACAGCTGCAACAGCGGCAACCCCTGCAACACCTGCATTGATTTTTGCTGCAACAGCGGCAACCCCTGCAACAGCTGCAACACCTGCATTGATTTTTGCTGCCACAGCTGCCACACCTGCAACAGCGGCAACACCTGCATTGATTTTTGCTGCAACAGCTGCGACAGCGGCAACCCCTGCAACACCTGCATTGATTTTTGCTGCAACAGCTGCAACAGCGGCAACCCCTGCAACACCTGCATTGCATTTTGCTGCAACAGCGGCCACCCCTGCAACAGCTGCAACACCTGCATTGATTTTTGCTGCCACAGCTGCAACACCTGCAACAGCGGCAACACCTGCATTTAATTTTGCTGCAACAGCAGCAACCCCTGCAACAGCGGCAACCCCTGCAACACCTGCATTGAATTTTGCTGCCACAGCTGCAACAGCGGCAACAGCTGCAACACCTGCATTGAATTTTGCTGCAACAGCGGCAACCCCTGCAACAGCTGCAACACCTGCATTGATTTTTGCTGCCACAGCTGCAACACCTGCAACAGCGGCAACCCCTGCAACACCTGCATTGATTTTTGCTGCCACAGCTGCAACACCTGCAACAGCGGCAACACCTGCATTGATTTTTGCTGCAACAGCTGCAACACCTGCAACAGCGGCAACAGCTGCAACAGCTGCAACAGCTGCAACAGCAGCAACAGCGGCAACAGCGGCAACAGCGGCAAGAGGGTGACTCTGGCAGCCCTCTGGTGTGTGACGGAGAGGTGCACGGCCCGGTGTCCTGGGGTCAGGGATGTGCCGAGCAAAACTACCCCGGGGTCTACGTCAAACTGTGTGAGTTCCACTCCTGGTTTGAAGAGGTCCTGGCAGGCAATCCCTAAATAAATTACCAGTTTATTTTCTTCACTTCTCCCACTGGTTCACAGCCCTGGTTTTTAATTGTCAGTCTTCTCTCTGGTGCCAATCAAGACTCTTAACACACATGTATCAGAATGTTGAAAACTAAATAAAATGACTTGGTATTCACTTGTCTGTTCATGTCTATAATGTGAAAACATACACCAATCACTTATACGCTCAAGTCTGTGTTAGGTACAGGTTTATGTATTTGATTTAATACCATTTAAGACAATTTGATGGTGCTATATCGCTTTGATATACAGTAGAGGGTTTAAAAGCTGTTATAAGGAACATATTCATGGTATGGGTTAAACAGTGAGTTAGCACATTTCTCTCCCCAGTCATGTGATAGCCCCCTTCCTTTTCCATAAGGGTTAGGGTTATAATGTCAAGCATTTCAATAATTTCCATTATTTAAGGGGGGCTCATAAAATGCTTTAATTATAAAAAATAAGTGCTGAACCTACTGCTGAGATAATGGTAGTGTAATTATTGGACAGTAGGAGGCCTCAGTGAGAAATCTTCCTGTCAGTCCCACCCACTCATTATAGCTAAACGTGACACCAGTAACTATTTTCACTTTCACTGAGGGCTGATTTTCAGGTATTTCTCGCTTTGATTTAGAGTCTTTATCTTGCAAAGGTGCTCTTCTGTCAGGACAGAATGAGACACATCCATGAAAAAAAAACATATGTTACAAAATAATTTTGTGCAACAGGGAAGACATTTATGTATTGCTCTGTGAAAGGGAACCATAGACTTACCATGACATTTTACAGTTTTTGAGACACATAATGTTTCAAGTGTAGAATAATCTCATATACAGTATAGTTTCAAAGACTGTATGTGCACAACACAAACACAAATGCCAGCCCTCTGAGAGGAAGATGCAGACTTTGCTTCTGTGAGATATTCAGCACTGCTTAAAACAGAACAATACTAATCAGAAATAGGTATATACAAATAAACACAATGCGATATTAAATAAACAAAGGCATGACAACCACAAATGCAAAAAATCATTGCATCTGCAAACGTTGCAATGCTGATTCCCTCATAGATAATTGGACGAGATTTTACCAGAAGCTCCAGATAAATCTACATCTCAAGATCACTATCTCAGTATTCAGTTAATAAGTGAGCCACATCTTGCATAGTTTTGGCCATGCAGACTGCTTCCTGTACTCTGTTTTTGACAGATCATTTTCTGCACCTACCACCTAAATAAATGGGTCTATTTTTTAAAGTGGTGTGTATCTCCCCTTTTTTTAGCAGACATTTTTTATTTAGTAATGGTGCAATGTACGAGCAGAGAGCAGCATTGTTAAACCCTTTTTTATTCACGAGCCACATTCATCCCGATTTTATCTCAAGTGGCGTGGACGAGTAAAACCATTGCATGATAAATAACAACACCTCCAAATGTTATTTTAGTGTAGAGAAATGCATTAACATTCTGAAAATGGTCAAAATAAATGCCTTTGCAAAACAGATGATAAACAGCCTGAGGTTAGAGGTGAAATTTCAACAATACTATATATATATAGTATCCACACTGACTCTGTCTGACGCCGAAAAGCTTGTCCACGCCTCTGTCTCCTCCAGGCTGGACTACTGCAATGCTCTCCTCATCGGGATCCCTAAAAAAAGCATCCAGAAGCTCCAGTACATCCAGAACAGCACTGCTAGGATCCTGATGAGGGTGCGCAAATATGATCATATCACCCCCATCCTTAAATCACTACACTGGCTCCCCGTGGAACTGAGGATTGAATACAAGGTCCCCCTCCTCACTCACCAGTGTATCCATGGAACTGCCCCTCCCTACCTCAAGGAACTCCTCACCCCTCACACACACACACACACACACACACACACACACACACACACACACACACACACACACACACACACACACACACACACACACACACACACACACACACACACACTAGACCAGTGGTTCTCAACTGGTCAGGCCTCGGAACCCACTTTTTCCTTTGTCAATAGATTGCGACCCGAAATGTTGAACCACTCAAATCTATTGTACAAAAAATCGCGCTGTAATATATACGCTTTTCAGCATACAATATTAATTAAAGTGAAGTACAGTGCATAAATCCCTTATATCCTTTCACATAACTAAAGTATGCTTTAAAAAAGCTTTAATGAGATGATCGAATCAAAGCTGAACTGTATAACATAAAAAGGCAGACATGCTGAAAACCCAACCCCATCTCCCCCAGGAGATTTTTAGAAATACTAACAAATAAACTACGCATTCAGTTACACTCTGAGAAGAAAATAAATAAATCTGTTGCTACCCGACATATTAATAATATGTTATGCCATTGTTTGTTTTTCACTTTGTTCTGACAGCTTGCTGCTCCACACAGAGAGAAGAGCAAATACGAGATAGTCTGTGTGAATTACTTTAAATTATGGGTAAGGGTAGATAGCTCCCATTGTTCTGCGACCTGTCAATCATCAAACCGGGGGTCATATTTCATTATGTGTTCATTTGTATCTGAAGTTCTACCCATGGATGTATAAAGAATAGTTCTACCGCAAAGTTATTCTCCGTGGGGACTTCCGGCAACAATCTTGATTGTGATGGCCAGAAGACTCGAAAAACATCAGCAAAGATGTTTTATTGAGAAGATGATCACTACGTGACAGAAGTTTTCAAAACCATTTATGGTCTCCGGTACTTCCAGTCCAACGCCTACTGCATGCACAGCGTTAGAAAATCGGGCCTTCAAAATAAGTTTGACTTTTTTCAGCAAACTCACACATCTGCAACCCACTCGAAACGGGTCAGCGATCCACCAGTCGAGAACCACTGCACCAGACTGTTACTCTAAATGGCTAGTTTTTGTGATTTTTAACACTTTTTTCAGTGAAACATTGCAGTCTTTTGATAACTTTACTGATTTTTGCGGTTTTTGTGTTACTAAGATACTTTCAGTTACACTTTAATGCATGCAAAACTTTACAACTGATAACAAATTAAGTACTTTTTATGAATATGACAATGCAGTTTTGATAACTTTAATAGCCTGACTTTTTTTAAATGTTTTTTTAGATGCTTTACTGTGACTTCTTTCATGTTATTGTTAACATAAGATGCTGTTTTCATTGTTTCCCTCTATGACTTCGTTCATTATATTTTGAAAAACTATAGAGATTTTTATCAACATACAAATATTACAACATACAACTCACTTTTTATGACATTTTTCAACAGACTTTACTTGTACCTTCTTTTTCTTTTTTGTAGGGTTGCAGGATATTTTGCACGTCATGCATAAAACCTCTCATCTTTTCTTGAAACTGACATACATTTGAAAAAAAAGGACTAGACTAGTGCTGTCCTTTTTACAAACAAGTTATTTTTCTACTTCTTCCTCGCCCGTGTCTCTTCCTTCAGCCATCACAACAATCAAGTCAGATCTATCAAATTAATCATCTACCCCTTCCTTTTCCCCACCCTAGGGTCCATGTGACTCTGTAGAGTCAAAACACCTCCCCCTCCAGACCCTCCCCCTTCTTTTACCTCCCTTTCCTGTTTTATGCTCAGTCCCTGTGACTCTGTCTATGGCAGGTGTCCCCACACTGTTGGTTTAAAACAAAAAGTAATCTTTCAGATAATCTAGTTCCTTTCTCACAGTATGGGCTTTAAAAAAGAAGAATAGACATCTCTGAGGGATGTAACATCAGCGTTTCTTTACTGTTTTTGAGATAACAGTTTCTCCCATTGTCTCCCCACACACATACCAAACACATGCAAACACACACAAACAACACACACTATACTGTGACTCTAAAAGGCTAGTTTGTGGGACCTTTTTATATTTTTTATGATATTCTGATATACCATACTATTATTAGAGCCACATTTAACTTAAATCACCAATCTCCATAAGAGTTAGCGTCTATTATTAACTCAACCTCATTTAAAGCTATTGCTTTCAAGCTTTTAACTTAAATACGATATGCAACGTTGGCTAAATACTGAGAAGTATGTTGTGAATGTAAAAACCATCCAGAAATAAAAGCTAGGTTGGGGCTAACGTAATAAGCAACTCTTGTGTGGTATCAGACCCTGACCAACAGAACATAAAAACAAACCATTTGGTTACTGTCAGTCATCAGTTCCAAGCTTCAAGTAGTTCGATATGTCCAGACATATCCAATATGTCCAGACATATCCAATATGCCCGACCGCAAATACTTAAAGAAAATAAGTTATGATACCTGGATATACCATACTATTACTTTTAGTTTTTGTTGTTGATACATTCAAAAATATTATAATGACTATTTGACATATACCAGGGCTATGCGATTGGTGAAGGTAATATATACCGGCCCTTTGAGTAGAATGTTAAAAAGTAAGCTAGTTCCAGACTGTAGTGCCCACTCCTTAGGTTGGCTTCACTTAGGTTAAATTACTTTAGTTAAACATTGTGATGTTCTAGATATAGTTCAAATTGAGCAATTTAAGTTGTCTGATGCACTTTATAGTTTGACAGTACATGTACTGAGTTCTGAACATGTCATCTAAATGTAGGAATGCCTTGGGCATATGGTTCCCTGATTTCTGCATCATGCTTTTACAACATAACAGTGACGTGCGGTGAGGTTCATGGCTGGTGACTCTTTCAAAGACAGATTTACAAATATTATATCTTGACCTTAATCGAAATATTCGGTTATTTTCAAAAGCTTTTTTAGTCTGATGCTTCGATTCATTTTAAACAGATCGTTCAACAAAAGGATACCCAAAATCTAAATATTGGATTGTTCTTTCTTATTAAGATTCCATGTTCATTACAATTGTGGTCTTACCTTGACTTGAAGATGAAGTCCATGCTATCCTTCTGGACAACAATCTCCATTACTTTTTTGTAAAAGTCCTCCTTATCTCCCTCTAGTTTCAAAACAAAAGTCTAGTTTGTTGTTTGCGTCTACCGTCTCGGCGTAGAATAACAGTAGCAACAAGAACCTGTGGGCTCACGTGCAGCCCCTTCAGTGCGGCAGAGGTTATGGCTGCCTCCCCTTGTGCTTTTTTCATTGCCGTTGTATGATGAGACCAGCGGGCCTAAATATCATATATACGTGAAATAAGTTATTTAGAGACTATGGATGGCGAGGATAAATGTAATAAAGGGATCTACAAACATTACATTGGTGACATACAGTGAGATGGTAACAGGCATGCGCTTAGGGCCCGCTTTCCAGCCAGTTTCTGTGGGGTGACGCATTCTGAGGTGAGGCAGAGCTCATCTGTGCCTCACCTCACCCCACAGTAAGCAAATGAGCCTGGCTTGAGCGCGCTCACAAAATAAGTGCCCGCGCTACATTAGTGCCCGCGCTCCAGCCAGTTACTGTGGGCTTACGTGAGGCAGAGCTCGTCCCTGCCTCAATCCTCATCGCTCCCATGTACAGTAGTTGTAGCGGAGCTCAGCCAATTTGCTGATTTTTACTATAAAAAGTGATTGGAATCATACAGAAATCACACTTACAACACAGATCAGTGGAGACATTTTATTATTATTACTATTTCGTTTTTCTTTAGTTGTTTTTCTGTTACATTGGAGTATGACAGGTGAGGCTCTGCCTCCCCTGCCTCCCCTGACTGCACGTCGCTGCAACATACAATAGAAGCACTCCTATGTTGTTGTAGTACATTGCTGTATCTGTAGCTATGTAACGGAGGTGATCTCTGGGGCCATAGATCTCGGCCTCCGTTACGGATAATATAGCTTCATATTTGACGAAGTATATTGATCTGTTCTACACTAAAACATGGCACAGGAAAAATGTGAATATACATGTAATTTATGCATCTATTTGTCACGATCTGTCTGTCTCTGTTTCTTGTTTTATTCTGAAAAGTGTTCCCCTTCCCCCATGTCTGTTACGGCTGATTGTGTGCACCTGGTGCCCTGTGTTGTCTCCTCCCCCCTCACCTGTGTCTTGTTGGTTTGATTAGTCTGTGGGTATTTAGGCTCTGTGTTTCCTGTTTGTGTGTGTGAGATCCTTGTGGCTGCAGGATGTGTTCAGGGAGAACAGCAGGATTGAGGCTGTGAGTCATGTGTCTATGATTTTAATAAATGCCCACACCGGGTTGTATTTGGGACGTTTTGCCTCTGCCTCCTTGCTTGGTCGGGCCGCTCAACGGTCAGCTTCACAAGCTATTAACACGATTGCTCATATTTCAAGGCATAATTTTCTTGAGCCCTTATTTTGGATCACTTCATCAACTGTCTCCATTCAAAAACTATTAACCTGTTAAGACCTGAGCCTGTTTTTCAGGCTCGAAAAAGACATTTCCAGAACAAATGACCATAACTACACTTCTAAAAGGGTTAAACTAATAATCTTTTTTCTCAAAGTAATGATAAACCTGTCAGTTGGATGTAGAAGAGTCAGAATCAATATAGATGTTTTTTATTTTAAAGAAAATTCAGATTGAACATAGTAAATTATAGTGTCCGTCCAAAAATTATTTTTTACTTATAGTGAAAACTACCCTTGGATGATGGTAAGGTAGACTAAAAGCTTTAAGAATCCAAAGTACAACATAAGTACCCTGGCTGCATCTCAGGTCGTTTAAATGAAATCCTTGCGTCCCTCACTTGCGTCGTTTCCCTGCGTTTAGTCCCTCCCACCAGGGAAGCATGGAGAGATGCAAGGAAACCATGAGAAGCAGGGAAATGAGTTTTAAGAGCAATGGGACGTCCTTTCCTCCAGAGCGTCACGTGAAGCGACGTCCGTTTGTGATGACGCCGCACAGCTGTTCGTCTGACAGCAGCCAGCTCTGTCCCCGTTATTTTCACAAACACCCCCGCCTCTGTTAGTACACATTTACTGACACAAACATTTGTATCATCTGTTGTAGACCCAAATAAATAAAATAAAATAAGAACTCATTCTCAAAAAAGATAAACGCCATTCTTAAAATGTAGAAACGAACAATAGTTGGATTAATATTGATTAGAGTGCACAATAGAAATAAAATAATTGAGAGAAGAAAAAGAGATATGTTATCTATCAAAACCAGTTAGATCAACATTCATTGGATTGCACACTTAGTTTGTTTGTGTGGATATGTAGCAAATTAACATTTTAAATAGTACTTAATGACTGACTGAATGGAACTAACAATAAATGAAAATGTAAAACGAAAAAGCGATCATGAAAATGTTTCCAATAAATGAATAAAATAATTTTTGACCACTTTGTTGTTCAGATATATCACATATTTGTAACTGAATGATACATTAATTGAAACAAAACACAATATAAACTGAGGAGTGAGTCCCGTGAGTTTCATGTGTTTTCTTCACTCCGCTGGGAAACTCTGCTCATGTCAAGAAGCATCAGATCAGTGCATGCACTGCATCGTCCAATCAGTGAGCGATACACAGTAAGGGGGTGGGGAGAGTATCTGAGGATTTCACCGGAGGATGGTCTGGTGGTTCCTCGGTTATCGCTCCTCCATTATCGCTCCTCGATCCTCGATCCTCGGTCCTCCGGCAGAAATAAGAGCCATGGGACGCTACTCAAGATGGCGCAGACAAATCAACTTCCGGTGATACCGAGGACCGACGACCGAGGAAATGAAAATAGTTGACCTGAGACGCAGCCACAGTATCGAGATTGATGCAAAACAAGTGACATTTGACCTTTTTAGAGAGGTTTAGCAAAAATAACTCCACCTCTGGGGTGATTTGGGTGGAAATGGGCGTTTTTTCCGGTTCTCTGGAACCCATTGGTTGATTTTGGTGATTGACATCTCTTTCTGACCGTTAGAGCCAATAGAATCGAAGGGGAGGGGGGGCTTCGCGAATGTAGTTTTGCATGAGAGTGAAGCTATCTCTCGCTCTGACATCTGGAAACGGAAAAGCAGGGTTTATTGCTTATGGATTATCAGAAATAATTTCAAAGGGACACAGACACATTGGATTAACCTATGGATTAACTCCAGCAGCGTTTTTATCGTTTTAATGCCATTGAAGACCAGTTTTGACCAGACAACGACACAGTTAAGCCATGTTAGCGTTTTTAGCTACCTAGCGCCACATGTTTTGATGTCTGTTTTTGTTTATAAAGTCGCGAGTTCTTATCATAGAGTGATAATGTATGTACCCATCGATTCTGTGTCATCTCACGATGCGAATCGATGTGTTGGATGTGCAGACAAGATAAACAATAAGGTTTTATGAGTGAGTTTCGGTGCAGTAATCTGTTAGCATTTTTCGCTCGTTGCTAATTCAGAGGCTCAGCGTTAGCATTGTGGGTTTTTTTTTTGAAGTTTTTTTTAAATTATCAGTTAGATGAGTTTATTCCCGTTACATGGATATAAAACATTCATAGTTTATTAAATATTAAGATGCCCTCAGACACTGTTTCCTCAGATGACGCGTTTTTCCCCCCGATATCGGGGGTGCGGTGTAGAAGAGGTTAAATAGCCCTGCTATATACGATGACCATTCTTTTTCTTATTTGTTATGTATATACATATATATTTATATACCATACTATAATGTTGTTCATGTTATTATCATCATCATCATCATCATCATCATCATAATAACGTTTTCCAACATACTATGCCATACCTTTCTTTGTCTTAACATATATTTTTGTTTGCAGTTCTCTTTGCTTCTTTCTCAATGATCAGACTTTTGCTCTCGCTCGCTGCAGCTCTCTCGTTTGCGCTCCTTCTTTTTTTGTTTTCGATTCTGACACAAACGTCCCAGGTCAACACACTCTCACTCCATAAACGTCCAGGAGCGACACTTGGTCAGGGTCCCGAGGCGTGCAGTTGGGACGCTCCTATGCTCCTTCAGCTTCATAAACAGATGCAAATAGCTTTCAACTGATTGCAATGTATTCCCATCTGCGGCGGGATTTGACGCTCATGGAAGCACGGCATTCGTTTGTGTCGGAGGCTGTTAAAGGCAATGTGACCGTCCATTCCCATTGGATAACGGAGAATTATACACCCGGAAGTAAGTATTCCCCTTAATGTCGATTGATTTGACAGTGATATCTCCACTATTCATCAACTCAAAAACACCAGATTATCCTTGTTAATTAAACGACATTGATAGGTTTTAGTGTACAATGCTTTTGTCACGTTTTCCCCTTCAATTCTGAGAAACAAGTAGTTTTCTATGAGTTTTGGATGGCCGAAGACATTACAATACCCACAATCCTCTGTAGCAACCATAGACTGTATATTGCAACAGGCAACAGCTTCGGTTCATGTTAATTTACAAACTCTTCAACTACAACCGTAGTTATATTTAAAAACATGTTAGAAGGCCTCACGAAATACTTGAATGTACATTTAAATTTAAATGTGAAGGAATGTGTGTATATTAACTGTGGGTTTTTCTCTGGAAGTTTTTCCTTGTACGATGTGAGGGTCAAAGGACAGATGATGCCGTTTTTCTCATACTGATATTCCGCTATGCACGCTGGGATTTGGTGTTTATGCGATGTGAAATCCGAAAACATTTAAAAAAAATTAAATAATACATTATTCCGAGTGTGCTTGCTTTTCTCTTTGAAAGTCATCACATAACGGCATTGTAATACACATTTCGGCTGCATTAAATATTACATATCTGCCGTAGTTAACTCTATTTATAGAGCCCTGATGAGAACACTTCTAGACAAACAGGAACTGCCGCCAAAACTGAAAACTTGACGTGGATCTTAAATATATAAGCAATTAAACAACATCTTACATTTCTTTTCACACAATACGTCTCCTTGCAGTATCAACATTAATTCGGCTGACTTTTATATTTGATCCAATTGGTAGATAGGCTGTATTTACGCCATAACGGTGCACAGCTGATAGAAAGGGACACCTACTGGTTAAAGCACGTTATTGCATTTTATAATTTTATTATTAGATATTAATAGGATCCCTAGTATAAAGAATATTCTTTACTCGTCGTTATTCTCTACTAATAGTTAATTAAAGACTGTATATAATTACTATTTTGCACATCCCTTTCAAGATTTCAAGATTTTCAATATGTGTGTATACCTCCACCATTAAACTGTCATATTCTGCAAATTTCTTATACTATCTACATACATCTTATAAGAGTATAATACATATGTATAATATCAGTTAAAATAAATGCTTAAACATAGTTAACATTGCTATGTTTAAGCACTTATTTTAACTGATATTATACATATGTATTATACTCTTATAAGATGTATGTAGATAGTATAAGAAATGTGCAGAATATGATAGTTTAATGGTGGAGGTATACACACATATTGAACATCTTGAAAGGGATGTGCAAAATAGTAATTATATACAGTCTTTTATTAACTATTAGTATTCCATTATTACTGCACATCCCTTTCAAGATTTCAAGATTTTCTAAGGTTTATTGACATATCATATTATACACAACTACGGTGTAGTTATGCAATGAATGACAAACTTGGGTCGCAGGTTCCTCAACAGTATTACAAGACATCTATCAATATGTGTGTATACCTCCACCATTAAACTGTCATATTCTGCACATTTATTATACTATCTACATACATCTTATAAGAGTATAATACATATGTATAATATCTGTTAAAATAAGTGCTTAAACAATGTTAACTATGTTTAAGCACTTATTTTAACTGATATTATAAATAGAAAATCTTGAAATCTTGAAAGGGATGTGCAAAATAGTCATTATATACCGTCTTTAATTAACTATTAGTATTCCATTATTACTGCACATCCCTTTCAATATTCAATAACGTGCTTTAACCACCAGGTGTCCCTTTCTATCAGCTGTGCACCGTTATGGTGTAAATACCTATCTAACAATTGGATCAAATATAAAAGTCAGCCGAATTAGTGTTGATACTGCAAGGAGACGTATTGTGTGAAAAGAAATGTAAGATGTTGTTTAATTGCTTATATATTTAAGATCCACGTCAAGTTTTCAGTTTTGGCGGCAGTTGATCCTGTTTGTCTAGAAGTCTTCTCATCAGGGCTCTATAAATAGACAACTACGGCAGATATGTAATATTTAATGCAGCCGAAACGTGTATTACAATGCCGTTATGTGATGACTTTCAAAGAGAAAAGCAAGCACACTCGGAATAATGTATTATTTTTTTTTTTTTTAAATGTTTTCGGATTTCACATCGCATAAACACCAAATCCCAGCGTGCATTGCGGTTAAACCATCCAATAATCGAGCTGAGGATCTTGCCTACGTCTGTTTTCGGTTTCGTTTATGAACGTTGTATTTTGTTATACACACATTCCTTCACATTTAAATTTAAATTTACATTAAAGTATTTCGTGAGGCCTTCTAACATGTTTTTAAATATAACTACGGTTGTAGTTGAAGAGTTTGTAAATTAACATGAACCGAAGCTGTTGCCTGTTGCAATATACATATGGTATATGGTTGCTAGAGAGGATTGTGGGTAATGTAATGTCTTCGGCCATCCAAAACTCATAGAAAACTACTTGTTTCTCAGAATTGAAGGGGAAAACGTGACAAAAGCATTGTACACTAAAACCTATCAATGCCGTTTAATTAACAAGGATAATCTGGTGTTTTTGAGTTGATGAGTAGTGGAGATATCACTGTCAAATCAATCGACAGTAAGGGGAATACTTACTTCCGGGTGTACAATTCTCCATTATCCAATGGGAATGGACGCTCACATTGCCTTTAACAGCCGCCGACATACAGAGATACGGTGCTTCCATGAGCGTCAAATCCCGCCGCAGATGGGAATACATTGCAATCAGTTGAAAGCTATTTGCGTCCGTTTGTGAGGCTGAAGGAGCCTCTGCGCGTCCCAACAGCACACCACAGGACCCTGACCAAGCGTCGCTCCTGGACGTTTATGGAGTGAGAGTGTGTTGGACTGGGGAGAGAAATGTGCTACCTCACTGTTTAACCCATACCATGAATATGTTCCTTATAACAGCTTTTAAACCCTCTACTGTATATCAAAGCGATATAGCACCATCAAACTGTCTTAAATGGTACTAAATCAAATACATAACCTGTACCTAACACCTACTTGAGCATATAAGTGATAGGTGTATGTTTTCACATTATAGACATGAACAGACAAGTGAATACCAAGTGATTTTATTTAGTTTTCAACATTCTGGCACATGTGTGTTAAGAGTCTTGATTGGCACCAGAGATCCCTGACCCCATAACACTGGGCCGTGCACCTCTCCGTCACACACTAGAGGGCTGCCAGAGTCACCCTCTTGCCGCTGTTGCCGCTGTTGCCGCTGTTGCTGCTGTTGCAGCTGTTGCAGCTGTTGCCGCTGTTGCAGCTGTTGCAGCAAAAATCAATGCAGGTGTTGCCGCTGTTGCAGGTGTTGCAGCTGTGGCAGCAAAAATCAATGCAGGTGTTGCAGGGGTTGCCGCTGTTGCAGCTGTTGCTGCAAAATTCAATGCAGGTGTTGCAGCTGTTGCAGGTGTTGCAGCTGTGGCAGCAAAAATCAATGCAGGTGTTGCCGCTGTTGCAGGTGTTGCAGCTGTGGCAGCAAAAATCAATGCAGGTGTTGCAGCTGTTGCAGGTGTTGCAGCTGTGGCAGCAAAAATCAATGCAGGTGTTGCAGCTGTTGCAGGGGTTGCCGCTGTTGCAGCAAAATTCAATGCAGGTGTTGCAGGGGTTGCCGCTGTTGCAGCTGTCGCAGCAAAAATCAATGCAGGTGTTGCCGCTGTTGCAGGTGTTGCAGCTGTGGCAGCAAAATTCAATGCAGGTGTTGCAGGGGTTGCCGCTGTTGCAGCTGTTGCAGCAAAAATCAATGCAGGTGTTGCCGCTGTTGCAGGTGTTGCAGCTGTGGCAGCAAAAATCAATGCAGGTGTTGCAGCTGTTGCTGCTGTTGCAGCTGTTGCAGCTGTGGCAGCAAAAATCAATGCAGGTGTTGCAGCTGTTGCAGGTGTTGCAGCTGTGGCAGCAAAAATCAATGCAGGTGTTGCAGGGGTTGCCGCTGTTGCAGCTGTTGCTGCAAAATTCAATGCAGGTGTTGCAGCTGTTGCAGGTGTTGCAGCTGTGGCAGCAAAAATCAATGCAGGTGTTGCCGCTGTTGCAGGTGTTGCAGCTGTGGCAGCAAAAATCAATGCAGGTGTTGCCGCTGTTGCAGGGGTTGCCGCTGTTGCAGCAAAAATCAATGCAGGTGTTGCCGCTGTTGCAGGTGTTGCAGCTGTGGCAGCAAAAATCAATGCAGGTGTTGCCGCTGTTGCAGGGGTTGCCGCTGTTGCAGCAAAATTAAGTGCAGGTGTTGCCGCTGTTGCAGGTGTTGCAGCTGTGGCAGCTGTGGCAGCAAAAATCAATGCAGGTGTTGCAGCTGTTGCAGGTGTTGCAGCTGTTGCAGCAAAATTCAATGCAGGTGTTGCAGCTGTTGCAGGGGTTGCCGCTGTTGCAGCAAAAATCAATGCAGGTGTTGCCGCTGTTGCAGGTGTTGCAGCTGTGGCAGCAAAATTCAATGCAGGTGTTGCAGCTGTTGCAGGGGTTGCCGCTGTTGCAGCAAAAATCAATGCAGGTGTTGCCGCTGTTGCAGGTGTTGCAGCTGTGGCAGCAAAAATCAATGCAGGTGTTGCAGCTGTTGCAGGTGTTGCAGCTGTGGCAGCAAAATTCAATGCAGGTGTTGCAGCTGTTGCAGGGGTTGCCGCTGTTGCAGCAAAAATCAATGCAGGGTGTTGCCGCTGTTGCAGGTGTTGCAGCTGTGGCAGCAAAAATCAATGCAGGTGTTGCAGCTGTTGCAGGGGTTGCCGCTGTTGCAGCAAAATTAAGTGCAGGTGTTGCAGGGGTTGCCGCTGTTGCAGCTGTTGCAGCTGTTGCAGCAAAATTCAATGCAGGTGTTGCCGCTGTTGCAGGTGTTGCAGCTGTGGCAGCAAAAATCAATGCAGGTGTTGCAGCTGTTGCAGGGGTTGCCGCTGTTGCAGCAAAATTCAATGCAGGTGTTGCAGGGGTTGCCGCTGTTGCAGCTGTTGCAGCAAAAATCAATGCAGGTGTTGCCGCTGTTGCAGGTGTTGCAGCTGTGGCAGCAAAATTCAATGCAGGTGTTGCAGGGGTTGCCGCTGTTGCAGCTGTTGCAGCAAAAATCAATGCAGGTGTTGCCGCTGTTGCAGGTGTTGCAGCTGTGGCAGCAAAAATCAATGCAGGTGTTGCAGCTGTTGCCGCTGTTGCAGGTGTTGCGGCTGTTGCAGCAAAAATCAATGCAGGTGTTGCAGCTGTTGCTGCTGTTGCAGCTGTTGCAGCTGTGGCAGCAAAAATCAATGCAGGTGTTGCAGCTGTTGCAGGTGTTGCAGCTGTGGCAGCAAAAAGCAATGCAGGTGTTGCAGGGGTTGCCGCTGTTGCAGCTGTTGCTGCAAAATTCAATGCAGGTGTTGCAGCTGTTGCAGGTGTTGCAGCTGTGGCAGCAAAAATCAATGCAGGTGTTGCAGCTGTTGCAGGTGTTGCAGCTGTGGCAGCAAAAATCAATGCAGGTGTTGCAGCTGTTGCAGGTGTTGCAGCTGTGGCAGCAAAAATCAATGCAGGTGTTGCAGCTGTTGCAGGGGTTGCCGCTGTTGCAGCAAAATTAAGTGCAGGTGTTGCAGGGGTTGCCGCTGTTGCAGCTGTTGCAGCAAAATTCAATGCAGGTGTTGCCGCTGTTGCAGGTGTTGCAGCTGTGGCAGCAAAAATCAATGCAGGTGTTGCAGGGGTTGCCGCTGTTGCAGCTGTCGCAGCAAAAATCAATGCAGGTGTTGCCGCTGTTGCAGGTGTTGCAGCTGTGGCAGCAAAATTCAATGCAGGTGTTGCAGGGGTTGCCGCTGTTGCAGGTGTTGCAGCTGTGGCAGCAAAAATTAATGCAGGTGTTGCAGCTGTTGCTGCTGTTGCAGCTGTTGCAGCTGTGGCAGCAAAAATCAATGCAGGTGTTGCAGCTGTTGCAGGTGTTGCAGCTGTGGCAGCAAAAATCAATGCAGGTGTTGCAGGGGTTGCCGCTGTTGCAGCTGTTGCTGCAAAATTCAATGCAGGTGTTGCCGCTGTTGCAGGTGTTGCAGCTGTGGCAGCAAAAATCAATGCAGGTGTTGCAGCTGTTGCAGGTGTTGCAGCTGTGGCAGCAAAAATCAATGCAGGTGTTGCAGCTGTTGCAGGGGTTGCCGCTGTTGCAGCAAAATTAAGTGCAGGTGTTGCAGGGGTTGCCGCTGTTGCAGCTGTTGCAGCAAAATTCAATGCAGGTGTTGCCGCTGTTGCAGGTGTTGCAGCTGTGGCAGCAAAAATCAATGCAGGTGTTGCAGCTGTTGCAGGGGTTGCCGCTGTTGCAGCAAAATTCAATGCAGGTGTTGCAGGGGTTGCCGCTGTTGCAGCTGTCGCAGCAAAAATCAATGCAGGTGTTGCCGCTGTTGCAGGTGTTGCAGCTGTGGCAGCAAAATTCAATGCAGGTGTTGCAGGGGTTGCCGCTGTTGCAGCTGTTGCAGCAAAAATCAATGCAGGTGTTGCCGCTGTTGCAGGTGTTGCAGCTGTGGCAGCAAAAATCAATGCAGGTGTTGCAGCTGTTGCCGCTGTTGCAGGTGTTGCAGCTGTTGCAGCAAAAATCAATGCAGGTGTTGCAGCTGTTGCTGCTGTTGCAGCTGTTGCAGCTGTGGCAGCAAAAATCAATGCAGGTGTTGCAGCTGTTGCAGGTGTTGCAGCTGTGGCAGCAAAAATCAATGCAGGTGTTGCAGGGGTTGCCGCTGTTGCAGCTGTTGCTGCAAAATTCAATGCAGGTGTTGCAGCTGTTGCAGGTGTTGCAGCTGTGGCAGCAAAAATCAATGCAGGTGTTGCAGCTGTTGCAGGCGTTGCCGCTGTTGCAGCAAAATTCAATGCAGGTGTTGCAGCTGTTGCAGCTGTTGCAGCTGTTGCAGCTGTTGCAGCTGGTGCAGCTGTTACAGCTGTTTCACACGCACACACACACACAAACAAACAGAGAAAGAGATACATTTGTGTTTTAAAGTTATCCTCAACCACAACCATTCATATTTTGTATTTAATATCTTACACTACAGTATGTTTTCTATGTACTGTTTACTGTTTGTGTGTGTATCTTTGTGAATGTGTGTATTATAGTGTTAATTGCGTTGACTAAAACTATGACGAAATATGTTCTACAACAACCTTTTTTTCCATGACTAAGACGAGACGATGATGAGACGGCACCGACGTCAGTAAACAATAACTGTAACGAAATCAACAGGCAATATCGTTGACGAAAAGTGACGAGACGAAAATGTAGTTTACTAAATAAAAACTTTTCCAGAATCTCTCTTTACTTTCGTTGACGAAAAAGGAGGAGACGAAATATTATCAAAGATAACGTTACATCTGATAGTCAGTTTTTCTCCCAGCAGTGAAATTGCCGGTGTTGCGGCTGGTCAGCAGTTGTGTTTAGTGATGGGAATTCCGTCTCTTTTATTGAGCCGGATCATTTGGCTCCGCTCACCAAGAAGAGCCGGCTCTTTCGGCTCCCAAACGGCTCTTCATTTGACCACATATACCTTTTATAATTTAATCAAATGTAGCCCTGTTTTGACAAATGATTTATACACATATATCAATTAAATTATTCAATACATTCTTTGTAATGAAGTATTCAAAAGTAAACATTACATTTTTAATATAAATTATTTGCTGTGGCCAATTGTTTTCATTGCATTTACAGACCCTTGTAACTCTCTGATACCACCGAATGAATGCAATGACTTGCTTGTAGAACCACGCTACACAAAGCAGATAGCAACACCTATAAAAACTTTAGCATAGACATTTAAAAAAAGAACAGCTACTGTATCGACATTTTAAAATTGTATTTAAAGAAAAAGCCAGCAGGGATCTATTTCAGTATTAACTAAAAAGTCAGCAACAGCTGACATCAAATCTTTGCTGAGCCTAAAGATAATCATAAATAAATAACATAGTGAAGATAAATATATTGCAATGCTCAAAACAGCAGCATCCAACCGTCTCTAATCCTTGGATATGACATGTCACTGCAGCACCCGTAGCGCGGAGATCATCATATCATTCTGTCTAATATTCCCCCCCCCCAGTCAGCGCGAGTGAGTGACGAGTTGTGTACAGATCCGACGGGTAACAATGGATTATGACGGAAATGTTACGATCCTGTCCGTCAAAATGACTGATAATGAAAAAGTCTAACGCCACCACTGCTTGGGAGAAAGAAACGAGGCGATATTTGGGCCCATTTTCGCTACAATGAGGCGGAGAAAAAAAAGTGAATGCATTGTTTTATCAGAAGGGAAGCAATGTGGCCATAACACAGCTGGTAAAAACACCACAAACCTGACCAGATCATCTCTGCAAAGCTGCATTCTTAATCATTCAACCTGTGTTTTTCATCAAATAAGGATAAGATATAATCTTATTGGGAAATAAGTTTGACTAAAATTACAAATTGTTGGTTTTGGCTAGACTAGTTTGACTGAAGTTTTCTATATAATCTGATGACTAAAAAAGACTCAAATGTCAACAGTTTTCATTAACAAAAAGTAGACTAAAATGCTCAGACCTTTAGTCGACTAAATCTTGACTAAAATAGTTACTGTTTTCTTTGACTAAAATAAGACTAAAATGCTCAGACTTTTAGTCGACTAAAACTTGACTTAATGAAAACAGGATGAAGGTGACTAAATATGACTAAAACTAACAAGGACATTTGATAAAGGACTAAGACTAAATAAAAAAATAAACACTATTGTATTACTGTGTATTTACCAGCAGCTCCGATCAGCAGCAGCAGAGCCAGGAGTTTCATGGTGTCAGGTGAATGTTCAGAAGACTCCTGGACACACACCTCGGCTCAAATTTATATCCCAGCAGCCCCACAGTGCTCGTCCCCCTCACCTGACCGCCCCCCCGCCTCCTCCTCTCCTCTCCCCCCTATTTCTCTTGACCCAATCTGTGTCCTCACAGTCTTGGCACTCAGTTTCAAACCAAATGTACTTTCTTATCACACTCCTCATTTTGTGTTTGCCCACTTCGGCCCAATCTTAGCGCAACACCCCGTGGTTATGTCATCTGTGCACCTTATTTAAAATGTGGACCAAGGTGTTACGGCTGGAGGGCAAGGTACGCAGGACCCAAATGCAGAAAATAGGTTTGAAAGCAGGAATCCTTTATTTCCAGAACTAGGCCAGGCAAACAAAGTCAAAACTAGGCAAGGCAAAACATAAAGTCACTCAGAACATAAACCCTTCCAACAACGTTAAGAATCTCACCATGACAGACAGAAAAACCAGAACATAAATACACACAAGACTAATCACATGAACAAGACACAGGTGGGAAGGGAGGAGAAAACACAGGGGCACAAGGTGAACACTATCGGGTAATCAAGCAGGATGGAACACAGAGACAGGAAGCAACAAACAAGATGGGGGGTGAACACTTTTCAAAATAAAAGAGGAAACCAGAGACAGATCTAGACAGGACAAAATCAAACAGCTCCGGAGGACGGGCAGGAAGGCAGCGTAGGGCGCGATGAGGCCCCTTCGGGGTCAGCTGGATCGCCGGAGCAGGAGCTGGTGGGACCCCCGGCGGGACAGGAACCGGAGCCGGCAGGACAGGTGTAGACGGAACCCCGGACGGAACATGGGCCGGTATCAGCGGGACCCCCAACAGGACAGGTGTCGGCGGGACCCCCAACGGGACAGGACATGGTGTTGGCAGGACCCCCATTGGCACCCCCAAGTTTAAGTTAAAGTGGACTACTTCACTTGCAACAGACCACCATGCTTAGCTACTGCCGCTAAAGATTATAAAACTTTATGAAATAAAAAATGAAGAAAAACAACTTGATAAAATATAGCACCCATGGCCTTCCATAGGTTTAAATCATAATATAACCACAGCCTTTAATAAACCATTGAGTATTGATAACAGTAGTTTCTTAACTGCTGTTAATTCATCTACCTCGGATGCAACAGACCACCATAGCTACTGGCGCAAAAACCTATAAAACCTTTATGAAATAAAACATGTACCAAGAGGAAAAAAGATAATAGTAAGCAATCATCTAATGCTTAAGACTGTCTCATAAGAATGTATTTGAGAGCAAACGTGATGTATACAGTTTGCTTGAGGACTAACAGAATATTGTAGCTCACCCTATGATGAGAGGAAACATTAAAGCACATTTCCCTACCGTTCAAAAGGATTCGCCAAGCTTTTATAATGGCTGCTGGATCCTTTCCCTCAGTTAGGAACCATCCTAAAAAGCGAGTGAAGCCAGTATAATGTTGGCAATGCACTTGATGGCTACATACTGCATGAAATGACAGTATTCAAAATCCAAAGCCAAACGTGTCCTAGCTAGTTATGGTTACTGTAGTATGATAGCACTTATGGCAGATTATTTAAAACTAATAGATGGTGATGTTGGCCATTTAAGGTAAACATATTTACAGAAAACATGTAATTTGAGAAATCAAGCTGGAAAAGAGTGATGCTATATACAGTACAATCAATAATGCATGTTTCTGATAGTCTGGAGTCACTAATACATCGGTGCATTTTAACACATGATATAAGGCTGAATTGGGGTGTTTTTTGTGTCCCTCCTAATCATTTTGTCTCGCTCTTATCTGCAGTGTTCAACCCATTTTACCTCCAGTGTGTGGAAGTCCCCATCCTTTCTCACAAGGACTGCGATGGCTCCTACCCCGGCCTTATCACTGACCGCATGGTGTGCGTTGGATACCTGGAGGGAGGCAAGGATGCATGTCAGGTATTTTCAAACAATTACTCGGCACATACAATGAGGTTATATTGAATGAGGTGGAGGGAATAAAGTGATGTCTCTCTCCTGCTCAGGGTGACTCTGGTGGTCCTCTGGTCCTCTGGTGGTAACGGAGAGCTGTCGTGTCCTGGGGCCATGGCTGCGCTCAACCCAACTACCCGGGCGTTTACACCAAAGTCTGCTGTGTAGTGTAGATGTACTGTTTTATGAGTACTGGATTTCAATTCAGGGGTGACATTTCCAACAAAACACAAATATAAACCACAGTCAAACAAGAACAGCTAATGTCAATAAACAGAAACATTTCACAAAATTGCATTAGCTTGAGGGCAAATTAAGTGGCAACCCTTGGTTTTGAAAAGATAAGCTAACATAAGTCTATTAAATGTTCATTATCTCAATTTGTTTTAAAGATTTTCCTAACGAGTTTGTAGTTTAAAAACACATTTTTAATGTCCAGCAAGACGTTCCTTTAGTAATCTATGGTCCCATTTACAGTACATAGACAATAAAGGACGTGCATGGCTTCCTCTCCTTAGACCTTAATCCCTTTACAGTGTTTTATTTAGTTAATTAAGGTGTATTGTAAAATGTCTTGTTTCAGTGTTGGGTTATACTTAGCTTCAGCCTCTCGTGTCATATCTGCTTCCAAAAAAACTACATGTCAATAGTCCAAATGCCAAACTCAAGGCTTATTCTGCAATCCACTGACTTCACAGTGATTATGTCCAATTATTATCTAAAGTGTATTGTGCTTTTCCTTAAACACACATTGCCAAACAATCTCTCAATAAGATTTCCATCAAAATAAGACACACAAACTGTAGCTTTTACCAGTTAACCTCTAGATACGGGCAATCTAAGAACACTTGTCAACTACAAACTACAAACTACAAACATTGACAGTAGTTCAAATACCACTGTTTTGGTCAAAATGAGATTAAGCACCTGATAAGAGAGTGATTTATGACCCCCATAAACCTTAGTCCCACCTCAAAATCCCTTTGATGTGGCACCTGTCACTCTGACATCTCTGACCTTTGACCCTCTTATCTTTCATGACTTGTTTGTTTGTTGTTTTATTGCACCCTCATAAAAGATGTTGCTCAATAGTGGGGTGATAAGACTTTATTGCCCCTTTGATGTGAAACCTGTTATAGTGTCCTTAGTAGGTCATTATAGTCAACGATTAAACCATTATAGTCAATGACGATGACTTGTTTAGCTGTTTATTGTTTTATTGCCCTCCTCATAAAGGATGTCGCGCAATAGGGGGTGATAAGACTATTGCCCCTTTGATGTGACACCTGTTGTAGTATCCCCCTAGTAAGCCATTATAGTCAATGATGATAGTATGACTTGTTTCGGTCACCTGTTGTGGTTGTAATGAACTCTATAAGGATGTTGCTCAAAAGGGGGTGATAAGACCCACCCTGCTGCACCTACATCAGAACGCTAAACCCTCACACACCTCCTAACACACCCCCCTCAAACACCCCCCTCCCACCCTGCTGCACCTATGAACACAGGGGGGGTGCTTTGAGTTTTTACCTGCGACTATGTCTCTGAAAGGTGTCCACAGTGTTGTTTTAAAAAATAAGTAATCTTTTCAGATAATCTAGTTCCTTTCTCGCAGTAAGGATAAGAATAATTGACAGAGAGGGTGTAAAAATCCCCGTACTAGCGAAAGCCCTTTACTTAAATTGAACAACTCACCCTATACTCTTAACAACAGTTTTTGAGATAACAGGGTTTCCACTATTAAACTTCAGACTAGTGAAAATATATGACTTTACAATAGCATCTAAAGCAGGCAGCTATAGGGGCTAGAGGAAGTATTTCCGCTCAATAAAACTGATAAGATTATATTCTGTAGCAATGAAGTGTAAAGTGAAGGTTCCCCTTAAAAACTCCAGCAGACAGACAGAGGAAGAATCTATTTTGTGCAGACCTGAACATGACAGAGAACGGTAAGGAGGGGGGTTAATTTATTTACAAGTCCCAGTTTACCCCTTTACTCTTATCAATGTTTTTGAGATAACTATGAGGGGCCGTGTAGGCCAAAATTCAAACTAACCTCGCGCACACACTACTGAAAACATCTGGCCTTGCACACACACTACTGAAATACTCTGACATTCACTACTGAACACCTCACACACACACAACTGAAAAGTAAACCTCACACACATACTACCCCTTACGCAAAGAAAATATATTTCCCCATATATTAACTGTCAATATATTGCATTATTTTGTTTTCTGATCTACTGGTTAATTGAAAAGATTTAATAAAGGAAATCTTGCTGTTGGCTACACCAAGTGACACTGATTAATAATCAACATGAAAAACATATTTATTCATATCTACAAAATATATTGAAAATATATTGAAGATATATAGAATAATATATTGTGTTAATATATTACAATATATATATATATTGAATAATATATTGTGATAATATATTGTAATATATGTGATAATACATCAGTAATTGCCGCTTTCCATATATTGAGTAATATATGTAAATATATATAATATATTGGTTGTGTATATATGTGAACATACATTTACTATATATTAACATTTATATGGGGACATGTACTATATATATTCACAAATATATGGGGACATGTATGTACTATATATTCAGATTTATATGGGGACATGTATGTAGAATATATTCACAATTATATGGGGACATGTACTATATATATTCACAATTATATGGGGACATGTATGCGCTATATATTCACAATTATATGGGGACATGTATGCACTATATATATTCAGATTTATAAAAGACCATGTACGTACCATATATTCTGAACATGAGTGCAATATATGTTCACAATGAGGAGAAATGCATGTTCTGATAAAAAAAATCTTTCATTTCATTTCAAACCTTTATTTATGCAGGTGAATCCCATTGAGATCATTGATCTCTTTTTCAAGGGTGACCTGCTACAAGTAGGTTCCACATGAATACATATAAACATAACAGAAAAACAAAAAAGGACATCATACAGCATATTTACAGTGACTACAGTTTACATAGCTAGTAACATTTACAGGTTCCAACAGTTTCCGATTGGATAGCATCTATCCTTGCTTTAAAAACATTTAGTGGAACCAAATTGCTCAGCTTCCATTCCTTTTGCAGACTGTTCCAAGTTAGCGGAGCTGCGCATCTAAAAGCTATTTTCCCTAAGACAGTCCAAGCAGTTGGCACATTTAATAAAACCACAGCATTCGATCTCAGGCAGTAGCCACTTACAATTCGCCGTGAGATCAGGGAGCAGATGTAGGATGGAAGTTTCCCTAACATGGCTTTGTATATAAAAATGTACCAGTGACTGAGCTTCCGTACAGTTAGTGAAGGCAAACCTGCCCTTGCATACAGGGTACAGTGATGGGTTAATGCTTTACAGTTTGTCACAAATCTCAGTGCACTGTGATAGGCGGCATCTAACTTGATCAGGTAATGGGCAGGTGCATTCATATAGATCAAATCACCATAGTCCAGTACAGGTAAAAAGGTCACAGTGACTAGCCTTTTTCTGGCCTCAAGTGAGAAACAGGACTTGTTCCTGTAGAAGAAACCTAGCCTAACCCTCAGTTTTTTAAGCAGGTTATTGACATGAAGTTTAAAAGTGAGACAATCATCAAGCCAGATACCAAGGTATTTGTAACAGGTAACCACTTCAAGTTTTATCCCTTGCGTAGTTACAATATCTAAAACAGGCTCTGGTGTCTTTTTAGTTTTTGAAAAGAGCATTACCTTGGTTTTATCAACATTTAAAAGAAGCTTAAGCGCTGAGAGCTGAGTCTGAATAATGAGAAGCTTAATTTGTTTTTTTCTATCAATGTGTAACAGTTATCAAAATACTCATTAAAAGAAGGACAAGGAAAGAATAAAAGAAAAGGCCTATAAACAACACATTATGTAATGACTCAAGAACATTTTCATGTAATTATGTAATAAAACCCACATTTTGTAATCATCTGCTGCATTCTGTAACAGCCTGAACGAAATATAAAATAAATGTCCCTGCATTTTGTAATAAATTATTACATTTTGCAATGGTTATTACAAAATGCGTGAGTTGCCCTTTTAAAAAACTGTAATATTCATTATGTAACCATAACCAAACTGTAAATATATCCCAAAATTGATGTTGATATACATGTTGGCTAATGAATATGGTAACACTTGATCTAGCTTTGGCCAATGAAAGATATTCTACTGAAATATTTTTAAATTATGAGTAAGGATGATTCATGGTTGAATAAATAAATAAACAGTTGTAATGTTATTGTTTGCAACTCATTTTGTAATAACCACAGCAATATGTAATAATATATTTCAAAATGTGGCGACATGTATTACATATTTGCATTGAACTTGTTTACTACATAATGGGCAAATGATTACAAAAGGAGGTGTTATTACATAATGAAGGGAAAATGTATTACATTTTGTATAGGTATAGTTAATAAATGATGCCTTGTTATTTCATACAGGGCCAAAAAGAGCAGTCTGTTATCCTATTTAACAATCTTGTTTTTTGTTTCACCTGGTGACAACTTTAAACATGAGCTGATCACTCATTAAAACAAGGTCCGGAACAGGGCCAAACAGTCTTGTACCCTATTTGATCGTCAATCTTGTTTTTTTCGTGCCTTTACTCACAAATTATTGTGTTAATGGATGTTCTTATATCTGATGTCTTGGTCCCTGGATGGTGGTTTACTACAGCATCTGTGGAACAGAACAATTACAAATAATTAGAAGTTCACAAAAGACAGCAGGAATTATAACAATATCCATAATATCTATATTAAAGCATGGGCTGGCTTGGTGAATAATGTGGGAATACAAATAGTGGAAGAATAGGCTTTGTACATTTTCGTCTGAGTGTGGCGCTACTGGTTGGTATATTTTATGGAATTTGGACCAAGCATCTGCATCTGTCACAGTTCTGTTTAAAACTTAAAAAAATGTAATTGCATTCATCTTTAAAGGTGGGGTAGGTAAGTTTGAGAAACCGGCTCGAGATACACTTTTTGTTATATTCCATGGAATACTCTTAACATCCCGATAGCAATGAATATCTTAAGTGCTTTGACAAAAAATCCATAAAAAAATATCATCTGTGGAAGCCGTGGTACTGTAAAAAGCACAACCAATCATTTTAGCCGGCCCGGCTGAAATGACTGGATGGCCTACCTGCCTGTCAGCCTTCCATCTGTGCACAAACTTATCTCGTGCCCTCATTGGTCATGTGCGCGTTCGTGTGTGTTGGAGGAGGGGCTCTGTAAGGAAGTGGCACATTTTTTCCGGCTGTGTATTTTCAAATTCTAGCGATCTCGAGCTGGTTTCTCCAAAATTACCTACCCCACCTTTAAAAGACTACTTTTATTGAATGAGAGTTTTACCTAGCACAATGAGCCTGGGGTGGTGGGAAGGGAGAACTGGGCCTCGGCATCGGCAGGAGTGGTAGTCGCCTATGAGTATTAGAATTTAGATGAACAAAGGCATAGAAAAACCCTGAAATATGTACTGACACAAAGCTACAACCCTCGATTTTGTAAGTAGTAGTAGTAAATACATACGTATATACAATATACAACAATACGCATAATGCAATTAGCAGTACCAGTAATAAAATAACTGAATAAATAGTAGTAGAACCTTTATTTAGCCAGGAAAATCAATTAAGAACAAATTCTTATTACAATGATGACCTGACAGGAGGCAAAAGGCGTCCTGAGGGGATGGGGTTTGGGAGGAAAAAAATAAAAAGACAGACTCCGGGCACTACAGAACCCAGGAGACAACACAATGACACAGAGCAGAGATGACAGGCATAGCAGTTAAACATATAAAATCTCTAAAACAATATTGCTGTGGTTCAATCTGTCATTAAAATAATATAGAACATTCATCCATTCAATCCTTCATGGCAAGGATAACTAAGCTGAATAGTGAATAAAGTGATATGTGAAAAGTAAAATGACAGTGAAATTAAATGACAGTGCGTTCCTTACCACTGCGATCTGGCTCCTCTGTCCTCGTATCTTTTGGGTCTGATTCCTCACTACTGATGTCTGCCTCTGCATGGACCCTCTCTCCTTATTTATTCTGTCTCAGTCACCACTGCTATCTGGCTCCTCTGTCCTCTTGACTTGTGGTTCTGCAGGCTTAGTTCGACCTATGAATTTCAACAATGCTCCTGTAAAATATATAGATATATAGTATTATGGGTCAACATTAAAATAACATACACTGGAGAGCAAAATGTGAAATGCCATTGACTGTAGGCTACATATTATCCACACAATTGTCAGCAGGGGCAATAACAACTAAAATGTGAACTAACTTGAATGCATTAGTCCACAACACATAGCCTAACGTAGAGTAGAGAATGAATGAATGGTTTCTGCAAAATACACAGAAATAGAAATAAGGTTCAAATTACAATAACTAACCAGACGATGGTTATTAATAATAAGCAACAGCAATACTAATTGTTGCTAAAACACATTAGACACGTTGCAAACACACGGCTAATAAAAGCTAAGTTAGCATCTCATCCACACACTATCATAGCTTAACTTAGCTAACTAGCTAGCATTAGCTCAATTCCTGAACAACATAGAAACTAAAAACGGGACATCAAGACTCATTAACACACTGACTGAGCAGGACACTATGCATACAATCTTATAACATTACCAACACTAAAGATCTGCATATATGCTCACATTCTTCACGAACGCATTCTCTCTGTGACGATGGTAATTATGCATGTGACGATGCGCAATAATGTCCTGAACGCACATGTGTAACCAGCTCGAAGACCCGTAGCTGAACTACTTTAGCTGTCCCTAAATGTGCCTGACTAAAACACGAACGATATAATGCAGATCAAGGAGAACAAGGGGAATTTACAAGACATAGACTAACTGTGGTTACATTACTTAACTAGCTCATCATCGTCACCAGTCAGAAAATGTCCGTTAGCCGTGGGGCTAGTTTTCGCTATGTTAAACTCCATTGACTTATGCTAAAATGTTAGCGATCTAAAGGTCCGCTATTTTTGGCTGTTTTGGGTCGACTTCAGTTGACTGTAACATCGAAAATCTTCGAAATTGAATGTTCACAAAGCTGCGGACCGGTTATACACTCATACACGAGGGAACTAACATAGCTAATTTAACTAACGTTAGCTAATGTAGCTGGTGTAGTGCCGAGAGACGGGACATACGGATTAAGCAACTAGACTACTTATAGTGTACATGCAGAATTATTTCAATTTAAAATAGTTTTAAATGCTCACACACATACCTGACTCTGGTGCTGTATTTTCCTCTCGTTTCTTTTTAATTTTCCGTTTCGAAGCACCTGATGAATGCTTTCTCTTTGACACTCAGCGACAGAATCAACAGACAGAGGCAGCAACGCAGATTTGAATCTGCCAATCAGATCAATCTATTGCTGGAGAGGTGGGGGGGCTCCCCGAAATCAGCCGGAAGTGGCGCATTCGAATACTGTTTGGGCTGTCTGCCGTGGGTGCGTTCCACTCCAAATAGCCGGTCGGCCGTAATATATGCATAGATATATATGCGTGCATATATTCATATATATATGCGTGCATATATGCATATATATATATTTATATATATATATATATGAATATATATATGCGTGCATATATGCACGCATATATGAATATATATATGCGTGCATATATGCATATATATATGCGTGCATATATGTGTGTGTCTATATATATTTATAAACTGTATATTATTTTCCATCATTCAATGGACAATTTGTACTTTTTTTATATGTAGGCTACCATCAAACATATGTTCATATATAAAGTGGGTAACTATACAAAACGAAGTGAGATAACTGTTTATGAATATCTGTTCAATTTTATGTAAACTCATGAAAGATAAATGAGTGTTTCAATAAAACTATTACATATAAATGTATAGTGCAGTTTTTGTTTTCATTGCAATATTTTTTTTTTATATGTATCAATATATAGCCATACATGGTCCATGCATATATTGCAATATATTTAAAAATATAAGGACTACTTTCCCATATATGGAAATGTATGATCCAATATATTGTATTATATTTACCAATATATTACAATATATTTTTGTTTCATAAGGGACTGAAAATGAACCTCACACACACGCAACTGAAAACGAACCTCACACACACACTATTGAAATCTTCTTACATTCACTACTGAACACCTCACACACACACAACTGAAAATTAACTTCACAAACACACTCCGCAAAACATTTTACTTAAAGATTGTCAGTAGGGAATGTGCATGTGTTTCACCTATGTGTGTGAGGGGAATTCTTGCTGTAACGTAAGTCATTGTAATGAAACGGAAGTAACAAAGAACAATGCTGCAGTGATACAGTAGGTGGCGATAATTTTCGTCTACTCTGTTTGTAAGTCGCCATTAAAGAAGAAGAATGAAAAAAGAAGGCCCAATTCAGCATGGATTTATAGAGAAACAGCACCGCAGCCGTAGGCTGGACCCTGAACCGAGCAGTCTACAAACTGAGACGGTCTGGTCTATGGAGGTGTTCTTGTTTACATCACCTGGCGCAGCTAGTGAGGTGGCCTAGCAACCCGCTAGCAACATGCGCTTTGGATAAAAGCGTCTAACATGTAATAATAATAATAATAATGCACAGCTGCAATAAGCTAACAAGCTAATTAAACCGAAATTGAGCCAGAACCTTTTCTTTTTTGTTTTACCATTTATTGAAGTGATTGATATTTCAGGCTGAGAGGACAATGGCCAGTTAAATATGGTTGATTAAGCTTAAGCATATCCCTTATACAGTGTTTTATTTAGTTAATTAAGGTGTATTGTAAAATGTCTTGTTTCAGTGTTGGGTTATACTTAGCTTCAGCCTCTCGTGTCATATCTGCTTCCAAAAAAACTACATGTCAATAGTCCAAATGCCAAACTCAAGGCTTATTCTGCAATCCACTGACTTCACAGTGATTATGTCCAATTCTTATCTAAAGTGTATTGTGCTTTTCCTTAAACACACATTGCCAAACAATCTCTCAATAAGATTTCCATCAAAATAAGACACACAAACTGTAGCTTTTACCAGTTAACCTCTGCATAGATACGGGCAATCTGAGAAGTCTTGTCAACTACAAACATTGACAGTAGTTGAAAGAACACTGTTTTGCTCAAAATGAGATTAAGTACCTGATAAGAGAGTGATTTATGACCCCCATAAACCTTAGTCCCGCCTCCAAATCCCTTTGATGTGGCACCTGTCACTCTGACATCTCTGACCTTTGACCCTCTTATCTTTCATGACTTGTTTGTTTATTGTTTTATTGCACCCTCATAAAAGATGTTGCTCAATAGTGGGGTGATAAGACTTTATAGCCCCTTTGATGTGAAACCTGTTATAGTGTCCTTAGTAGGTCATTATAGTCAACCATTAAACCATTATAGTCAATGACGATGACTTGTTTAGCTGTTTATTGTTTTATTGCCCTCCTCATAAAGGATGTCGCGCAATAGGGGGTGATAAGACTATTGCCCCTTTGATGTGACACCTGTTGTAGTATCCCCCTAGTAAGCCATTATAGTCAATGATGATAGTATGACTTGTTTCGGTCACCTGTTGTGGTTGTAATGAACTCTATAAGGATGTTGCTCAAAAGGGGGTGATAAGACCCACCCTGCTGCACCTACTTCAGAACGCTAAACCCTCACACACCTCCTCACACACCCCCCTCAAACACCCCCCTCCCACCCTGCTGCACCTATGAACACAGAGGGGGGGGCTTTGAGTTTTTACCTGCGACTATGTCTCTGAAAGGTGTCCACAGTGTTGTTTTAAAGAATAAGTAATCTTTTCAGATAATCTAGTTCCTTTCTCGCAGTAAGGATAAGAATAATTGACAGAGAGGGTGTAAAAATCCCCGTACTAGCGAAAGCCCTTTACTTAAATTGAACAACTCACCCTATACTCTTAACAACAGTTTTTGAGATAACAGGGTTTCCACTATTAAACCTCAGGGTTGTTCACACACAAGACTAGTGCTTGTTTTAAGTTTAGCTTAAAAAATATATTACTTTAAAATAGCATCTAAAGCAGGCAGCTATAGGGGCTAGAGGAAGTATTTTCTCTCAATAAAACTGATAAGATTATATTCTGTAGCAATGAAGTGTAAAGTGAAGGTTCCCCTTAAAAACTCCAGCAGACAGACAGAGGAAGAATCTATTTTGTGCAGACCTGAACATGACAGAGAACGGTAAGGAGGGGGGTTAATTTATTTACAAGTCCCAGTTTACCCCTTTACTCTTATCAATGTTTTTGAGATAACTATGAGGGGCCGTGTAGGCCAAAATTCAAACTAACCTCGCGCACACACTACTGAAAACATCTGGCCTTGCACACACACTACTGAAATACTCTGACATTCACTACTGAACACCTCACACACACACAACTGAAAAGTAAACCTCACACACATACTACTGAAAATGAACCTCACACACACGCAACTGAAAACGAACCTCACACACACACTATTGAAATCTTCTTACATTCACTACTGAACACCTCACACACACACAACTGAAAATTAACTTCACAAACACACTCCGCAAAACATTTTACTGAAAGATTCTCAGTAGGGAATGTGCATGTGTTTCACCTATGTGTGTGAGGGGGATTCTTGCTGTAACGTAAGTCATTGTAATGAAACGGAAGTAACAAAGAACAATGCTGCAGTGATACAGTAGGTGGCGATAATTTTCGTCTACTCTGTTTGTAAGTCGCCATTAAAGAAGAAGAATGAAAAAAGAAGGCCCAATTCAGCATGGATTTATAGAGAAACAGCACCGCAGCCGTAGGCTGGACCCTGAACCGAGCAGTCTACAAACTGAGACGGTCTGGTCTATGGAGGTGTTCTTGTTTACATCACCTGGCGCAGCTAGTGAGGTGGCCTAGCAACCCGCTAGCAACATGCGCTTTGGATAAAAGCGTCTAACATGTAATAATAATAATAATAATGCACAGCTGCAATAAGCTAACAAGCTAATTAAACCGAAATTGAGCCAGAACCTTTTCTTTTTTGTTTTACCATTTATTGAAGTGATTGATATTTCAGGCTGAGAGGACAATGGCCAGTTAAATATGGTTGATTAAGCTTAAGCATATCCCTTATGCAGTGTTTTATTTAGTTAATTAAGGTGTATTGTAAAATGTCTTGTTTCAGTGTTGGGTTATACTTAGCTTCAGCCTCTCGTGTCATATCTGCTTCCAAAAAAACTACATGTCAATAGTCCAAATGCCAAACTCAAGGCTTATTCTGCAATCCACTGACTTCACAGTGATTATGTCCAATTCTTATCTAAAGTGTATTGTGCTTTTCCTTAAACACACATTGCCAAACAATCTCTCAATAAGATTTCCATCAAAATAAGACACACAAACTGTAGCTTTTACCAGTTAACCTCTGCATAGATACGGGCAATCTGAGAAGTCTTGTCAACTACAAACATTGACAGTAGTTGAAAGAACACTGTTTTGCTCAAAATGAGATTAAGTACCTGATAAGAGAGTGATTTATGACCCCCATAAACCTTAGTCCCGCCTCCAAATCCCTTTGATGTGGCACCTGTCACTCTGACATCTCTGACCTTTGACCATATTATCTTTTATGACTTGTTTGTTTATTGTTTTATTGCCCCCTCATAAAAGATGTTGCTCAATAGTGGGGTGATAAGACTTTATTGCCCCTTTGATGTGAAACCTGTTATAGTGTCCTTAGTAGGTCATTATAGTCAACGATTAAACCATTATAGTCAATGATGATAGTATGACTTGTTTAGCTGTTTATTGTTTTATTGCCCTCCTCATAAAGGATGTTGCTCAATAGGGGGTGATAAGACTATTGCCCCTTTGATGTGACACCTGTTGTATTATCCCCCTAGTAAGCCATTATAGTCAATGACGATAGTATGACTTGTTTCGGTCACCTGTTGTGGTTGTAATGCCCTCTATAAGGATGTTGCTCAATAGGGGGTGATACGACTATTGCCCCTTTGATGTGACACAGACCATATGTAGAGACAAATGGTAGCAATTCTCACAATGTAAAATAATAATTGCCTTAAATACATTGAAATGTGAAAGCTGACAAAAAAATCATGTTGCTTAGTAAAAATCGAAATTTAAATTTTTAAAAGCAAGGAACACTCAAATTCCCTGATGTCAGTATTTAGTCATGTTTAATGGAATGTATATCAGTGTATTATAGTTGTTTCTTTATCTATTTAAACCACAACGTTTCTCGATTCTATGTACAGTATGAAAGGGGTCTTTGTACCTTTGACTCCATGCTGAAGTTCACTGCTAACCCTCACTGCTGTCATATAACCTTATATTACCACAAAAGAGTCAATAAGTAATATTAACCCACTATTAAAGAACATTACCTTATAGAGTCTATAAGGTATATATTTGTATATTAAATACAAAATATGAATGGTTGTTGTTGAGGATAACTTTAAAACACAAATGTATCTCTTTCTCTGTTTGTGTGTGTGTGTGTGTGTCTGTGTGTGTCTGTGTGTGTATGTGAAACAGCTGTAACAGCTGCACCAGCTGCAACAGCTGCAACACCTGCAACAGCTGCAACACCTGCATTGAATTTTGCTGCAACAGCGGCAACCCCTGCAACACCTGCATTGTTTTTTGCTGCAACAGCTGCAACAGCGGCAACAGCTGCAACACCTGCAACAGCGGCAACACCTGCATTTATTTTTGCTGAAACACCTGCAACACCTGCAACAGCGGCAACAGCTGCAACAGCTGCATTGATTTTTGCTGCAACAGCTGCAACACCTGCAACAGCTGCAATACCTGCATTGGTTTTTGCAGCAACGGCTGCAACAGCGGCAACCCCTGCAACACCTGCATTTAATTTTGCTGCCACAGCTGCAACACCTGCAACAGCGGCAACACCTGCATTGATTTTTGCTGCAACAGCTGCAACACCTGCAACAGCGGCAACAGCTGCAACACCTGCATTGCATTTTGCTGCAACAGCGGCAACCCCTGCAACAGCTGCAACACCTGCATTGATTTTTGCTGCCACAGCTGCCACACCTGCAACTGCGGCAACACCTGCATTGAATTGTGCTGCAACAGCTGCAACACCTGCAACAGCGGCAACATCTGCATTGCATTTTGCTGCAACAGCTGCAACACCTGCATTGCATTTTGCTGCAACAGCGGCAACCCCTGCAACAGCTGCAACACCTGCATTGAATTTTGCTGCCACAGCTGCAACACCTGCAACAGTGGCAACCCCTGCAACACCTGCATTGAATTTGGCTGCAACAGTGGCAACCCCTGCAACAGCTGCAACACCTGCATTGAATTTTGCTGCAACAGCGGCAACCCCTGCAACAGCTGCAACACCTGCATTGATTTTTGCTACCACAGCTGCCACACCTGCAACAGCGGCAACACCTGCATTGATCTTTGCAGCAACAGCTGCAACAGCGGCAACCCCTGCAACACCTGCATTTAATTTTGCTGCAACAGCTGCAACAGCTGCAACAGCGGCAACAGCAGCAACAGCGGCAACCCCTGCAACAGCTGCAACACCTGCATTGAATTTTGCTGCAACAGCGGCAACCCCTGCAACAGCTGCAACACCTGCATTGATTTTTGCTATCACAGCTGCCACACCTGCAACAGCGGCAACCCCTGCAACACCTGCATTTAAATTCGCTGCAACAGCTGCAACAGCTGCAACAGCGGCAACAGCAGCAACAGCGGCAACAGCGGCAAGAGGGTGACTCTGGCAGCCCTCTTGTGTGTGACGGAGAGGTGCACGGCCCGGTGTCATGGGGTCAGGGATGTGCCGAGCCAAACTAACCCGGGGTCTACGTCAAACTGTGTGAGTTCCACTCCTGGTTTGAAGAGGTCCTGGCAGCCAATCCCTAAAGAAATTACCAGTTTATTTTCTTCACTTCTCCCACTGGTTCACAGCCCTGGTTTGTATTTTTCAGTCTTCTCTCTGTTGCCAATCAAGACTCTTAACACACATGTGCCAGAATGTTGAAAACTAAATAAAATCACCTGGTATTCACTTGTCTGTTCATGTCTATAATGTGAAAAGATCACTTATACGCTCAAGTCTATGTTAGGTACAGGTTTATGTATTTGATTTAATACCATTTAAGACAGTTTGATGGTGCTATATCGCTTTGATATACAGTAGAGGGTTTAAAAGCTGTCATAAGGAACATATTCATGGTATGGGTTAAACAGTGAGTTAGCACATTTCTCTCCCCAGTCATGTGATAGCCCCCTTCCTTTTCCATAATGGTTAGGGTTATAATGTCAAGCATTTCAATCATTTCCATTATTAAAGGGGGGCTCATAAAATGCTTTAATTATAAAGAATAAGTGCTGAACCTACTGCTGAGATAATGGTAGTGTAATTATTGGACAGTAGGAGGCCTCAGTGAGAAATCTTCCTGTCAGTCCCACCCACTCATTACAGCTAAACATGACACCAGAAACTATTTTCACTTTCACTGAGGGCTGATTTTCAGGTATTTCTCGCTTTGATTTAGAGTCTTTATCTTGCAAAGGTGCTCTTCTGTCAGGATAGAATGAGACACATCCATGAAAAAAAATCATATGTTACAAAATAATTTTGTGCAACAGGGAAGACATTTATGTATTGCTCTGTGAAAGGGAACAATAGACTTATCATGACATTTTACCGTTTTTGAGACACATAATGTTTCAAGTGTAGAATAATCTCATATACAGTATAGTTTCAAAGACTGTATGTGCACAACACAAACACAAATGCCAGCCCTCTGAGAGGAAGATGCAGATTTTGCTTCTGTGAGATATTCAGCACTGCTTAAAACAGAACAATACTAATCAGAAATAGGTATATACAAACAAACACAATGCAATATTAAATAAACAAAGGCATGACAACCACAAATGCAAAAAATCATTGCATCTGCAAACGTTGCAATGCTGATTCCCTCATAGCTAATTGGACGAGATTTTACCAGAAGCTCCAGATAAATCTACATCTCAAGATCACTATCTCAGTATTCAGTTAATAAGTGAGCCACATCTTGCATAGTTTTGGCCTTGCAGACTGCTTCCTGTACTCTGTTTTTGACAGATCATTTTCTGCACCTACCACCTAAATAAATGGGTCTATTTTTTAAAGTGGTGTGTATCTCCCCTTTTTTTAGCAGACATTTTTTATTTAGTAATGGTGGAATGTACGAGCAGAGAGCAGCATTGTTAAACCCTTTTTTATTCACGAGCCACATTCATCCCGATTTTATCTCAAGTGGCGTGGACGAGTAAAACCATTGCATGATAAATAACAACACCTCCAAATGTTATTTTAGTGTAGAGAAATGCATTAACATTCTGAAAAAGGTCAAAATAAATGCCTTTGCAAAACAGATGATAAACAGCCTGAGGTTATAGGTGACATTTCAACAATACTATATATATATAGTATCCACACTGACTCTGTCTGACGCCGAAAAGCTTGTCCACGCCTCTGTCTCCTCCAGGCTGGACTACTGCAATGCTCTCCTCATCGGGATCCCTAAGAAAAGCATCCAGAAGCTCCAGTACATCCAGAACAGCACTGCTAGGATCCTGATGAGGGTGCGCAAATATGATCATATCACCCCCATCCTTAAATCACTACACTGGCTCCCTGTGGAACTGAGGATTGAATACAAGGTCCCCCTCCTCACTCACCAGTGTATCCATGGAACTGCCCCTCCCTACCTCAAGGTGCTCCTCACACAACACACACACAATACACACACACACACACACACACACACACACACACACACACACACACACACACACACACACACACACACACACACACACACACACACACACACAAAACACACACACACACTAGACCAGTGGTTCTCAACTGGTCAGGCCTCGGGACCCACTTTTTCCTTTGTCAATAGATTGCGACCCGAAATTTTGAACCACTCAAATCTATTCTACAAAAAATCGCGCTGTAATATATACGCTTTTCAGCATACAATATTAATTAAAGTGAAGTACAGTGCATATATCCCTTATATCCTTTCACATAACTAAAGTATGCTTTAAAAAAGGTTTAATGAGATGATCGAATCAAAGCTGAACTGTATAACATAAAAAGGCAGACATGCTGTAAACCCAACCCCAGAAGAGGGTCTGGGGGGATTCTCCCCCAGGAGATTTTTAGAAATACTAACATATAAACTATGCATTCAGGTACACTCTGAGAAGAAAATAAATAAATCTGTTGCTACCCGACATATTAATAATTGTTTGTTTTTCACTTTGTTCTGACAGCTTGCTGCTCCACACAGAGAGAAGAGCAAAGAGCAGATAGTCTGTGTGAATTACTTTAAATTGTGGGTAAGAGTAGATAGCTCCCATTGTTCTGCGACCTGTCAATCATCAAACCGGGGGTCATATTTCATTATGTGTTCATTTGTATCTGAAGTTCTACCCATGGATGTATAAAGAATAGTTCTACCGCAAAGTTATTCTCCGTGGGGACTTCCGGCAACAATCTTGATTGTGATTGGCCAGAAGACTCGAAAAACATCAGCAAAGATGTTTTATTGAGAAGATGATCACTACGTGACAGAAGTTTTCAAAACCGTTTATGGTCTCCGGTACTTCCAGTCCAACGCCTACTGCATGCACAGCGTTAGAAAATCGGGCCTTCAAAATAAGTTTGACTTTTTTCAGCAAAATCACACATCTGCAACCCACTCGAAACGGGTCAGCGACCCACCAGTCGAGAACCACTGCACCAGACTGTTACTCTAAATGGCTAGTTTTTGTGATTTTTAACACTTTTTTCAGTGAAACATTGCAGTCTTTTGATAACTTTACTGATTTTTGCGGTTTTTGTGTTACTAAGATACTTTCAGTTACACTTTAATGCATGCAAAACTTTACAACTGATAACAAATTAAGTACTTTTTATGAATAGATGTTCTTTAATAATCCAATTCTAATTGGCAAGTTAGTGATTTTAAGGCTGTTTCAGTGAGACAATGCAGTTTTGATAACTTTAATAGCCTGACTTTTTTTAAATGTTTTTTTAGATGCTTTACTGTGACTTCTTTCATGTTATTTTTAACATAAGATGCTGTTTTCATTGTTTCCCTCTATGACTTTCGTTCATTATATTTTGAAAAACGACAGAGATTTTTATCAACATACAAATATTACAACATACAACTCACTTTTTATGACATTTTTCAACATACTTTACTTGTACCTTCTTTTTCTTTTTTGTAGGGTTGCAGGATATTTTGCACGTCATGCATAAAACCTCTCATCTTTTCTTGAAACTGACATACATTTGAAAAAAAAGGACTAGACTAGTGCTGTCCTTTTTACAAACAAGTTATTTTTCTGGTTCTTCCTCGCCCGTGTCTCTTCCTTCAGCCATCACAACAATCAAGTCAGATCTATCAAATTAATCATCTACCCCTTCCTTTTCCCCACCCTAGGGTCCATGTGACTCTGTAGAGTCAAAACACGTCCCCCTCAAGACCCTCCCCCTTCTTTTACCTCCCTTTCCTATTTTATGCTCAGTCCCTGTGACTCTGTCTATGGCAGGTGTCCCCACACTGTTGGTTTAAAACAAAAAGTAATCTTTCAGATAATCTAGTTCCTTTCTCACAGTATGGGCTTTAAAAAAGAAGAATAGACATCTCTGAGGGATGTAACATCACAGTTTTAGTGAAAATCTTTTCTTTACATGTCACAGTTTCTTTACTGTTTTTGAGATAACAGTTTCTCCCATTGTCTCCCCACACACATACCAAACACATGCAAACACACACAAACAACACACACTATATGGTGACTCTAAAAGGCTAGTTTGTGTGACCTTTTTATATTTTTTATGATATTCGGATATACCATACTATTATTAGAGCCAAATTTAACTTAAAGGGGACCTATCATGCAAAATGCACTTTTGTACGTCTTTTATACATGAATATGTGTCCCCGGTGTTCCAGGGAACTCACCAAGTGTCAGAAAACACAACCCTCTCTATTTTCCTCCATACCCAAATCTCTAAAAAAGGGGCTGCAACGGATCTGATAAAAACTGATCCAGATTTGAACACTTTCCTGACGTCAGGAAAGTGGCGCTACGGCTATTGGGCCAACTCCACCAATCAGGAGGAGACAACCACGGCATTGCCGTTCGAAAGCGCTGGAGACGCTGTAGTACATATGCCAGGCCTCTAGATGGTGCTGTTGCTCACAGAATCAACCCTTGCAAAAACAGAGCTATAAATTGTCAAATTGAGCAAAATGAGGCATGGCTAAAATGCATGATCTGTTTGATATTTTGAAAAAAAAAAAGTATAAATATGCCTTATATAGGTATGGTCCTACACTATATTATTCAAATATAGCATGATAGGTCCACTTTAAATACACAATGCAACGTTGGCTAAATACTGAGAAGTATGGTGTGAATGTAAAAACCATCCAGAAATAAAAGCGACGGGTGGCGCAGTGGTCTGTGCGTCTGATCATCAAATCAAGGGGGCGTTGGGGAACTCCAGTTCGAAACCCGCTCCCGCCGCCACTGCGTCAGGCCGTTGTGTCCTTGGGCAAGACACTTCACCCGAATTTGCTCCTGTGGGTATTGTCCACAGTACATGTATGATATTAATGTGTACTTGTAAAAGCGCCTCGATGACTACGAGGTGTGAAGATGGCCGGTGTGGCGCAGCGCAGTGCGCTGAGCAATGATTATCAGATCAAGGGGGTCAAACCCGTCACTGCTGCGTCTGTAAAGCTGTTGTGTCCTTGGGCAAGACACTTCACCTGAACTTGCTCCTGTGGGTATTGTCCACAGTCGACCATTACATGTATCTGTAAAGCGCTTTGAGTCATTGATAAAGCGCTATAAGGACTATTATTATTATTATTATAAAAGCTAGGTTGGGGCTAACGTAATTAGCAACTCTTGTGTGGTATCAGACCCTGAATACCAGAACATAAAAACAAACCATTTGGTTACTGTCAGTCATCAGTTCCAAGCTTCAAGTAGTTCGATATGTCCAGACATATCCAATATGTCCAGACATATCCAATATGCCCGACCACAACTACTTAAAGAAAATAACTTATGATACCTGGATATACCATACTATTACTTTTAGTTTTTGTTGTTGATACATTCAAAAATATTATAATGACTATTTGACATATACCAGGGCTATGCGATTGGTGAAGGTAATATATACCGGCCCTTTGAGTAGAATGTTAAAAATTAGCAACTCTTGTGTGGTAGCATGATAGGTCCACTTTAAATACGCTATGCAACGTTGGCTAAATACTGAGAAGTATGGTGTGAATGTACAAACCATCCAGAAATAAAAGCTAGGTTGGGGCTAACATAATTAGCAACTCTTGTGTGGTATCAGACCCTGAATACCAGAACATAAAAACAAACCATTTGGTTACTGTCAGTCATCAGTTCCAAGCTTCAAGTAGTTCGATATGTCCAGACATATCCAATATGTCCAGACATATCCAATATGCCCGACCGCAAATACTTAAAGAAAATAAGTTATGATACCTGGATATACCATACTATTACTTTTAGTTTTTGTTGTTGATACATTCAAAAATATTATAATGACTATTTGACATATACCAGGGCTATGCGATTGGTGAAGGTAATATATACCGGCCCTTTGAGAAGAACGTTAAAAAGTAAGCTAGTTCCAGACTGTAGTGCCCACTCCTTAGGTTGGCTTAACTTAGGTTAAATTACTTTAGTTAAAAATGGTGATGTTCTAGATATAGTTCAAATGGAGTAATTTAAGTTGTCTGATGCACTTTATAGTTTGACAGTACATGTACTGAGTTCTGAACATGTCATCTAAATGTAGGAATGCCTTGGGCATATGGTTCCCTGATTTCTGCATCATGCTTTTACAACATACCAGTGACGTGCGGTGAGGTTCATGGCTGGTGAGGCACAGACTCTTTCAGAGTCAGATTTACAAATATTATATTTTGACCTTAATCGAAATATTCGGTTATTTTCAAAAGCTTTTTTAGTCTGATGCTTCGATTCATTTTAAACAGACCGTTCAACAAAAGGATACCCAAAATCTAAATATTGGATTGTTCTTTCTTAGTAAGATTCCATGTTCATTACAATTGTGGTCTTACCTTGACTTGAAGATGAAGTCCATGCTATCCTTCTGGACAACAATCTCCATTACTTTTTTGTAAAAGTCCTCCTTATCTCCCTCTAGTTTCAAAACAAAAGTCTAGTTTGTTGTTTGCGTCTACCGTCTCGGCGTAGAATAACAGTAGCAACAAGAACCTGTGGGCTCACGTGCGCCCCCTTCAGTGCGGCAGAGGTTATGGCTGCCTCCCCTGGTGCTTTTTTCATTGCCGTTGTATGATGAGACCAGCGGGCCTAAATATCATATATACGTGAAATAAGTTATTTAGAGACTATGGATGGCGAGGATAAATGTAATAAAGGGATCTACAAACATTACATTGGTGACATACAGTGAGATGGTAACAGGCATGCGCTTAGGGCCCTGCTTTCCAGCCAGTTTCTGTGGGGTGACGCATTCTGAGGTGAGGCAGAGCTCATCTGTGCCTCACCTCACCCCACAGTAAGCAAATGAGCCTGGCTTGAGCGCGCTCACAAAATAAGTGCCCGCGCTACATTAGTGCTAACTAATAACAGTAACTGGCTCCAGCCAGTTACTGTGGGCTTACGTGAGGCAGAGCTCGTCTCTGCCTCAATCCTCATCGCTCCCATGTAGTTGTAGCGGAGCTCGGCCAATTTGCTGATTTTGACTATAAAAAGCGATTGGAATCATACAGAAATCACACTTACAACACAGATCAGTGGAGACATTTTATTATTATTACTATTTAGTTTTTCTTTAGTTGTTTTTCTGTTACATTGGAGTATGACAGGTGAGGCTCTGCTTCCCCTGCCTCCCCTGACTGCCCGTCGCTGCAACATACAATAGAAGCACTCCTATGTTGTTGTAGTACATTGCTGTATCTGTAGCTATGTAACGGAGGAGATCTCTGGGGCCATAGATCTCGGCCTCCGTTACGGATAATATAGCTTCATATTTGGCGAAGTATATTGATCTGTTCTACACTAAAACATGGCACAGGAAGAATGTGAATATACATGTAATTTATGCATCTATTTGTCACGATCTGTCTGTCTCTGTTTCTTGTTTTATTCTGAAAAGTGTTCCCCTTCCCCCATGTCTGTTACGGCTGATTGTGTGCACCTGGTGCCCTGTGTTGTCTCCTCCCCCCTCACCTGTGTCTTGTTGGTTTGATTAGTCTGTGGGTATTTAGGCTCTGTGTTTCCTGTTTGTGTGTGTGAGATCCTTGTGGCTGCAGGATGTGTTCAGGGAGAACAGCAGGATTGAGGCTGTGAGTCATGTGTCTATGATTTTAATAAATGCCCACACCGGGTTGTATTTGGGACGTTTTGCATCTGCCTCCTTGCTTGGCCGGGCCGCTTAACGGTCAGCTTCACAATTGGTGTCAGAAGTGGGATTGACCAAGTAAGGAGTTGAAAATGACATTCTTAAAATGTATAAACGAACAATAGTTGGATTAATGTTGATTAGAGTGCACAATAGAAATAAAATAATTCAGAGAAGAAAAAGAGATATGTTATCTATCAAAACCCAGTTAGATAAACATTCATTGGATTGCACACTTAGTTTGTTTGTGTGGATATGTAGCAAATTAACATTTTAAATAGTACTTAATGACTGACTGAATGGAAATGACAAATGAAAATGTAAAACGAAAAAGCGATCATGAAAATGTTTCCAATAAATGAATAAAATACATTTTGACCACTTTGTTGTTCAGATATATCACATATTTGTAACTGAATGATGCATTAATTGAAACAAAACACAGTATAAACTGAGGAGTGAGTCCCGTGAGTTTCATGTGTTTTCTTCACTCCGCTGGGAAACTCTGCTCTCATGTCAAGAAGCATCAGATCAGTGCATGCGCTGCATCGTCCAATCAGTGAGCGATACACAGTAAGGGGGCGGGGAGAGTATCTGAGGATTTCATCGGAGGATGGTCTGGTGGTTCCTCGGTTATCGCTCCTCCATTATCGCTCCTCGCTCCTCGATCCTCGGTCCTCCGGCGGAAATAAGAGCCATGGGACGCTACTCAAGATGGCGCAGACAAATCAACTTCCGGTGATACCGAGGACCGACGACCGAGGAAATGAAAATAGTCGACCTGAGATGCAGCCACAGTATCGAGATTGATGCAAAACAAGTGACATTTGACCTTTTTAGAGAGGTTTAGCAAAAATAACTCCACCTCTGGGGTGATTTGGGTGGAAATGGGCATTTTTTTCCGGTTCTCTGGAACCCATTGGTCGATTTTGGTGATTGACATCTCTTTCTGACCGTTAGAGCCAATAGAATCGAAGGGGGGGGGGGGGGGGCTTTGCGCATGTAGTTTTGCATGAGAGTGAAGCTATCTCTCGCTCTGACATCTGGAAACGGAAAAGCAGGGTTTATTGCTTATGGATTATCAGAAATCATTTCAAAGGGACACAGACACATTGGATTAACCTATGGATTAACTCCAGCAGCGTTTTTATCGTTTTAATGCCATTGAAGACCAGTTTTGACCAGACAACGACACAGGTAAGCCATGTTAGCGTTTTTAGCTACCTAGCGCCACATGTTTTGATGTCTGTTTTTGTTTATAAAGTCGCGAGTTCTTATCATAGAGTGATAATGTATGTACCCATCGATTCTGTGTCATCTCACGATGCGAATCGATGTGTTGGATGTGCAGAAAAGATAAATAATAAGGTTTTATGAGTGAGTTTCGGTGCAGTAATCTGTTAGCATTTTTCGCTCGTTGCTAATTCAGAGGCTCAGCGTTAGCATTGTGGGGTTTTTTTTTATTTATTTTTTTAAATGATCAGTTAGATGAGTTTCTTCCCGTTACATGGATATAAAACATTCATAGTTTATTAAATATTAAGATGCCCTCAGACACTGTTTCCTCAGATGACGCGTTTTTCCCCCCAATATCGGGGGTGCGGTGTAGAAGAGGTTAAATAGCCCTGCTATATACTATGACTACGGCTGTCAGTCGATTAAAATATTTAATCGCGATTAATCGCATGATTGTCCATAGTTAATCGCGATTAATCGCAAATTAATCGCACATTTTTTATCTGTTCTAAATGTACCTTAGAGGGATATCTTTCAAGTTTTTAATACTCTTATCAACATATGAGTGGACAAATATGCTTTATATGTTTGTTTATTATCATTTGAACAATGACAAATATTCTCATGAATATTAAACATAACAACCTCTGAACATTACAAATATTCGCTTCAATTCAACCTGGAACCTCTCTCATACAATAATACTGTGTGTGTGTGTGTGTGTGTGTGTGTGTGTGTGTGTGTGTGTGTGTGTGTGTGTGTGTGTGTGTGTGTGTGTGTGTGTGTGTGTGTGTGTGTGTGTGTGTGGAGCTCAAGGCATATATGCTCCAACGGGAGCTGCCTGGACGCTGCAATCATGTTGCGCGCACTATCCGTGCTGAGTGTGCTGACTTTTCGTACAATGTCCCACTGTCTGGCTACCTGCATAAAGTCAAGTGCTCGGCGCAGTTGTCGGCGAAATGTCATTGAAACAGCTCCTTATATCCGTTAGCGCAGCTAGCTAGCACCAGATGCTAACAACAACAACACGTAAGGTGTGCCTCGCTCGCGCGAGTCGCGCCACACATACACACTCCCTCCCGGTCCTCCCGATGGCCAGTCCGGGCCTGCCAGTGAGCGTGGAAGTGTGGTCTGCCACAAGCGGGCGGTAGGAGCGGGGCTGTCAGCATCAGCTTGTCGATGGTATTTTAAACTCGATGCGCTCTGAAACTACGGCGGCCGAGGACAAAAAATACACATGCGTTAATCGCGTTAAAACAATTAGTGGCGTTAATTTTTTTTTGCGTTAACGCGTTATTAACGCGTTAACTTGACAGCCCTAACTATGACCATTATTTTTCTTATTTGTTATGTATATACATATATATTTATATACCATACTATAATTTTGTTCATGTTATTATCATCATCATCATCATAATAACGTTTTCCAACATACTATGCTATACCTTTCTTTGTCTTAACATATATTTTTGTTTGCAGTTCTCTTTGCTTCTTTCTCAATGATCAGACTTTTGCTCTCGCTCGCTGCAGCTCTCTCGTTTGCGCTCCTTCTTTTTTTGTTTTCGATTCTGACACAAACGTCCCAGGTCAACACACTCTCACTCCATAAACGTCCAGGAGCGACACTTGGTCAGGGTCCCGAGGCGTGCAGTTGGGACGCTCCTATGCTCCTTCAGCTTCATAAACAGACGCAAATAGCTTTCAACTGATTGCAATGTATTCCCATCTGCGGCGGGATTTGACGCTCATGGAAGCACGGCATTCGTTTGTGTCGGAGGCTGTTAAAGGCAATGTGACCGTCCATTCCCATTGGATAACGGAGAATTGTACACCCGGAAGTAAGTATTCCCCTTACTGTCGATTGATTTGACAGTGATATCTCCACTACTCATCAACTCAAAAACACCAGATTATCCTTGTTAATTAAACTACATTGATAGGTTTTAGTATGTGTACAATGCTTTTGTCACGTTTTCCCCTTCAATTCTGAGAAACAAGTAGTTTTCTATGAGTTTTGGATGGCCGAAGACATTACATTACCCACAATCCTCTGTAGCAACCATAGACTGTATATTGCAACAAGCAACAGCTTCGGTTCATGTTAATTTACAAACTCTTCAACTACAACCGTAGTTATATTTAAAAACATGTTAGAAGGCCTCACGAAATACTTTAATGTAAATGAAAATTTAAATGTGAAGGAATGTGTGTATATTAACTGTGGGTTTTTCTCTGGAAGTTTTTCCTTGTACGATGTGAGGGTCAAAGGACAGATGATGCCGTTTTTCTCATACTGATATTCCGCTATGCACGCTGGGATTTGGTGTTTATGCGATGTGAAATCCGAAAACATTTAAAAAAAATTAAATAATACATTATTCCGAGTGTGCTTGCTTTTCTCTTTGAAAGTCATCACATAACGGCATTGTAATACACGGTTCGGCTGCATTAAATATTACATATCTGCCGTAGTTAACTCTATTTATAGAGCCCTGATGAGAACACTTCTAGACAAACAGGAACTGCCGCCAAAACTGAAAACTTGACGTGGATCTTAAATATATAAGCAATTAAACAACATCTTACATTTATTTTCACACAATACGTCTCCTTGCAGTATCAACATTAATTCGGCTGACTTTTATATTTGATCCAATTGGTAGATAGGCTGTATTTACGCCATAACGGTGCACAGCTGATAGAAAGGGACACCTACTGGTTAAAGCACGTTATTGCATTTTATAATTTTATTATTAGATATTAATAGGATCCCTAGTATAAAGAATATTCTTTACTCGTCCTTATTCTCTACTAATAGTTAATTAAAGACTGTATATAATGACTATTTTGCACATCCCTTTCAAGATTTCAAGATTTTCAATATGTGTGTATACCTCCACCATTAAACTGTCATATTCTGCACATTTCTCATACTATCTACATACATCTTATAAGAGTATAATACATATGTATAATATCAGTTAAAATAAATGCTTAAACATAGTTAACATTGCTATGTTTAAGCACTTATTTTAACTGATATTATACACATGTATTATACTCTTATAAGATGTATGTAGATAGTATAAGAAATGTGCAGAATATGATAGTTTAATGGTGGAGGTATACACACATATTGAACATCTTGAAAGGGATGTGCAAAATAGTAATTATATACAGTCTTTTATTAACTATTAGTATTCCATTATTACTGCACATCCCTTTCAAGATTTCAAGATTTTCTAAGGTTTATTGACATATCATATTATACACAACTACGGTGTAGTTATGCAATGAATGACGAACTTGGGTCGCAGGTTCCTCAACAGTATTACAAGACATCTATCAATATGTGTGTATACCTCCACCATTAAACTGTCATATTCTGCACATTTATTATACTATCTACATACATCTTATAAGAGTATAATACATATGTATAATATCTGTTAAAATAAGTGCTTAAACAATGTTAACTATGTTTAAGCACTTATTTTAACTGATATTATAAATAGAAAATCTTGAAATCTTGAAAGGGATGTGCAAAATAGTAATTATATACCGTCTTTAATTAACTATTAGTATTCCATTATTACTGCACATCCCTTTCAATATTCAATAACGTGCTTTAACCACCAGGTGTCCCTTTCTATCAGCTGTGCACCGTTATGGTGTAAATACAGCCTATCTACCAATTGGATCAAATATAAAAGTCAGCCGAATTAGTGTTGATACTGCAAGGAGACGTATTGTGTGAAAATAAATGTAAGATGTTGTTTAATTGCTTATATATTTAAGATCCACATCAAGTTTTCAGTTTTGGCGGCAGTTGTTCCTGTTTGTCTAGAAGTCTTCTCATCAGGGCTCTATAAATAGACAACTACGGCAGATATGTAATATTTAATGCAGCCGAAACGTGTATTACAATGCCGTTATGTGATGACTTTCAAAGAGAAAAGCAAGCACACTCGGAATAATGTATTATTTAATTTTTTTTAAATGTTTTCGGATTTCACATCGCATAAACACCAAATCCCAGCGTGCATTGCGGTTAAACCATCCAATAATCGAGCTGAGGATCTTGCCTACGTCTGTTTTCGGTTTCGTGTATGAACGATGTATTTTGTTATACACACATTCCTTCACATTTACATTTAAATTTACATTAAAGTATTTCGTGAGGCCTTCTAACATGTTTTTAAATATAACTACGGTTGTAGTTGAAGAGTTTGTAAATTAACATGAACCGAAGCTGTTGCCTGTTGCAATATACAGTCTATGGTTACTAGAGAGGATTGTGGGTAATGTAATGTCTTCGGCCATCCAAAACTCATAGAAAACTACTTGTTTCTCAGAATTGAAGGGGAAAACGTGACAAAAGCATTGTACACTAAAACCTATCAATGCCGTTTAATTAACAAGGATAATCTGGTGTTTTTGAGTTGATGAGTAGTGGAGATATCACTGTCAAATCAATCGACAGTAAGGGGAATACTTACTTCCGGGTGTACAATTCTCCATTATCCAATGGGAATGGACGCTCACATTGCCTTTAACAGCCGCCGACATACAGAGATACGGTGCTTCCATGAGCGTCAAATCCCGCCGCAGATGGGAATACATTGCAATCAGTTGAAAGCTATTTGCGTCCGTTTGTGAAGCTGAAGGAGCCTCTGCGCGTCCCAACTGCACACCACAGGACCCTGACCAAGCGTCGCTCCTGGACGTTTATGGAGTGAGAGTGTGTTGGACTGGGGAGAGAAATGTGCTACCTCACTGTTTAACCCATACCATGAATATGTTCCTTATAACAGCTTTTAAACCCTCTACTGTATATCAAAGCGATATAGCACCATCAAACTGTCTTAAATGGTACTAAATCAAATGCATAAACCTGTACCTAACACCGACTTGAGCGTATAAGTGATTGGTGTATGTTTTCACATTATAGACATGAACAGACAAGTGAATACCAAGTGATTTTATTTAGTTTTCAACATTCTGGCACATGTGTGTTAAGAGTCTTGATTGGCACAAGAGATCCCTGACCCCATGACACTGGGCTGTGCACCTCTCCGTCACACACCAGAGGGCTGCCAGAGTCACCCTCTTGCCGCTGTTGCCGCTGTTGCTGCTGTTGCAGCTGTTGCAGCTGTTGCAGCTGTTGCCGCTGTTGCAGCTGTTGCAGCTGTTGCCGCTGTTGCAGCTGTTGCCGCTGTTGCAGCTGTTGCAGCTGTTGCCGCTGTTGCAGCTGTTGCAGCAAAAATCAATGCAGGTGTTGCCGCTGTTGCAGGTGTTGCAGCTGTGGCAGCAAAAATCAATGCAGGTGTTGCAGCTGTTGCAGGGGTCGCCGCTGTTGCAGCAAAATGCAATGCAGGTGTTGCAGCTGTTGCCGCTGTTGCAGCTGTGGCAGCTAAATTCAATGCAGGTGTTGCAGGGGTTGCCGCTGTTGCAGCTGTTGCTGCAAAAATCAATGCAGGTGTTGCAGCTGTTGCAGGTGTTGCAGCTGTGGCAGCAAAAATCAATGCAGGTGTTGCAGCTGTTGCAGGGGTTGCAGCTGTTGCAGCGAAAATCAATGCAGGTGTTGCAGCTGTTGCAGGTGTTGCAGCTGTGGCAGCAAAATTCATTGCAGGTGTTGCAGGGGTTGCCGCTGTTGCAGCTGTTGCAGCAAATATCAATGCAGGTGTTGCCGCTGTTGCAGGTGTTGCAGCTGTGGCAGCAAAAATCAATGCAGGTGTTGCAGCTGTTGCAGGGGTTGCCGCTGTTGCAGCTAAATTCAATGCAGGTGTTGCAGGGGTTGCCGCTGTTGCAGCTGTTGCTGCAAAAATCAATGCAGGTGTTGCAGCTGTTGCAGGTGTTGCAGCTGTTGCAGCGAAAATCAATGCAGGTGTTGCAGCTGTTGCAGGTGTTGCAGCTGTGGCAGCAAAATTCAATGCAGGTGTTGCAGGGGTTGCCGCTGTTGCAGCTGTTGCAGCAAATATCAATGCAGGTGTTGCCGCTGTTGCAGGGGTTGCCGCTGTTGCAGCAAAATTAAGTGCAGGTGTTGCAGGGGTTGCCGCTGTTGCAGCTGTTGCAGCAAAATTCAATGCAGGTGTTGCCGCTGTTGCAGGTGTTGCAGCTGTGGCAGCAAAAATCAATGCAGGTGTTGCAGCTGTTGCAGGTGTTGCAGCTGTGGCAGCAAAAATCAATGCAGGTGTTGCAGCTGTTGCAGGGGTTGCCGCTGTTGCAGCAAAATTAAATGCAGGTGTTGCAGCTGTTGCCGCTGTTGCAGGTGTTGCAGCTGTTGCAGCAAAAATCAATGCAGGTGTTGCAGCTGTTGCAGGTGTTGCAGCTGTGGCAGCAAAATTCAATGCAGGTGTTGCAGGGGTTGCCGCTGTTGCAGCTGTTGCAGCAAATATCAATGCAGGTGTTGCCGCTGTTGCAGGGGTTGCCGCTGTTGCAGCAAAATTAAGTGCAGGTGTTGCAGGGGTTGCCGCTGTTGCAGCTGTTGCAGCAAAATTCAATGCAGGTGTTGCCGCTGTTGCAGGTGTTGCAGCTGTGGCAGCAAAATCAATGCAGGTGTTGCAGCTGTTGCAGGGGTTGCCGCTGTTGCAGCAAAAATCAATGCAGGTGTTGCAGCTGTTGCAGGGGTTGCCGCTGTTGCAGCAAAATTCAATGCAGGTGTTGCAGCTGTTGCAGCTGTTGCAGCTGTTGCAGCAAAAATCAATGCAGGTGTTGCCGCTGTTGCTGCTGTTGCAGCTGTTGCAGCTGTTGCAGCAAAAATCAATGCAGGTGTTGCCGCTGTTGCCGCTGTTGCAGGTGTTGCAGCTGTGGCAGCAAAATTCAATGCAGGTGTTGCAGGGGTTGCCGCTGTTGCAGCTGTTGCTGCAAAAATCAATGCAGGTGTTGCAGCTGTTGCAGGTGTTGCAGCTGTGGCAGCAAAAATCAATGCAGGTGTTGCAGCTGTTGCAGGGGTTGCCGCTGTTGCAGCAAAATTCAATGCAGGTGTTGCAGCTGTTGCAGGTGTTGCAGCTGTTGCAGCTGTTGCAGCTGGTGCAGCTGTTACAGCTGTTTCACACACACACACACGCACACAAACAGAGAAAGAGATACATTTGTGTTTTAAAGTTATCCTCAACCACAACCATTCATATTTTGTATTTAATATATTACACGACAGTATGTTTTCTATGTACTGTTTACTGTTTGTGTGTGTATCTTTGTGAATATGTGTATTATAGTGTTAATTGCGTTGACTAAAACTATGACGAAATATGTTCTTCAACAACCTTTTTTTCCATGACTAAGACGACACGATGACGAGACCGCACCGACGTCAGTAAACAATAACTGTAACGAAATCAACATGCAATATCGTTGACGAAAAGTGACGAGACGAAAATGTAGTTTACTAAATAAAAACTTTTCCAGAATCTCTCTTTACTTTCGTTGATGAAAAAGGAGGAGACGAAATATTATCAAAGATAACGTTACATCTGATAGTCAGTTTTTCTCCCAGCAGTGAAATTGCCGGTGCTGCGGCTGGTCAGCAGTTGTGTTTAGTGATGGGAATTCCGTCTCTTTTTAGTGAGCCGGATCATTTGGCTCGGCTCACCAAGAAGAGCCGGCTCTTTCGGCTCCCAAACGGCTCTTCCTTTGACCACATATACCTTTTATAATTTAATCAAATGTAGCCCTGTTTTGACAAATGATTTATACACATATATCAATTAAATTATTCAATACATTCTTTGAAATGAAGTATTCAAAAGTAAACATTACATTTTTAATATAAATGATTTGCTGTGGCCAATTGTTTTCATTGCATTTACAGACCCTTGTAACTCTCTGATACAACCGAATGAATGCACTGACTTGCTTGTAGAACCACGCTACACAAAGCAGATAGCAACACCTATAAAAACTTTAGCATAGACATTTAAAAAAAGAACAGCTACTGTATCGACATTTTAAAATTGTATTTAAAGAAAAAGCCAGCAGCGATCTATTTCAGTATTAACTAAAAGTCAGCAACAGTTGACATCAAATCTTTGCTGAGCCTAAAGATAATCATAAATAAATAACATAGTGAAGATAAATATATTGCAATGCTCAAAACAGCAGCATCCAACCGTCTCTAATCCTTGGATATGACATGTCACTGCATGCATGCAGCACCCGTAGCGCGGAGATCATCATATCATTCTGTCTAATATTCCCCCCCCCGTCAGCGCGAGTGAGTGACGAGTTGTGTACAGATCCGACGGGTAACAATGGATTATGACGGAAATGTTACGATCCTGTCCGTCAAAATGACTGATAATGAAAAAGTCTAACGCCACCACTGCTTGGGAGAAAGAAACGAGGCGATATTTGCGCCCATTTTCGCTACAATGAGGCGGAGAAAAAAAGTGAATGCATTGTTTTATCAGAAGGGAAGCAATGTGGCCATAACACAGCTGGTAAAAACACCACAAACCTGACCAGATCATCTCTGCAAAGCTGCATTCTTAATCATTCAACCTGTGTTTTTCATCAAATAAGGATAAGATATAATCTTATTGGGAAATAAGTTTGACTAAAATTACAAATTGTTGGTTTTGGCTAGACTAGTTTGACTGAAGTTTTCTATATAATCTGATGACTAAAAAAGGCTCAAATGTCAACAGTTTTCATTAACAAAAAGTAGACTAAAATGCTCAGACTTTTAGTCGACTAAATCTTGACTACAATAGTTACCGTTTTCTTTGACTAAAATAAGACTAAAATGCTCAGACTTTTAGTCGACTAAAATTTGACTAAATAAAAACATGATGAAGGTGACTAAATATGACTAAAACTAACAAGGACATTTGATAAAGGACTAAGACTAAATAAAAAAATAAACACTATTGTATTACTGTGTATTTACCAGCAGCTCCGATCAGCAGCAGCAGAGCCAGGAGTTTCATGGTGTCAGGTGAATGTTCAGAAGACTCCTGGACACACACCTCGGCTCAAATTTATATCCCAGCAGCCCCACAGTGCTCGTCCCCCTCACCTGACCGCCCCCCCGCCTCCTCCTCTCCTCTCCCCCCTATTTCTCTTGACCCAATCTGTGTCCTCACAGTCTTGGCACTCAGTTTCAAACCAAATGTACTTTCTTATCACACTCCTCATTTTGTGTTTGCCCACTTCGGCCCAATCTTAGCGCAACACCCCGTGGTTATGTCATCTGTGCACCTTATTTAAAATGTGGACCAAGGTGTTACGGCTGGAGGGCAAGGTACGCAGGACCCAAATACAGAAAATAGGTTTGAAAGCAGGAATCCTTTATTTCCAGAACTAGGCCACGCAAACAAAGTCAAAACTAGGCAAGGCAAAACATAAAGTCACTCAGAACATAAACCCTTCCAACAACGTTAAGAATCTCACCATGACAGACAGAAAAACCAGAACTTAAATGCACACAAGACTAATCACATGAACAAGACACAGGTGGGAAGGGAGGAGAAAACTCAGGGGCACAAGGTGAACACTATCGGGTAATCAAGCAGGATGGAACACAGAGACAGGAAGCAACAGACAAGATGGGGGGTGAACACTTTTCAAAATAAAACAGGAAACCAGAGACAGATCTAGACAGGACAAAATCAAACAGCTCCGGAGGACGGGCAGGAAGGCGGCGTAGGGCGCGATGAGGCCCCTTCGGGATCAGCTGGATCGCCGGAGCAGGAGCTGGTGGGACCCCCGGCGGGACAGGAACCGGAGCCGGCAGGACAGGTGTAGACGGAACCCCGGACGGAACATGGGCCGGTATCAGCGGGACCCCCAACGGAACAGGACAAGGAGTTGGCAGGACCCCCGGCAGAACAGTAGTCGGCGGGACCCCCAACGGGACAGGACATGGTGTTGGCAGGACCCCCATTGGAACCCCCAAGTTTAAGTTTAAGTGGACTACTTCACTTGCAACAGACCACCATGCTTAGCTACTGCCGCTAAAGATTATAAAACCTTTATGAAATAAAAAATGAAGAAAAACAACTTGATAAAATATAGCACCCATGGCCTTCCATAGATTTAAATCATAATATAACCACAGCCTTTAATAAACCATTGAGTATTGATAACAGTAGTTTCTTAACTGCTGTTAATTCATCTACCTTGGATGCAACAGACCACCATAGCTACTGGCGCAAAAACCTATAAAACCTTTATGAAATAAAACATGTACCAAGAGGAAAAAAGATAATACAGATGGGGCATCTTATTTCGGACGCCAGCATACAGCTTCCTGCCTACTACCAGCCAGTTACCTGCCTAAGACCTGCCAAAGACCAGTATGTGGGAATGTTAAGCCCTCCCACTATTTTCCAATTTCAGGGTTTAACCAGGAGATGGCGCTATATATTAAATAACTATGGCCAAACTAAGACTTAGTTTTTCACAAGAGAAATAGCAGATATTATATAAAAAACTAAAGTTAAAATCTTGTTTTTAATGCCCCAAGAGCAATAAATCACCGACCCCCCTCTGAGTGAATACCTGTTAACTTAACATCTTGTCACAAGCTTTTTGGAAGAAAAGACTGACCCAAGAGACCTGTAGTTGACTAATTACAGGCCTCAATAAAGTTTATACATTGATTTAGTTGACAGTCCAGTTTAGCTTTCCTGTGGCATTATGTATTTGTGATTCACTGAATATTTTGTACAACCCAACAGGAAAAGCTAAACAAACATTATAAGGAAAACAATTTGTCTCCCTCTGTTTGCATCTCTGTCTGTCTTAGTCTACTGTATATGTCTGTTTTCCCAAGGATATGGTCTCCGACTTGGCTGAGAAGATCCTGCATATTGGGGCTGAACATCCGACTGTGAAGAATGTGGTACTGCATATTGGAACAAATGATGTTGTGAAACAACAGTCAGAAGCGCTGAAAGAAGACTTTAAATGTCTGTTGGAAACTGTCAGCTCTCTAAATGCGGAGGTGTTCATCAGTGGCCCTCTACCGCCAGTCAGAAGAGGAGTGGAGAGATTCAGCAGACTGTTTGCACTGAACACGTGGCTTTCAGCTGCCTGTACTGACCATTCTGTCCATTTTATTGACAATTTTAACTTTTTCTGGGATCGCAGACATCTTTTTAAGGCAGATGGAGTTTGCCTGAACAAGTCAGGAGTGAAATTGTTTATCTCTAACATATTCAACTGCCTGCGTCAGCAATCTGTTCCCTCTGCCAAGGACAAGCGGCAAGAGGAATCAAAACAGGAGAAAGACACAACACATCGCGCAGAAAACCCTGAAGAAGTATCACTGCACCCGCCTGAGGAATGTTCTGATTATGGGAGACCTATGACACAAATGGAGGAGTCTCCACTGCCCGTCACCCCCCCTGTCAACGCCTTTGAGGATACTCTTCATTCATCCCCCAGCTCTCTCTACTCTCCGCTCACCCTTTCACCCTCGCCCTCCCCCCTGGAGTTCGATGACGGCATGAAGGCGATATGCAGGGTTGGCAGCATGTCCTTTACCCCCGCCCCTCAACGACGCCCACCAAAATCACCGAAGACAAGCCTACGTCAACCACCTCCCCCCCCTGGCAGCATGTCCTTTACCCCCGCCCTTCCACAACGCCCACCAAAATCACCGAAGCAGAGACGCGCACCATCTCCCCCGTCTTCAACACCGTGCCTACGTCAACCACCTCCCCTCCCTTCAAGAAAGCATCTGCAGTCTCCGAAGCCTGATAAGGATGTGTGTGTAGAACACGCAACAAACTATTTCTGATATGTGCTGGGTCCAGGCTCAAGGGCATATGGCACTCTCAACTCTTTCCAGCACATGCCGGGGCCCTGCCTGCCAGTAGCTTTGCCGATATCTGTGTTGATAGGTAATAGATTAAGAGCTGTAAATCAGCTTAGAAACAGGAAGTGCTCAAACGTTTGTGTGAGGTTATCAAATTTAGCAGTGATTCCATGTCAGCCACAGCTTGTCACACATTTTTTTACTGATAGTGTATTTAACAAACTTAAACTAGCTTTATTAAATGTCAGGTCTTTGGCAGGAAAAAAATTTTTAATCAATGATTTTATCACTGAGCACAATCTCGATTTTATGTTTTTAACGGAAACTTGGATTGAACAAAATAACAGTGCAGCTGTTCTTATCGAATCAACCCCTCCCAACTTTAGTTTTATGAGTCAGGAAAGAATGCATAAGAAAGGGGGTGGAGTTGCTATTTTGTTCAATGATTCCATTCAATGCAGGAAGACATCTTATGGGGACTTTGCTTCTTTTGAATATGTGGCCCTTCAGCTGAAATGCTCCTCTCAAGCTCTGTTCCTAAATATCTATAGACCACCCAAATACTGTGCAAGCTTTTTTGATGATTTTACTGAACTGCTGTCTATAGTGTGTATTGACTTTGACCGTCTAGTCATTGTTGGTGATTTTAACATCCATGTTGACAACCCCCAGGACAGAGGGGCTAAAGAACTGTTTTGTGTTCTTGATAACTATGGACTGACTCAGCATGTGGCGGAGCCCACGCACAATAAGGGGCACACTCTGGACTTAATTATCTCAAAGGGTCTGAATATCTCAAAGGTTGTGGTGACTGATGTTGCACTCTCTGATCATTCCTGTGTTTTCTTTGAGAGCTCTATTTCTGTTCACAAAAATGTTCAGAAAGAGGTAACCACAAAGCGATATTTAACTGAAAATACTAGGGAAATGTTTACTCAGAATTTTTCATCCACACTTGCCCCTGCTAACATCTCAGTAAATGAGCTAGTAGATCATTTTAATTCAAAAATTAAAAATGTTATAGATACCATTGCTCCAACTAAGGTAAAGGAAGTGATTGGCAAGAAAATATCTCCATGGAGAAAGGCCATGACCGTGAGAACAGAACAAAGAGAGTGTCGAAAAGCTGAACGTAGGTGGCGAAAAACAAATCTCCAGGTTCACTTTGAAATCTATAAAGAGAGACTTGGCCTTTATAATTTGGAATTGAAAAACGCACGACAGTCTTTCTTCTCTGACATCATTACCAAAAACAAAAACAACGCACGTGCCTTGTTTGCTACCGTCGACAGACTAACTAACCCCCCAGTGTCAGTAGCCTCTGAATTTCTATCCACCAGGGCGTGCAATGATTTTGCTTCCTTCTTCACTGACAAAATTCAGAAAATTAGACAAGCAGTCAGTGCCTCTGCATCAGGTACAGCACATGTGTTGTCCCTATGTCCACCTAATATCAATTCAAACACCATGACACAATTCCATCAGATTAATGGTAAAAACTTAGAGGACATTATTCAACTTCTGAAATCCTCCTCCTGCTGCCTTGATATTATTCCAACAGGATTTTTCAAAGATGTTTTTCCTTGCATGGCCTCAGATCTACTTCATATAGTAAACACATCTCTTCACTCAGGTGTTTTTCCAGAGGCCCTGAAAACTGCAGTCATTAAACCGCTCTTAAAAAAGAATAATCTAGATGCTTCAGTAATGAACAATTACAGGCCAATATCAAACCTGCCATTTCTAGGTAAAATCATTGAAAAAGTAGTATTTCAACAGTTGAGTAACTTCTTGCATTTAAATAACTGTTTGGATGTGTTCCAGTCAGGATTTCGTCCAAACCACAGCACTGAGACTGCTCTTGTAAAGGTCTTCAATGACATCCACTTAAACACAGACAGTGGCAGAACTTCAGTGTTAGTATTATTAGATCTCAGTGCTGCGTTTGACACTGTTGACCACAACATATTACTAGACCGACTAGAAAACTGGGTGGGACTTTCGGCAACAGTTCTAAATTGGTTTGAGTCCTACTTAAAGGACAGAAAAAACTTTGTTTCTATAGGTAAATACACATCTGAGTTGACAAATATGACATGTGGGGTACCTCAAGGCTCCATCTTGGGGCCTCTTCTCTTTAACATCTACATGCTACCACTGGCTCAGATAATGAAAAACAACAAAATAAGTTACCATAGCTATGCGGATGACACACAAATTTACGTAACAATTTCACCAGGAGATTATGCTCCAATTCAAACACTGAGTAAGTGCATTGAACAAATCAATGACTGGATGTGTCAGAACTTTCTCCAATTAAACAAAGATAAAACTGAGGTAATGGTTTTTGGAGCCAAGGCAGAACGTATAACAGTTAGCGCTGAGCTTCAGTCTGCAATGTTCAAAACAACAGATAAAGCCAGAAATCTAGGTGTAGTCATGGACTCTGACCTGAGTTTTAACAGTCACATTAAAACAGTTACTAAATCAGCCTACTATCACCTAAAGAACATATCTAGGATTAAAAGACTAATGTCACAGCAGGATTTGGAAAAACTTGTCCATGCTTTTATCTTCAGTAGACTCGACTACTGCAATGGTGTCTTTACAGGCCTCACTAAAAAATCTATTAGAAAGCTGCAGCTAATTCAGAACGCCGCTGCTCGAGTCCTCACTAACACTAAGAAAGTGGATCACATCACTCCTGTTCTGAAGTCTTTACACTGGCTTCCTGTGTGTCAAAGAATAGATTTCAAAATATTGTTGCTGGTTTATAAAGCTTTGAATGGTTTAGGCCCAAAATACATGTCTGACTTACTGCTAAATTATGAACCATCCAGAACTCTCAGGTCTTCAGGGACTGGTCAGCTTTCTGTCCCCAGAGTCAGAACTAAACATGGTAAAGCAGCATTCAGTTATTATGCTCCAAATATCTGGAACAAACTCCCAGAAACCTGCAGGTCCGCTGCAACTCTTACTACTTTTAAATCCAGGCTGAAGACTTTTCTTTTTGCCGCTGCTTTTAATTGAACTATTCACATCTTAAACTGCACTGTAACTTTTAACTTTTATCCATGTATTTTTTCTTTTAATGTTTATTTTATTATCTTTTCTTTTTAATGATTTTAAATGCCATTTTCATAATGTCTTCCATTTTTGTAAAGCACTTTGAATTGCCTTGTGTTGAAAGGTGCTATATAAATAAACTTGCCTTGCCTTCTCTCTCTCTCTCACCATCTAATAACTCTAAAATCAAATTGCATTACTCTCCACTTTACTGGTCATTTGGTACCTTCAGGACTGCCTCTTCCGCTGGCCAAAGGAGAACATGACTAATGACCCATGATGAATTAATTGAATCATTCCTCTCTGGTCAAATCATTCTGACAATGTGACCACTAAATTCCATAATTGCTCAGAATGGCACCCCTAATTATGTTTGAGTGTTACTGGTGCTTCTAGGTGGACTGGGTGAGGGCAGTGGGTGCATTTCTGAACTCTTATTTAAACATCACCAGAGATATTGTTTGATGGAATCTTCCTTTATTTTATGTATCACCATATATGTGTATGTATGCCTAATTAATGTCTGGGACATGGATAACTAATGCCACACGAACAACACAATATATTTGGCTGTCCTTCATAGATTAAAACCAATTACATGATGAAGGGTTGGACATCTAATCCTGTTGGATATGTTCTATCCAGATATATACCCCAAAACAGCATTCATTTATCAAAACATACATTGTTTCCTTGGTATGTTGAAGGTAAGTGCACGCTGACATGCATGAGACAGTAATGTGATACATTTGGTGTCCCTTTGTCCAAGAAAAGCAACAAAGCAACCGACTAACATCAGAGCAGAGATAAAATAGAGCCTGAAAACACCCAGGTAATCATCAAGGAACCTATTTAAAAAAAAAAAAAAATCTTAGAATAATGCTGACTGTTTTGAATGGCAAATGTTGTCAGCCATCATGACTGCATCTCCTCTGAGAGATAGACATTGGGTCGCAGGAACAGCACCTAAGGCTATGATTATGACATATTTTAAATAAATAATGAAGCAGGAGGCAAGATTGACTGCTGTTATACTGACAACCTTAATCCCAACTGAACAGTATTTAACATCAGTTAAGTTTTCAGCTTATGGTTGTTACCCAGTAGTGGCTGGTGGCGAGTTATACTGTATGCATAATGAACACAAAGTGAATCTCTTGAGTTGTTGTTGCTATATTCATGCAATCCATGCTTCAGCGTTATCGGCCAGATCAAAAAAGTGCTTTATGAATGGCCACATGGTGTTGCTATACATACATACATGTCTTTAAATATGCATGTCAGATCATCACCCTTAGCTATTTCAATTACCTCTCAAACACGTTGACCGGCGAAAAACTCTGCCCGGTTCACCGACCCCCCTCTGAGTGAATACCTGTTAACTTCACAACTTGTCACAAGCTTTTTGGAAGAAAAGACTGACCCAAGATATCTTGGTTTGATTTGGAGAAGGCTTTTAAAGCCTATTGTATACTAACTCTTCCCGTCAAGAATATGAATAGAACTTAGATAGATCACTTTACATTTCTGCGAATGAATAGCTTAGCTACTTGGCACTAAGAGTACAGATATGTCTACCCTTTCTTTTCAGAGTGTAATATCTGCATTTTCTCTTTTGGTTTGAATAGGAGAAGGGCAATGGTTATCGATGGTGCTTTTAAAGCCTATTGTATACGAACTGTGTGATTTATATTGCTTTTCAAATGCATATAAGCCCCCCATTTACACTGCACTTCCCGTCAAGAATATGAATAGCACTTAGTTAGATCACTTTACAGATCAGGTTGGACCAGCCCTGTCGCTACTCTCTGCAGGTCCGCTCCATTTCCTACTGCAGATCAAAAAAAGCTAAAAATATGTATTTCTTAATAAACTAAATAGGCCACCATTGGTAGCAGTTCTCATTATATACTTCTCAGTAACTGCTCCCCTTAAATTAAATGTATTCTGTAGATAAATGTAAACGTTCACCATCCCCCACCCGCCTACTGTATGTTGCTTTTTGACATGTAAATGGGTAACTACCCCCCTCTGAGTGAATACCTGTTGTACCTGTCTGGGGCTAAGCCCATAGGACGATGCTCTGATGTCATCACCCTCGCACATTTGTCATATTTTTACAAAAAACGATGTTAACACTTTCTCGTTCTTAATATATGCTATATTTAGGGTCGATATGTGTTGAATTTACTTTAAAATAGCAGATAACTGTGATTCGGCTTAGTGAACGTGTGTCTCTTCTCCGCGGCTCCTCCGTGCAGAGAGGCCCCCCCCCCCCGTTGACAATTCACGAGCGTCTAACTCTCTCCCCCCATCCCCCGTCGCACCTTCTAACAGAACCCCCCCCACATATCAAATCCCAATTTAACTGCTCTGGAGCAGAAATGAAAGAGTTTTAAAAATCTTTTTTAAAGATTTTTGAAATCAGATGAAAACAAACTGTAACGGCCCCATATTATTCATATTCTGAGTCATAAAGACTTTATTTAAAATAAACATTTATAACTAGTTTAGGTTGTTTGAGAGGTAATTGAAATAGCTAAGGGTGATGATCTGACTTGAAGTGTGTGTTTTCCTCCTCTTGGGTCAGTCGCAGATAGGCATAGTTTGTTAAATATAGGACCATAAGATTAGGATTTATTGTAGATTATTTAGTCAAATAAAAGCATGGTGATGTTTTATAATATAAGATTAGGATTTATTGTAGATTAATTTGTTAAATAAAAACATGGTGATGTTTTATAATATAAGATTAGGATTTATTGTAGATTAATTTGTTAAATAAAAACATGGTGATGTTTTATAATATAAGATTACGTACACGTACACAGATACATTATTTTGTATTTTTATTAAATTCGACAATGTCAATTTCACTTTCCACTATGTCCACCGTTGTTTTTCACAACCAATGGCAGAACTTTATTGAGGCCTGTAATTAGTCAACTCCAGGTCTCTTGGGTCAGTCTTTTCTTCCAAAAAGCTTGTGACAATGTGTAATATATAATTTATATATAGTACTTGATGATAGAGGTCTCCGTTATGAAAGGACTTTCTCAGATTGGAAGAGAATCAAAAAGTGAAAGGAGTGAAAAAAAGTAATTATTTTGCAATTGATGTTATTGTTTTGTTAAAAATGTAAGGAAGAGTGTCTAAAATATCTGGGGAATGTTACACATTATTGATACTTTGAACATGTTATTATTTAATTTGATAATTCCTTTGGATTTCGTGCTGGCATTTGATTTCGTTTACAAATGGAAATCCACATAGTTGGCTTATCGCTCCCTCAAGAAACGGAGAGTCAGTATCATAAGCTTTTTACAGGAATGTAGATTTGTGCTGCAGGGATTCTCATGAGGATGGAGTGCAAACTGAAAAATGATGTGGGCATGTTAAAGCAAATAATGAAACAGTTAATTATTCTAAAACACTGATTTAAAGGGAACAATAGCTGTAAATCGATGCACATTTTAAATGCTCTTAGCTGAAGCTGTTAACAACAATCAGTGACAGTCTAGCTTTATTAAAATATACTGTAGGCATGTTTGTTTGCGTGCCATCTGTGCAGCAAAGGCAACAAGTGGTAAATACAGCATGTCTCATTTTGAGCAAACATCACATCGGGTAATATTTAATCCTGAATGTGCTATCACGATGTCTTGTAGGAGCGCGTTGCGACTCTGAGCATTAGGGAAACCCATCATCTTGATAAAACATGAACTTTTCTTGTTATCATTTTTATTGTGTTAACAATTAAGTTAACAGGTATTCACTCAGAGGGGGGTCGGTGAACCGGGCAGAGTTTTTCGCCGGTCAACGTGTGTGAAAGTTAAAATCTTCCTTATTGAGCTTTAAAACAAATGAATAACGACTATATATTATAATAAAATAAACACTGGCTGTTGTTATGCCTGCTGTAACGTTAACTTACTCCGTTCTCCGCTTAAGTAATTATGCCGTTACAAGCTTCATAGTTGTATTTATCATCTAAATTTGCCGAAACAAGTTTAATATTCTGAAAGCCAAGACTTTGTTTATTTGAAATCAGATGAAAACAAACTGTAACGGGCCCATCTTATTCATATTCTGAGTCATAAAGACTTTATTTAAAATAAACATTTATAACTAGTTTAGGTTGTTTGAGATGAAATTGAAATAGCTAAGGGTGATGATCTGACTTGAAGTGTGTGTTTTTTGCTCCTCCCCATTCTTTAATTAGATGTTTGATAAGTGCATGCAGATCACATAGTAAAACACGTACACAGATACATTATTTTGTATTTTTATTAAATTTGACAATCTCAATTTCACTTTCCACTATGTCCACCGTTGTTTTTCACAACCAATGGCAGAACTTTATTGAGGCCTGCAATTAGTCGACTACAGGTCTCTTGGGTCAGTCTTGTCCTCCAAAAATCCTGTATCGCTTGCATCAGCTCCTGCTTCGAGCCTGGTTTAGCCTCCTTCCGAATGAAGTCTTTCATCAAGTGCCAGACCAACTCGATGGGATTCAAATCCGGAGATTCGGGTGGAGTTTTAACCCAGTTTATTCCCTCAGCCGCAATTGCAGCTGCTGCCGCGCTGTGTTTCGGGTCATTGTCTTGGAAGAAGCGGTGATTCGACCCAAAATGTCCCCTGATGTATGGACTTGCAGCTGCCTTGATGATACTGTTTTCGAAGTAAATTCTGTCCATGATTCCTTCAAAGATAACCAAAGGGCCTGGACCGTGGTGTGAAATCATTCCCCAGACATGCAACTTTATCGGATGTTTCGGTTGAGGCTTTGCAACAGAATGGTTCTTTCTGTTGAAACTGAGCCTTGCAAAGTGTTCCAGAGCTATTGTGGATTCATCCGTAAAAAGCACATCATGCCACGTTTCCCCAGACTCGATCCACTGGAGGGCTTGTCTCAGCCTTGCTTCTTTATTGTGATCTCTGATCATTGGAGTGAAACGGGTCCTGCCATATTTCCAGCCAAGTTTTCTCCTGGCCTTGCGGATGCTGCTGAGTCCTAGCGAAACCCCAAAGTCCGCCTGAATTTTCCGCTTTACAACATGAGCCGGGAGTTCGTCATCAGCCTTTGTCGCATTCTCGATCGCATTCACAATATTGCTGTAAAAGAAAAATACAAAAGCCATCAGGGAAATGCAGAACTGTCACATGTCAGCTGTTTACGATACGTGCTATACTATTAAATAAGGTAGGCTACTTACGGTTTGAGTTTTCTTGGACCTGAGCGGCGGGGTGGTTTCGCCTGGAAGTGATTTCGCAGAGTGCTTTGTGAAATTGCTATGCCAAGGCTTGCAAAATGTTCTTGAATTTCTCTTGTTGATTTTCCATTTGCCCGCATGACACGAACCTCCTGGGACTTCTCTCGGTTGATGCGCATCCTGGCTGTAATAGGCAATAGTGGATTCCAGAAGCCGGTTACGCAAATTAGTAGCCGACAAAAGTAGGTGCGGCTGTAGCTGTAGACGCACCAATAGAAATCCAGGTGCACGAACACCATGTACGATTCACAGATAAATAGAGTGCATAACTTGCTTTTGGCACAACGTCTTTTGTGAAGAAGAACAAGAAGAACGCACATCCTTTATTTGTGAGAGAACTAAGAACTAAGAACTAATAATGGATTCCAACAACTTCTACGAGAGCCGGAGAAGAAAACTTCTTCTTCGCTTCCCGGGCATGAAGTTGTTTACATGTGTGTTCAGATGCTAAATAAAAGTTTAGCTTGTACTTTTGATACCCCGCCTCCGACTCCCGTCTCTCGGCACCACAACATCCAGTTTACTGTATTTCACATGAGCGATGTCGAACATTGAAAAGTCCTTATAAAATCTCTGTTATTAGATCAGTACTTTTCTTATATGACTATTATTGACTTGAACACTGAGAATGTATTTATTAACTTCAGACATTTGAAATATTTGAAATCAGATGAAAACAAACTGTAACGGCCCCTGCCGTGTTATCTATGATTACTATGCCTTACTGTACATTCATAATTTCAAAACATTCAAAAGCATTAAATAAAAAGTCATGAAAGAGATAAGGTGGAGAAAAGGTTTAAGGAAGTAAGCAAGGAATACAGAATGTTTCGTTATAATTTGCAGCGACTTGGTCATTGTGGGGAAAAATAACACCCATCCTGATCGTTTCAATGAAGTTGAATACAGAATATTCATATTTGTCAGTGATTTCATGTCAATTCGGCGAACATAAACATCAATGATGATGATTAAATTAGGATTAAAAATCGGGAGAGCCGGCTCGTTCGTTTTTTTCGACTAAACAACATTATTTTGTTAAATAACAACATGGTGATGTTTTGTAAATGATTACATGTCTTATTTAGCACAGACTATGATCCTATCCGTGACATATGGATCTTAACAAAGATCCGCTATACATTAGTACCAGACATACTGTACATCCAGTTTGTCGAAGACTCCACACATGACTCCAGTGTGGAACCCCACTGCACCCCCTGGTGGATCAATGATCCATTGCAGCTGGCTTCACAATAATTAAATGTATTTATCACGGGGGCGGTATCAAGTCAGACTGGGGGCCGGCCGGCCATCACGGAACGTGCACGAACCAATCACGACCCTCGCGTTTTAAACTGTCCAAAATAAGACGCTCCATCTGTAGTAGGCAATCATCTAATGCTTAAGACTGTCTCATAAGAATGTATTTGAGAGCAAACGTGATGTATACAGTTTGCTTGAGGACTAACAGAATATTGTAGCTCACCCTATGATGAGAGGAAACATTAAAGCACATTTCCCTACCGTTCAAAAGGATTCGCCAAGCTTTTATAATGGCTGCTGGATCCTTTCCCTCAGTTAGGAACCATCCTAAAAAGCGAGTGAAGCCAGTATAATGTTGGCAATGCACTTGATGGCTACATACTGCATGAAATGACAGTATTCAAAATCCAAAGCCAAACGTGTCCTAGCTAGTTATGGTTACTGTAGTATGATAGCACTTATGGCAGATTATTTAAAACTAATAGATGGTGATGTTGGCTATTTAAGGTAAACATATTTACAGAAAACATGTAATTTGAGAAATCAAGCTGGAAAAGAGTGATGCTATATACAGTACAATCAATAATGCATATTTCTGATAGTCTGGAGTCACTAATACATCGGTGCATTTTAACACATGATATAAGGCTGAATTGGGGTGTTTTTTGTGTCCCTCCTAATCATTTTGTCTCGCTCTTATCTGCAGTGTTCAACCCATTTTACCTCCAGTGTGTGGAAGTCCCCATCCTTTCTCACAAGGACTGCGATGGCTCCTACCCCGGCCTGATCACTGACCGCATGGTGTGCGTTGGATACCTGGAGGGAGGCAAGGATGCATGTCAGGTATTTTCAAACAATTACTCGGCACATACAATGAGGTTATATTGAATGATGTGGAGGGAATAAAGTGATGTCTCTCTCCTGCTCAGGGTGACTCTGGTGGTCCTCTGGTGAGTAACGGAGAGCTGCAGGGTGTCGTGTCCTGGGGCCAGGGCTGCGCTCAACCCAACTACCCGGGCGTTTACACCAAAGTCTGCTCTCTGATGCCCTGGATCAACGGTGTTCTCTCCACATACTCCTAGGCTGTCATCTCCCATCACAGAACTACAGGAGAGGGGAAATCAGAGGGAGATTGAAATTGAAGGAGACAGGAGGTGGCGGTGGGAAGTGTCGAAGAGAGAGGCAGCGGAAGAGAGGCTGAGAGTGAGACACAAGGAGAAGCCGAGGGAGAAAGAAAACAACATGCGAGATGTGAGATGTCAAGGCTCAATCAATACAAATGTTTTACATTTTGTGATGCAACAGTGTGTTTATTATTGTCTATCTGCTCCCAGTGTAGATGTACTGTTTTATGAGTACTGGATTTCAATTCAGGGGTGACATTTCCAACAAAACACATATAAACCACAGTCCAACAAGAACAGCTAATGTCAATAAACAGAAACATTTCACAAAATTGCATTAGCTTGAGGGCAAATTAAGTGGCAACCCTTGGTTTTGAAAAGATAAGCTAACATAAGTCTATTAAATGTTCATTATCTCAATTTGTTTTAAAGATTTTCCTAACGAGTTTGTAGTTTAAAAACACATTTTTAATGTACAGCAAGACGTTCCTTTAGTAATCTATGGTCCCATTTACAGTACATAGACAATAAAGGATGTGCATGGCTTCCTCTCCTTAGACCTTAATCCCTTTTACAGTGTTTTATTTAGTTAATTAAGGTGTATTGTAAAATATCTTGTTTCAGTGTTGGGTTATACTTAGCTTCAGCCTCTTGTGTCATATCTGCTTCCAAAAAAACTACATGTCAATAGTCCAAATGCCAAACTCAAGGCTTATTCTGCAATCCACTGACTTCACAGTGATTATGTCCAATTCTTATCTAAAATGTATTGTGCTTTTCATTAAACACACATTGCCAAACAATCTCTCAATAAGATTTCCATCAAAATAAGACACACAAACTGTAGCTTTTACCAGTTAACCTCTAGATACAGGCAATCTAAGAACACTTGTCAACTACAAACATTGACAGTAGTTCAAAGACCACTGTTTTGGTCAAAATGAGATTAAGCACCTGATAAGAGATTGATTTATGACCCCCATAAACCTTAGTCCCGCCTCCAAATCCCTTTGATGTGGCACCTGTCACTCTGACATCTCTGACCTTTGACCCTCTTATCTTTCATGACTTGTTTGTTTATTGTTGTATTGCCCCCTCATAAAAGATGTTGCTCAATAGTGGGGTGATAAGACTTTATTGCCCCTTTGATGTGAAACCTGTTATAGTGTCCTTAGTAGGTCATTATAGTCAACGATTAAACCATTATAGTCAATGACGATAGTATGACTTGTTTAGCTGTTTATTGTTTTATTGCCCTCCTCATAAAGGATGTTGCGCAATAGGGGGTGATAAGACTATTGCCCCTTTGATGTGACACCTGTTGTAGTATCCCCCTAGTAAGCCATTATAGTCAATGATGATAGTATGACTTGTTTCGGTCACCTGTTGTGGTTGTAATGAACTCTATAAGGATGTTGCTCAAAAGGGGGTGATAAGACCCACCCTGCTGCACCTACATCAGAACCCTGAACCTTCAAACACCCCCCTCCCACCCTGCTGCACCTTTGAACACAGAGGGGGGGCTTTGAGTTTTTACCTGCGACTATGTATCTGAAAGGTGTCCACAGTGTTGTTTTAAAAAATAAGTAATCTTTTCAGATAATCTAGTTCCTTTCTCGCAGTAAGGATAAGAATAATTGACAGAGAGGGTGTAAAAATCCCTGTACTATCGAAAGCCCTTTACTTAAATTTAACAACTCACCCTATACTCTTAACAACAGTTTTTGAGATAACAGGGTTTCCACTATTAAACCTCAGGGTTGCTCACACACAAGACTAGTGCTTGTTTTAAGTTTAGCTTAAAAAATATATGACTTTACAATAGCATCTAAAGCGGGCAGCTATAGGGGCTAGAGGAAGTATTTTCTCTCAATAAAACTGATAAGATTATATTCTGTAGCAATGAAGTGTAAAGTGAAGGTTCCCCTTAAAAACTCCAGCAGACAGACAGAGGAAGAATCTATTTTGTGCAGACCTGAACATGACAGAGAACGGTAAGGAGGGGGGTTGATTTATTTACAAGTCCCAGTTTACCCCTTTACTCTTATCAATGTTTTTGAGATAACTATGAGGGGCCGTGTAGGCCAAAATTCAAACTAACCTCGCGCACACACTACTGAAAACATCTGGCCTTGCACACACACTACTGAAATACTCTGACATTCACTACTGAACACCTCACACACACACAACTGAAAAGTAAACCTCAAACACATACTACTGAAAATTAACCTCACACACACGCAACTGAAAATGAACCTCATACACACACTATTGAAATCTTCTTACATTCACTACTGAACACCTCACACACACACAACTGAAAATTAACTTCACAAACACACTCCGCAAAACATTTTACTGAAAGATTCTCAGTAGGGAATGTGCATGTGTTTCACCTATGTGTGTGAGGGGGATTCTTGCTGTAACGTAAGTCATTGTAATGAAACGGAAGTAACAAAAAACAATGCTACAGTGATACAGTAGGTGGCGATAATTTGCGTCTACTCTGTTTGGAAGTCGCCATTAAAGAAGAAGAATGAAAAAAGAAGGTCCATTTCAGCATGGATTTATAGAGAAACAGCACCGCAGCCGTAGGCTGGACCCTGAACCGAGCAGTCTACAAACTGAGACGGTCTGGTCTATGGAGGTGTTCTTGTTTACATCACCTGGCGCAGCTAGTGAGGTGGCCTAGCAACCCGCTAGCAACATGCGCTTTGGATAAAAGCGTCTAACAAGTAACATGTAATAATAATAATAATAATAATGCACAGCTGCAATAAGCTAACAAGCTAATTAAACCGAAATTGAGCCAGAACCTTTTCTTTTTTGTTTTACCATTTATTGAAGTGATTGATATTTCAGGCTGAGAGGACAATGGCCAGTTAAATATGGTTGATTAAGCTTAAGCATATCCCTTATACAGTGTTTTATTGAGTTAATTAAGGTGTATTGTAAAATGTCTTGTTTCAGTGTTGGGTTATACTTAGCTTCAGCCTCTCGTGTCATATCTGCTTCCAAAAAAACTACATGTCTATAGAGTGGCGAAGTCCCTCCCACTTACTTCCGGGGTATGGGACCTTATTTCGGAAAAATTATGCATTGAAGTCAATGGGGAGAGAAAACTTATCTTTCGATCCCGTTTGAATTGTGCCATGAATTACACATATGATGTTTGTCAATCTTAAAAAATCATTTCCATGTCAAAAAAGTCACAGTTTGTCGTAAAACTGTTGAAATATAAGACTATGAAAAATACGTAACTAGAAAGACTACAAATCCCAGAGTCGCGTAAGTGATGTCACAATTGTTTACCTCCACCATTCAGATACCTAAGATCAGCGCAATATAGATATAATCTATCTATATGGCGCTGGCTAAGATAAGATAACTTTAACAAGATGCCTGTGTGCTTAGTACCAGGTTGTTATTATACCAGCAATGGGTCTTGCTCGTTCTTTTGCTTCCCGTCTGATGAAAGGACCAGGAGTGGCTTGATCAAGTTAGCTACCTAGCTAGTAGCTAGCACGTTAGTTAGCATTACAGCCTTGTCATTTTTATTAGCCTTAACATGAAGTAACATTAAGTAACCCAAAATGTTAAACAGTAAGAGTAGTAGTCATATTTCGTGAACCCTTTGAATAGTACTGTCACCGGTGTGATCATTCTATAATACACCATTTAATTCCGGGGGAGAAATGCTAACGCTAACGTTAGCATCGGCGATCTTTTCTACTTCATGCTATCTGCACAAATGGTTGACATTAAACATTAAAACGACCAGGCAGTTCAGAGAGAATCAAAGGAAGGCAGGCAGGCAGCTTTGCATGACATTCTTCAGGACGTGTTTCATTGTGGTGATAGTCAATCGTTTGTTGACAAGACAGTAGTGACGGCCATCTTGGTGACGTGTGTGGTTGACCAGAGATGTAGTTCATTTAGCGTTTCACACAAACAAATGTGTTACTTCACAGTTTTACGACACATTTTTTTTTTTTTTGACTTGCAAAATTATCTTTTAAATTGACAAACATCATATGTGTAATTCGTGGCACAATTCAAACGGGATCGAAAGATAATCTTTCTCTCTCCATTGACTTCAATGCATAACTTTTCCGAAATAAGGTCCCATGGAGGTCCACCGGAAGGGGAGGGACTTCGCCACTCTATAGTCCAAATGCCAAACTCAAGGCTTATTCTGCAATCCACTGACTTCACAGTGATTATGTCCAATTCTTATCTAAAGTGTATTGTGCTTTTCCTTAAACACACATTGCCAAACAATCTCTCAATAAGATTTCCATCAAAATAAGACACACAAACTGTAGCTTTTACCAGTTAACCTCTGCATAGATACGGGATATCTGAGAAGTCTTGTCAACTACAAACATTGACATTACATTAGACCACTGTTTTGCTCAAAATTAGATTAAGTACCTGATAAGAGAGTGATTTATGACCCCCATAAACCTTAGTCCCACCTCCAAATCCCTTTGATGTGGCACCTGTAACTCTGACATCTCTGACCTTTGACCCTCTTAGCTTTTATGACTTGTTTGTTTATTGTTTTATTGCCCCCTCATAAAAGATGTTGCTCAATAGTGGGGTGATAAGACTTTATTGCCCCTTTGATGTGAAACCTGTTATAGTGTCCTTAGTAGGTCATTATAGTCAACGATTAAACTATTATAGTCAATGATGATAGTATGACTTGTTTAGCTGTTTATTGTTTTATTGCCCTCCTCATAAAGGATGTTGCTCAATAGGGGGTGATAAGACTATTGCCCCTTTGATGTGACACCTGTTGTATTATCCCCCTAGTAAGCCATTATAGTCAATGACGATAGTATGACTTGTTTCGGTCACCTGTTGTGGTTGTAATGCCCTCTATAAGGTAATGTTCTTTAATAGTGGGTTAATATTACTTATTGACTCTTTTGTGGTAATATAAGGTTATATGACAGCAGTGAGGGTTAGCAGTGAACTCCAGCATGGAGTCAACGGTACAAAGACCCCTTTCATACTGTACAAAGAATCGAGAAATGTTGTGGTTTAAATAGATAAAGTAACAACTATAATACACTGATATACATTCCATTAAACATGACTAAATACTGACATCAGGGAATTTCAGTGTTCCTTGCTTTTAAAAAGTTACATTTCGATTTTTACTAAGCAACATGATTTTTTTGTCAGCTTTCACATTTCAATGTATTTAAGGCAATTATTATTTTACATTGTGAGAATTGCTACCATTTGTCTCTACATATGGTCTGTGTCACATCAAAGGGGCAATAGTCGTATCACCCCCTATTGAGCAACATCCTTACAGAGGGCATTACAACCACAACAGGTGACCAAAACAAGTCATACTATCATCATTGACTATAATGGCTTACTAGGGGATACTACAACAGGTGTCACATCAAAGGGGCAATAGTCTTATCACCCCCTATTGAGCAACATCCTTATAGAGGGCATTACAACCACAACAGGTGACCAAAACAAGTCATACTATCATCATTGACTATAATGGCTTACTAGGGGGATAATACAACAGGTGTCACATCAAAGGGGGAATAGTCTTATCACTCCCTATTGAGCAACATCCTTTATGAGGAGGGCAATAAAACAATAAACAGCTAAACAAGTCATACTATCATCATTGACTATAATGGTTTCATCGTTGACAATGACCTACTAAGGACACTATAACAGGTTTCACATCAAAGGGGCAATAAAGTCTTATCACCCCACTATTGAGCAACATATTTTATGAGGGGGCAATAAAACAATAAACAAACAAGTCATAAAAGATAAGAGGGTCAAATGTCAGAGATGTCAGAGTGACAGGTGCCACATCAAAGGGATTTGGAGGCGGGACTAAGGTTTATGAGGGTCATAAATCACTCTCTTATCAGGTACTTAATCTCATTTTGAGCAAAACAGTGGTCTTTCAACTAATGTCAATGTTTGTAGTTGACAAGTGTTCTCAGATAGCCCGTATCTATGCAGAGGTTAACTGGTAAAAGCTACAGTTTGTGTGTCTTATTTTGATGGAAATCTTATTGAGAGATTGTTTGGCAATGTGTGTTTAAGGAAAAGCACAATACACTTTAGATAAGAATTGGACATAATCACTGTGAAGTCAGTGGACTGCAAAATAAGCCTTGAGTTTGGCATTTGGACTATTGACATGTCGTTTTTTTGGAAGCAGATATGACACGAGAGGCTGAAGCTAAGTATAACCCAACACTGAAACAAGACATTTTACAATACACCTTAATTAACTCAATACAACACTGTAAAAGGGATTAAGGTCTAAGGAGAGGAAGTCTTTATTGTCTATGTACTGTAAATGGGACCATAGATTACTAAAGGAACATCTTGCTGCACATTAAAAATGTGTTTTGAAACTACAAACTCGTTAGGAAAATCTTTAAAACAAATTGAGATAATGACCATTTAATATACTTATGTTAGCTTATCTTTTCAAAACCAAGGGTTGCCACTTAATTTGCCCTCAAGCTAATGCAATTTTGTGAAATGTTTCTGTTTATTGACATTAGCTGTTCTTGTTAAACTGTGGTTTATATTTGTTTTTTGTTGGAAATGTCACCCTTGAATTGAAAGCCAGTACTCATAAAACAGTACATCTACACTGGGAGCAGATAGACCCGGGGTCCCGTCTACGCCTGTCCCGTCTGGGGTTCCGTCTACACCTGTCCCGCCGGCTCCGGTTCCTGTCCCGCCGGGGGTCCCACCAGCTCCTGCTCCGGCGATCCAGCAGACCCCGGAGGGGCCTCATCGCGGCCTACGCCGCCTTCCTGCCGGTCCTCCGGAGCTGTTTGATTTTGTCCTGTCTAGATCTGTCTCTGGTTTCCTGTTTATTTTGAAAAGTGTTCACCCCCCGTCTTGTCTGTTGCTTCCTGTCCCTGTGTTCCTTCCTGCTTGATCACCCGATAGTGTTCACCTTGTGCCCTCACGTTTTCTCCTCCCTCCCCACCTGTGTCTTGTTCATGTGATTAGTCTTGTGTGCATTTAAGTTCTGGTTTTTCTGTCTGTCATGGTGTGATTCTTAACGTTGTTGGAAGGGTTTATGTTCTGAGTGACTTTATGTTTTGCCTTGCCTAGTTTTGACTTTGTTTGCCTGGCCTAGTTCTGGAAATAAAGGATTCCTGCTTTCAAACCTATTTTCTGCATTTGGGTCCTGCGTACCTTGCCCTCCAGCCGTAACACCTTGGTCCACATTTTAAATAAGGTGCACAGATGACATAACCACGGGGTGTTGCGCTACGATTGGGCCGAAGTGGGCAAACACAAAATGAGGAGTGTGATAAGAAAGTACATTTGGTTTGAAACTGAGTGCCAAGACTGTGAGGACACAGATTGGGTCAAGAGAAATAGGGGGGAGAGGAGAGGAGGAGGCGGGGGGCGGTCAGGTGAGGGGGACGAGCACTGTGGGGCTGCTGGGATATAAATTTGATCCGAGGTGTATGTCCAGGAGTCTTCTGAACATTCACCTGACACCATGAAACTCCTGGCTCTGCTGCTGCTGATCGGAGCTGCTGGTAAATACACAGTAATACAATAGTGTTAATTTTGTCAGCTATTTTTTTATTTAGTCTTAATCTTAGTCCTGTATCAAATGTCCTTGTTAGTTTTAGTCATATTTAGTCACCTTCATCCAGTTTTTATTTAGTCAAGTTTTAGTCGACTAAAAGTCTGAGCATTTTAGTCTTATTTTAGTCAAAGAAAACAGTAATTATTTTAGTCAAGATTTTGTCGACTAAAAGTCTGAGCATTTTAGTCTACTTTTTGTTTATGAAAACTGTTTACATTTTAGTCTTTTTTAGTCATCAGATTATATAGAAAACTTCAGTCAAACTAGTCTAGCCAAAACCAACAATTTGTCATTTTAGTCAAACATATTTCCCAATAAGATTATATCTTATCCTTATTTGATGAAAAATACGGGTTGAATGATTAAGAATGCAGCTTTGCAGAGATTATCTGGTCAGGTTTGTGGTGTTTTTACCAGCTGTGTTATGGCCACTTTGCTTCCCTTCTGATAAAACAATGCATTCACTTTTTTTCTCCGCCTCATTGTAGCGAAAATGGGCACAAATATCGCCTCGTTTCTTTCTCCCAGGCCGTGGTGGCGTTAGACTTTTTCACTATCAGTCATTTTGACGGACAGGATCGTAACATTTTCGTCATAATCCATTATTACCCGTCGGGTCTGTACACAACTCGTCACTCACTCGCGCTGACGGGGTGTGGGGAATATTAGATAGAATGATACGTTGATCTCCGCGCTACGGTTGCTGCATGCATGCAGTGACATGTCATATCCAAGGATTAGAGACTGTTGGATGCTGCTGTTTTGAGCATTGCAATATATTTATTTTCACTATGTTATTTATGTATGATTATCTTTAGGCTCAGCAAAGATTTGATGTCAGCTGTTGCTGACTTTTTCATTAATACTGAAATAGAGCCCTGCTGGCTTTTTCTTTAAATACAATTTTAAAATGTCGATACAGTAGCTGTCCTTTTTTTAAATGTCTATGCTAAAGTTTTTATAGGTGTTGCTATCTGCTTTGTGTAGCGTGGTTCTACAAGCAAGTCAGTGCATTCATTCGGTGGTATCAGAGAGTTACAAGGGTCTGTAAATGCAATGAAAACAATTGGCCACAGCAAATCATTTATATTAAAAATGTAATTTTTACTTTTGAATACTTCATAACAAAGAATGTATTGAATAATGTAATTGATATATGTGTACACATATAAATCATTTGTCAAAACAGGGCTACATTTGATTAAATTATAAAAGGTAGATGTGGTCAAATGAAGAGCCGTTTGGGAGCCGAAAGAGCCGGCTCTTCTTGGTGAGCCGAGCCAAATGATCCGGCTCACTAAAAAGAGACGGAATTCCCATCACTACACATAACTGCTGTCCAGCCGCAGCACCGGCAATTTAACTGCTGGGAGAAAAACTATCAGATGTAACGTTATCTTTGATAATATTTCGTCTCCTCCTTTTTCGTCAAAGAAAGTAAAGAGAGATTTTGGCAAAGTTTTTATTTAGTAAACTACGTTTTCGTCTTGTCACTTTTCGTCAACGATATTGCATGTTGATTTCGTTACAGTTATTGTTTACTGACGTCGGTGCCGTCTCGTCATTGTCTCGTCTTAGTCATGGAAAAAAAGGTCGTTGTAGAACATATTTCGTCATAGTTTTAGTCAACGCAATTAACACTATAATACACACATTCACAAAGATATACACACAAACAGTAAACAGTACATAGAAAACATACTGTAGTGTAAGATATTAAATACAAAATATGAATGGTTGTTGTTGAGGATAACTTTAAAACACAAATGTATCTCTTTCTCTGTTTGTGTGTGTGTGTGTGTCTGTGTGTGTGTGTGTGAAACAGCTGTAACAGCTGCACCAGCTGCAACAGCTGCAACAGCTGCAACACCTGCAACAGCTGCAACACCTGCATTGATTTTTGCTGCAACAGCTGCAACACCTGCAACAGCGGCAACAGCTGCAACACCTGCATTGATTTTTGCTGCCACAGCTGCAACACCTGCAACAGCAGCAACACCTGCATTGGTGTTTGCAGCAACAGCTGCAACAGCTGCAACAGCGGCAACCCCTGCAACACCTGCATTTAATTTTGCTGCCACAGCTGCAACACCTGCAACAGCGGCAACACCTGCATTGATTTTTGCTGCAACAGCTGCAACAGCTGCAACAGCGGCAACAGCTGCAACACCTGCATTTAACTTTGCTGCAACAGCAGCAACCCCTGCAACAGCGGCAACACCTGCATTGATTTTTGCAGCAACAGCTGCAACAGCTGCAACAGCGGCAACCCCTGCAACACCTGCATTGAATTTTGCTGCCACAGCTGCAACAGCGGCAACAGCTGCAACACCTGCATTGAATTTTGCTGCAACAGCGGCAACCCCTGCAACAGCTGCAACACCTGCATTGATTTTTGCTGCCACAGCTGCCACACCTGCAACAGCGGCAACGCCTGCATTGATTTTTGCTGCAACACCTGCAACAGCGGCAACAGCTGCAACAGCGGCAACACCTGCATTTAATTTAGCTGCAACAGCAGCAACCCCTGCAACAGCGGCAACACCTGCATTGATTTTTGCTGCAACAGCTGCAACAGCGGCAACCCCTGCAACACCTGCATTGAATTTTGCTGCAACAGCGGCAACCCCTGCAACAGCTGCAACACCTGCATTGATTTTTGCTGCCACAGCTGCAACACCTGCAACAGCGGCAACACCTGCATTGATTTTTGCAGCAACCGCTGCAACAGCTGCAACAGCGGCAACAGCGGCAACACCTGCATTTAATTTTGCTGCAACAGCAGCAACCCCTGCAACAGCGGCAACACCTGCATTGATTTTTGCAGCAACAGCTGCAACAGCTGCAACAGCGGCAACCCCTGCACTTAATTTTGCTGCAACAGCGGCAACCCCTGCAACAGCAGCAACACCTGCATTGATATTTGCTGCAACAGCTGCAACAGCGGCAACCCCTGCAACACCTGCATTGAATTTTGCTGCCACAGCTGCAACACCTGCAACAGCTGCAACACCTGCATTGAATTTTGCAGCAACAGCTGCAACAGCTGCAACAGCGGCAACCCCTGCAACACCTGCATTGAATTTTGCTGCGACAGCTGCAACAGCTGCAACAGCAGCAACCCCTGCAACACCTGCATTGAATTTTGCTGCCACAGCTGCAACAGCTGCTACAGCGGCAACGGCTGCAACACCTGCATTGAATTTTGCTGCCACAGCTGCAACAGCTGCAACAGCGGCAACCCCTGCATTGATTTTTGCTGCAACAGCTGCAACAGCGGCAACCCCTGCAACACCTGCATTGAATTTTGCTGCAACAGCTGCAACAGCGGCAACCCCTGCAACACCTGCATTGAATTTTGCTGCCACAGCTGCAACAGCTGCAACAGCGGCAACAGCGGCAACACCTGCATTTAATTTTGCTGCAACAGCAGCAACCCCTGCAACAGCGGCAACACCTGCATTGATTTTTGCAGCAACAGCTGCAACAGCTGCAACAGCGGCAACCCCTGCAACACCTGCATTTAATTTAGCTGCCACAGCTGCAACACCTGCAACAGCGGCAACACCTGCATTGATTTTTGCTGCAACAGCTGCAACAGCTGCAACAGCTGCAACAGCGGCAACCCCTGCAACACCTGCATTGAATTTTGCTGCAACAGCGGCAACCCCTGCAACAGCTGCAACACCTGCATTGATTTTTGCTGCCACAGCTGCAACACCTGCAACAGCGGCAACACCTGCATTGATTTTTGCAGCAACAGCTGCAACAGCTGCAACAGCGGCAACCCCTGCAACACCTGCATTGAATTTTGCTGCCACAGCTGCAACAGCTGCTACAGCGGCAACACCTGCATTGCATTTTGCTGCAACAGCGGCAACCCCTGCAACAGCTGCAACACCTGCATTGATTTTTGCTGCCACAGCTGCAACAGCGGCAACCCCTGCAACACCTGCATTGAATTTTGCTGCAACAGCGGCAACCCCTGCAACAGCTGCAACACCTGCATTGATTTTTGCTGCCACAGCTGCAACAGCGGCAACCCCTGCAACACCTGCATTTAATTTTGCTGCAACGGCGGCAAACCCCTGCAACAGCTGCAACACCTGCATTGATTTTTGCTGCCACAGCTGCAACACCTGCAACAGCGGCAACACCTGCATTGATTTTTGCTGCAACAGCTGCAACACCTGCAACAGCGGCAACAGCTGCAACAGCTGCAACAGCTGCAACAGCAGCAACAGCGGCAACAGCGGCAACAGCGGCAAGAGGGTGACTCTGGCAGCCCTCTGGTGTGTGACGGAGAGGTGCACGGCCCGGTGTCATGGGGTCAGGGATGTGCCGAGCCAAACTATCCCGGGGTCTACGTCAAACTATGTGAGTTCCACTCCTGGTTTGAAGAGGTCCTGGCAGCCAATCCCTAAAGAAATTACCAGTTTATTTTCTTCACTTCTCCCACTGGTTCACAGCCCTGGTTTTTATTTTTCAGTCTTCTCTCTGGTGCCAATCAAGACTCTTAACACACATGTGCCAGAATGTTGAAAACTAAATAAAATCACTTGGTATTCACTTGTCTGTTCATGTCTGTATAATATGAAAAGATACACCAATCACTTATACGCTCAAGTCTGTGTTAGGTACAGGTTTATGTATTTGATTTAATACCATTTAAGACAGTTTGATGGTGCTATATCGCTTTGATATACAGTAGAGGGTTTAAAAGCTGTTATAAGGAACATATTCATGGTATGGGTTAGTGAGGTAGCACATTTCTCTCCCCAGTCATGTGATAGCCCCCTTCCTTTTCCATAAGGGTTAGGGTTATAATGTCAAGCATTTCAATAATTTCCATTATTTAAGGGGGGCTCATAAAATGCTTTAATTATAAAGAATAAGTGCTGAACCTACTGCTGAGATAATGGCAGTGTAATTATTGGACAGTAGGAGGCCTCAGTGATAAATCTTCCTGTCAGTCGCACCCACTCATTACAGGTAAACATGACACCAGAAACTATTTTCACTTTCACTGAGGGCTGATTTTCAGGTATTTCTCGCTTTGATTTAGCGAAGGTGCTCTTCTGTCAGTACAGAGTGAGACACATCCATGAAAAAAAAACATATGTTACAAAATAATTTTGTGCAACAGGGAAGACATTTATGTATTGCTCTGTGAAAGGGAACCATAGACTCATCATGACATTTTACAGTTTTTGAGACACATAATGTTTCAAGTGTAGAATAATCTCATATACAGTATAGTTTCAAAGACTGTATGTGCACAACACAAACACAAATGCCAGCCCTCTGAGAGGAAGATGCAGACTTTGCTTCTGTGAGATATTCAGCACTGCTTAAAACAGAACAATACTAATCAGAAATAGGTATTGTTACGACCCGTCCTCTACCAAGTGGTAGTGGCTCGTGGGAAGACCCGCAACATAAAATAAACCACACAAAACACGCAGCACTTATCGGCAAGCATTTATTAAAGCGCACAGCCGTTACTCACATGTGCCCACCGGCAAACGAACCACGTCTGGAGGACGGCAAAAACAAACAAAATAAGAAGGGGGCCTGGGAAAACCCTTTCAGAGTCAGATTTACAAATATTATATTTTGACCTTTATCGAAATATTCGGTTATTTTCAAAAGCTTTTTTAGTCTGATGCTTCGATTCATTTTAAACAGACCGTTCAACAAAAGGATACCCAAAATCTAAATATTGGATTGTTCTTTCTTAGTAAGATCCCATGTTCATTACAATTGTGGTCTTACCTTGACTTGAAGATGAAGTCCATGCTATCCTTCTGGACAACAATCTCCATTACTTTTTTGTAAAAGTCCTCCTTATCTCCCTCTAGTTTCAAAACAAAAGTCTAGTTTGTTGTTTGCGTCTACCGTCTCGGCGTGGAATAACAGTAGCAACAAGAACCTGTGGGCTCACGTAAGCCCCCTTCAGTGCGGCAGAGGTTATGGCTGCCTCCCCTGGTGCTTTTTTCATTGCCGTTGTATGATGAGACCAGCGGGCCTAAATATCATATATACTTTAAATAAGTTATTTAGAGACTATGAATGGCGAGGATAAATGTAATAAAGGGATCTACAAACATTACATTGGTGACATACAGTGAGATGGTAACAGGCATGCGCTTAGGGCCCGCTTTCCAGCCAGTTTCTGTGGGGTGACGCATTCTGAGGTGAGGCAGAGCTCATCTGTGCCTCACCTCACCCCACAGTAAGCAAATGAGCCTGGCTTGAGCGCGCTCACAAAATAAGTGCCCGCGCTACATTAGTGCCCGCGCTCCAGCCAGTTACTGTGGGCTTACGTGAGGCAGAGCTCGTCCCTGCCTCAATCCTCATCGCTCCCATGTAGTTGTAGCGGAGCTCGGCCAATTTGCTGATTTTGACTATAAAAAGCGATTGGAATCATACAGAAATCACACTTACAACACAGATCAGTGGAGACATTTTATTATTATTACTATTTAGTTTTTCTTTAGTTGTTTTTCTGTTACATTGGAGTATGACAGGTGAGGCTCTGCCTCCCCGCCTCCCCTGACTGCACGTCGCTGCAACATACAATAGAAGCACTCCTATGTTGTTGTAGTACATTGCTGTATCTGTAGCTATGTAACGGAGGTGATCTCTGGGGCCATAGATCTCGGCCTCCATTACGGATAATATAGCTTCATATTTGGCGAAGTATATTGATCTGTTCTACACTAAAACATGGTACAGGAAGAATGTGAATATACATGTAATTTATGCATCTATTTATCACGATCTGTCTGTCTCTGTTTCTTGTTTTATTCTGAAAAGTGTTCCCCTTCCCCCATGTCTGTTACGGCTGATTGTGTGCCCCTGGTGCCCTGTGTTGTCTCCTCCCCCCTCACCTGTGTCTTGTTGGTTTGATTAGTCTGTGGGTATTTAGGCTCTGTGTTTCCTGTTTGTGTGTGTGAGATCCTTGTGGCTGGAGGATGTGTTCAGGGAGAACAGCAGGATTGAGGCTGTGAGTCATGTGTCTATGATTTTAATAAATGCCCACACCGGGTTGTATTTGGGACGTTTTGCCTCTGCCTCCTTGCTTGGTCGGGCCGCTCAACGGTCAGCTTCACAATTGGTGTCAGAAGTGGGATTGACCAAGTAAGGAGTTGAAAATGACATTCTTAAAATGTATAAACGAACAATAGTTGGATTAATATTGATTAGAGTGCACAATAGAAATAAAATAATTCAGAGAAGAAAAAGAGATATGTTATCTATCAAAACCCAGTTAGATCAACATTCATTGGATTGCACACTTAGTTTGTTTGTGTGGATATGTAGCAAATTAACATTTTAAATAGTACTTAATGACTGACTGAATGGAAATGACAAATGAAAATGTAAAACGAAAAAGCGATCATGAAAATGTTTCCAATAAATGAATAAAATATTTTTTGACCACTTTGTTGTTCAGATATATCACATATTTGTAACTGAATGATGCATTAATTGAAACAAAACACAGTATAAACTGAGGAGTGAGTCCCGTGAGTTTCATGTGTTTTCTTCACTCCGCTGGGAAACTCTGCTCTCATGTCAAGAAGCATCAGATCAGTGCATGCGCTGCATCGTCCAATCAGTGAGCGATACACAGTAAGGGGGCGGGGAGAGTATCTGAGGATTTCATCGGAGGATGGTCTGGTGGTTCCTCGGTTATCGCTCCTCCATTATCGCTCCTCGCTCCTCGATCCTCGGTCCTCCGGCAGAAATAAGAGCCATGGGACGCTACTCAAGATGGCGCAGACAAACCAACTTCCGGTGATACCGAGGACCGACGACCGAGGAAATGAAAATAGTCGACCTGAGATGCAGCCACAGTATCGAGATTGATGCAAAACAAGGCAAGGCAAGGCAAGGCAAGGCAAGTTTATTTATATAGCACCTTTCAACACAAGGTAATTCAAAGTGCTTTACAAAAATGGAAGACATTTTAAAAATGGCATTTAAAATCAGTCATTAAAAAGGAAAGATAATAAAATAAAGATTAAAAGAAAAAATACATGGATAAAAGTTAAAAGTTACAGTGCAGTTTAAGATGTGAATAGTTCAATTAAAAGCAGCGGCAAAAAGAAAAGTCTTCAGCCTGGATTTAAAAGTAGTAAGAGTTGCAGTGGACCTGCAGGTTTCTGGGAGTTTGTTCCAGATATTCGGAGCATAATAACTGAATGCTGCTTTACCATGTTTAGTTCTGACTCTGGGGACAGAAAGCTGACCAGTCCCTGAAGACCTGAGGGTTCTGGATGGTTCATAATTTAGCAGTAGGTCAGACATGTATTTTGGGCCTAAACCATTCAAAGCTTTATAAACCAGCAACAATATTTTGAAATCTATTCTTTGACACACAGGAAGCCAGTGTAAAGACTTCAGAACAGGAGTGATGTGATCCACTTTCTTAGTGTTAGTGAGGACTCGAGCAGCGGCGTTCTGAATTAGCTGCAGCTTTCTAATAGATTTTTTAGTGAGGCCTGTAAAGACACCATTGCAGTAGTCGAGTCTACTGAAGATAAAAGCATGGACAAGTTTTTCCAAATCCTGCTGTGACATTAGTCCTTTAATCCTAGATATGTTCTTTAGGTGATAGTAGGCTGATTTAGTAACTGTTTTAATGTGACTGTTGAAACTCAGGTCAGAGTCCATGACTACACCTAGATTTCTGGCTTTATCTGTTGTTTTGAACATTGCAGACTGAAGCTCAGCGCTAACTTTTATACGTTCTGCCTTGGCTCCAAAAACCATTACCTCAGTTTTATCTTTGTTTAATTGGAGAAAGTTCTGACACATCCAGTCATTGATTTGTTCAATGCACTTACTCAGTGTTTGAATTGGAGCATAATCTCCTGGTGAAATTGTTACGTAAATTTGTGTGTCATCCGCATAGCTATGGTAACTTATTTTGTTGTTTTTCATTATCTGAGCCAGTGGTAGCATGTAGATGTTAAAGAGAAGAGGCCCCAAGATGGAGCCTTGAGGTACCCCACATGTCATATTTGTCAACTCAGATGTGTATTTACCTATAGAAATAAAGTTTTTTCTGTCCTTTAAGTAGGACTCAAACCAATTTAGAACTGTTGCCGAAAGTCCCACCCAGTTTTCTAGTCGGTCTAGTAATATGTTGTGGTCAACAGTGTCAAATGCAGCACTGAGATCTAATAATACTAACACTGAAGTTCTGCCACTGTCTGTGTTTAAGTGGATGTCATTGAAGACCTTTACAAGAGCAGTCTCAGTGCTGTGGTTTGGACGAAATCCTGACTGGAACACATCCAAACAGTTATTTAAATGCAAGAAATTACTCAACTGTTGAAATACTACTTTTTCAATGATTTTACCTAGAAATGGCAGGTTTGATATTGGCCTGTAATTGTTCATTACTGAGGCATCTAGATTATTCTTTTTTAAGAGCGGTTTAATGACTGCAGTTTTCAGGGCCTCTGGAAAAAATACCTGAGTGAAGAGATGTGTTTACTATATGAAGTAGATCTGAGGCCATGCAAGGAAAAACATCTTTGAAAAATCCTGTTGGAATAATATCAAGGCAGCAGGAGGAGGATTTCAGAAGTTGAATAATGTCCTCTAAGTTTTTACCATTAATCTGATGGAATTGTGTCATGGTGTTTGAATTGATATTAGGTGGACATAGGGACAAAACATTTGCTGTACCTGATGTAGAGGCACTGACTGCTTGTCTAATTTTCTGAATTTTGTCAGTGAAGAAGGAGGCAAAATCATTGCACGCCCTGGTGGATAGAAATTCAGAGGCTACTGACACTGGGGGGTTAGTTAGTCTGTCGACGGTAGCAAACAAGGCACGTGCGTTGTTTTTGTTTTTGGTAATGATGTCAGAGAAGAAAGACTGTCGTGCGTTTTTCAATTCCAAATTATAAAGGCCAAGTCTCTCTTTATAGATTTCAAAGTGAACCTGGAGATTTGTTTTTCGCCATCTACGTTCAGCTTTTCGACACTCTCTTTTTTCTGTTCTCACGGTCATGGCCTTTCTCCATGGAGATATTTTCTTGCTAATCACTTCCTTTACCTTAGTTGGAGGAATGGTATCTATAACATTTTTAATTTTTGAATTAAAATGATCTACTAGCTCATTTACTGAGATGTTAGCAGGGGCAAGTGTGGATGAGAAATTATGAGTAAACATTTCCCTAGTATTTTCAGTTAAATATCGCTTTGTGGTTACCTCTTTCTGAACATTTTTGTGAACAGAAATAGAGCTCTCAAAGAAAACACAGGAATGATCAGAGAGTGCAACATCAGTCACCACAACCTTTGAGATATTCAGACCCTTTGAGATAATTAAGTCCAGAGTGTGCCCCTTATTGTGCATGGGCTCCGCCACATGCTGAGTCAGTCCATAGTTATCAAGAATACAAAACAGTTCTTTAGCCCCTCTGTCCTGGGGGTTGTCAACATGGATGTTAAAATCACCAACAATGACTAAACGGTCAAAGTCAATACACACTATAGACAGCAGTTCAGTAAAATCATCAAAAAAGCTTGCACAGTATTTGGGTGGTCTATAGATATTTAGGAACAGAGCTCGAGAGGAGCATTTCAGCTGAAGGGCCACATATTCAAAAGAAGCAAAGTCCCCATAAGATGTCTTCCTGCATTGAATGGAATCATTGAACAAAATAGCAACTCCACCCCCTTTCTTATGCATTCTTTCCTGACTCATAAAACTAAAGTTGGGAGGGGTTGATTCGATAAGAACAGCTGCACTGTTATTTTGTTCAATCCAAGTTTCCGTTAAAAACATAAAATCGAGATTGTGCTCAGTGATAAAATCATTGATTAAAAATGTTTTTCCTGCCAAAGACCTGACATTTAATAAAGCTAGTTTAAGTTTGTTAAATACACTATCAGTAAACAAATTTGTGACAAGCTGTGGCTGACATGGAATCACTGCTAAATTTGATAACCTCACACAAACGTTTGAGCACTTCCTGTTTCTAAGCTGATTTACCGCTCTTAATCTATTACCTATCAACACAGATATCGGCAAAGCTACTGGCAGGCAGGGCCCCGGCATGTGCTGGAAAGAGTTGAGAGTGCCATATGCCCTTGAGCCTGGACCCAGCACATATCAGTAAAAGTTTGTTGCGTTTTGTACACACACATCCTTATCAGGCTTCGGAGACTGCAGATGCTTTCTTGAAGGGATGGGAGGTGGTTGACATAGGCACAGTGATGAAGACGGGGGAGATGGTGCGCGTCTCTGCTTCGGTGATTTTGGTGGGCGTCGTTGAGGGGCGGGGGTAAAGGACATGCTGCCAACCCTGCATCTCGCCTTCATGCGGTCATCGAACTCCAGGGGGGAGGGCGAGGGTGAAAGGGTGAGCGGAGAGTAGAGAGAGCTGGGAGATGAATGAAGAGTATCCTCCAAGGCGTTGACAGGGGGGGTGACGGGCAGTGGAGACTCCTCCATTTGTGTCATAGGTCTCCCATAATCAGAACATTCCTCAGGCGGGTGCAGTGATACTTCTTCAGGGTTTTCTGCGCAATGTGTTATGTCTTTCTCCTGTTTTGATTCCTCTTGCCGCTTGTCCTTGGCAGAGGGAACAGATTGCTGACGCAGGCAGTTGAATATGTTAGAGATAAACAATTTCACTCCTGACTTGTTCAGGCAAACTCCATCTGCCTTAAAAAGATGTCTGCGATCCCAGAAAAAGTTAAAATTGTCAATAAAATGGACAGAATGGTCAGTGCAGGCAGCTGAAAGCCACATGTTCAATGCAAACAGTCTGCTGAATCTCTCCACTCCTCTTCTGACTGGCGGTAGAGGGCCACTGATGAACACCTCCGCATTTAGAGAGCTGACAGTTTCCAACAGACATTTAAAGTCTTCTTTCAGCGCTTCTGACTGTTGTTTCACAACATCATTTGTTCCAATATGTAGTACCACATTCTTCACAGTCGGATGTTCAGCCCCAATATGCAGGATCTTCTCAGCCAAGTCGGAGACCATATCCTTGGGAAAACAGAGTACTTTGGTGTTGTTCTTACTACACAGACCTTTTACATCTCTTACAGCAGAATCACCCACAATCAGAGTTTCAGGCCCAGCCGTTAGCTTTCCCTCTAGCCTTTTACTTTTGGAGTAGCTATTGGTCCTTACCCTGCTGTGTGAAGAGGACGGGTTATCCAGGTCATCAGAAAGAGATCTCCGGTTCTCGGTCAGCGGAGCGTATCTATTCTGGATTGGCACACTTGGTGGTTTAGGAGGATTGTTTGTAGTTCTCCCTTTAGCAGCTGTCCACGGCTGTTTCCTAGTATGAATAGGGGTTGAAGAGGCACTCTTCCTGGGTGATAACAATGCAGGCCAGCCGGTCGCATCACAGATTTCAGAGCGCTGGGCTCTGCCTGTTATTCGTCCTCCCAAATCCCATGGAAATGATTTACTCTTAGGCTTTGCACCCAGAGAGTTCCAGGGAGGACTACCACTTGTAGATTTATTACCCAGTACACAGCCCTCCTGTTCCTTGGAAACCTTGTAGCTGCTAACTAGCTGTGAGTTAGCATACCCTTTTCCATTATCTTGCAACACTGGTAAAGTGGTGTTATTCCCACAACATAGTCCATTCACTTCCACGTTAACTTCCAACCGTTGCATTTTCATTTCCAACACAGCCATCTTCTGTTGAAGTTTGTGGAAGTCATCTGTAGAGAACGGAGGCATTTTGCTACCAACTAGCTTAAGCTAAATAGCATGCAGTAGCCTACCAGGCTTTAGCTGTTGCAAGGCCACGCTACTGTAAGACTGAGGTCGTCGTAAAAATGTTGAAATATGGCTGAAACCCTCCGTCTATTTACGATGAATAACTGTCCCAGTGATAAGTTAATGTCCAGGAGCCGCTGCTCGAAGTTTTCAGAGAATAAGAATAGGAAAATCAGCATAAAAAGTAAGCAGAGGCAAGAGCAAGCAGAAAAGCGTCTGCACTGTAAGAAAGATAACAGTAGCCTCAAGTGACAAGTGACAAGTGACATTTGACCTTTTTAGAGAGGTTTAGCAAAAATCACTCCAGCTCTGGGGTGATTTGGGTGGAAATGGGCGTTTTTTCCGGTTCTCTGGAACCCATTGGTCGATATTGGTGATTGACATATTTTTCTGACCATTAGAGCCAATAGAATCGAATGGGGGGGGGGGGGGCTTCGCGCATGTAGTTTTGCATGAGAGTGAAGCTATCTCTCGCTCTGACATCTGGAAACGGAAAAGCAGGGTTTATTGCTTATGGATTATCAGAAATCATTTCAAAGGGACACAGACACATTGGATTAACCTATGGATTAACTCCAGCAGCGTTTTTATCGTTTTAATGCCATTGAAGACCAGTTTTGACCAGACAACGACACAGGCAAGCCATGTTAGCGTTTTTAGCTACCTTGCGCCACATGTTTTGATGTCTGTTTTTGTTTATAAAGTCGCGAGTTCTTATCATAGAGTGATAATGTATGTACCCATCGATTCTGTGTCATCTCACGATGCGAATCGATGTGTTGGATGTGCAGAAAAGACACTTCGGCATTCGTTTGTGTCGGAGGCTGTTAAAGGCAATGTGACCGTCCATTCCCATTGGATAACGGAGAATTGTACACCCGGAAGTAAGTATTCCCCTTACTGTCAATTGATTTGACAGTGATATCTCCACTACTCATCAACTCAAAAACACCAGATTATCCTTGTTAATTAAACTACATTGATAGGTTTTGGTGTGTGTAGAATGCTTTTGTCACGTTTTCCCCTTCAATTCTGAGAAACAAGTAGTTTTCTATGAGTTTTGGATGGCCGAAGACATTACATTACCCACAATCCTCTGTAGCAACCAAAGACTGTATATTGCAACAGGCAACAGCTTCGGTTCATGTTCATTTACAAACTCTTCAACTACAACCGTAGTTATATTTAAAAACATGTTAGAAGGCCTCACGAAATACTTTAATGTAAATTAAAATGTAAATGTGAAGGAATGTGTGTATATTAACTGTGGGTTTTTCTCTGGAAGTTTTTCCTCATTTTGTGTTTGCCCACTTCGGCCCAATCGTAGCGCAACACCACGTGGTTATGTCAAATGTGCACCTTGTTTAAAATGTGGACCAAGGTGTTACGGCTGGAGGGCAAGGTACGCAGGACTCAAATGCAGAAAATAGGTTTGAAAGCAGGAATCCTTTATTTCCAGAACTAGGCCAGGCAAACAAAGTCAAAACTAGGCAAGGCAAAACATAAAGTCACTCAGAACATAAACCCTTCCAACAACGTTAACAATCTCACCATGACAGACAGAAAAACCAGAACTTAAATGCACACAAGACTAATCACATGAACAAGACACAGGTGGGAAGGGAGGAGAAAACGCAGGGACACAAGGTGAACACTATCGGGTAATCAAGCAGGATGGAACACAGAGACAGGAAGCAACAGACAAGATGGGGGGTGAACACTTTTCAAAATAAACAGGAAACCAGAGACAGATCTAGACAGGACAAAATCAAACAGCTCCGGAGGACGGGCAGGATGGCGGCGTAGGGCGCGATGAGGCCCCTCCGGGGTCAGCTGGATCGCCGGAGCAGGAGCTGGTGGGACCCCCGGCGGGACAGGAACCGGAGCCGGCGGGACAGGTGTAGACGGAACCCCCGACGGAACATGGGCCGGTATCAGCGGGACCCCCAACAGGACAGGTGTTGGCGGGACCCCCAACGGAACAGGACAAGGAGTTGGCAGGACCCCCGGCAGAACAGTAGTCGGTGGGACCCCCAACGGGACAGGACATGGTGTTGGCAGGACCCCCATTGGAACCCCCAAGTTTAAGTTTAAGTGGACTACTTCACTTGCAACAGACCACCATGCTTAGCTACTGCCGCTAAAGATTATAAAACCTTTATGAAATAAAAAATGAAGAAAAACAACTTGATAAAATATAGCACCCATGGCCTTCCATAGGTTTAAATCCAACCCGGTATCACGGCAAGAGGTGAACATGTGACGATCTACCATGCTGGGAGACGTGAATATGTCACCGTTTCGTCCCTTCAAACGTGACAGTTACACGGTATTGTTAACATGGCCCAACCAGTGGAGAAATACCCTGAAGTGCCTAGCAAATGGTCTACCGCGCCTATTGGTCGGTTTTTATTGTCAAAATTAGATGTTTTTAATTTATTTTTTAATCGTCACACTCGATTTCGCCGATTTTCTTGTTGCCCTAGCTGGTCGACACCTCTTTTAGTAGAAACAAAGGCTACATTAATGTATTAAATCGATGTTAATCCATGTGTGTGGAGGTGAGGATGTGGAATTAACGGACGTGACGTTGTGCGATTGCGTTTGATTGATTGATTGAAAAGTTTATTAACAGCTTGTATATTGGGTACAGTACAGTACAGCTCAAAACATACAATTGTTAAGGGGATGCAGACCAGAGAAAGACTTTCGTCTTGTTTACATCAGGGTCCCCCATTTCCAATTCATCATATCATTTAAGACATATAAGACATATTTGACATACAGATGACTTATTTACAATTTACATACAGGTGGTTTTTTACATACAGATGCCTTATTTACAATTTTCATTTTAGATTTCGTTCTAATACATCCTAACCGGATATTTAAGACATACCAAGTCTACAGATATACAGTTAGTAACAGAGTCTAAAATGCGAGTATATACATAGATGGGGGGGGAAGCTGTCCATTGTACGACAGGTTGAGATTTGTACCATTACCGGGGCTAGTTTTGCAATGCTCTCCCCCGAAGGTGCTCTTTAAGAGAGGTTTTGAAGGTAAGTATAGTTTTACTTTCCTTTACAGTTGTGGGAAGAGCGTTCCACCTTGATGTGGCATAATTGCGAAACGTGTATTCCCCCTTTTTTGTGCCAAATCTGGGTTTTACATGATTTGTGGAGCTCCCTCTGGTGTTATGATCATGGTATTCCTTGACCTTTGGGAAGAATTTTGACATGTACATGGGTACCATAGCGGTGTAGTGGATCTTGTAGACCAGGCCCATTGCAAGTAGCTGTACTCTGTCGTCTACTCTAAGCCATCCTAGGTTGTCAAAGTGGGCAGAGGTGAGGTGGGTTCTAGATGAAAGGTCAAGCAGTAGTCTGACCACTTTATTTTGCGATGTTTGAAGTTTTATTTTTAGCGCCTTGGAGGTGCTATGGTACCATGACGTGCAAGCATAGTCATAGTACCCTTGAATGAGTGCTCCTGCCAGAGTTTTCAGGGTGCTTTTGTTTACCAGAGAGGAGATCCGGTATAGGAATCTAGTTCTTTGATTGACTTTTTTTATTACATTGGATGCCATTTTGTCACAGGAGAGGTTTGCCTCAAGAATAGATCCTAGGTATGTAATTTCCTTCTTACTAGTGACAATAATGTCCGCCACTGCAACTGAGAAGTCGTCGGATTTGCTGAGATTATGTTTCGAACCGAAGAGAATGGACTCTGTTTTACCCAGGTGTAATGATAATTTATTATCGGCGGGCCAGGTGCAGATTCTGCCGAGCTCGGAGCTGAGGGTTTTTTCAACCTGCAATCTGCTCCTGTCAGAGACCAGCAGGGCTGAGTCGTCCGCGAACAGGAACAAGTTGCAGTCACATGCTGATGACATGTCATTTGCATAAATTAGGAACAGTAACGGACCTAATATGCTTCCTTGTGGAACACCACAGCTCACTGGGAGGGGGGGGGACAGAGTACCGTTTACCTCCACCATCTGTTCTCTCCCCTCCAGGTAGGATTGCATTCAGCTCACCGATAGTTTATCAAAACCAATTGCTTTTAGCTTGTCAATCAGAATGGGGTGATTGACAGTGTCGAAAGCCTTTTGTAGGTCCAGCATCACCATGCCGCAGTATTTACCCTCGTCCACCTCTTGTTTGATGTGGTCGTTCAAATAAAGAAGGCATGTGTCAGTGGAGTGGGATGTTCTAAAGCCAGATTGAAATTCATAGATTAGTTTCTTTTCCGCGAGGTACTTTTCGACCTGTTCATATACTATTTTTTCCATGACTTTCGAGATGGAGGTAAGTATAGAAACAGGGCGGTAGTTGCCTGGGTCCAATTTGCTGCCCTTTTTGTGCAGGGGGGTTACTCTTGCAATTTTGAAGTCTTTGGGTACTTTTCCCTGTTTTATGGAGAGGTTAATTATGTGAGCTATGACTGGTGAGATGGCGGTTGCTGTGTCTCTGAGGAATTTGGAGGGGATATTGTCGTGGCCAGTGGCCTTGTTAGGTTTGAGGGCGCTCAGTTTAATGAGTACCTCTGCTGTTGTTACCCTTGCTAGACTGAAATCATCTTTGCGTACCCCTAGGTTTTTGTAGTAGGTCATGATGTGATCTACTCCAAAAAGCCCTGAGTGGGTGGGTAATTTATTTACAAGAGTTGTGGCTATGTTTGTGAAAAAAATGTTCAAGTACTTGGCCACATCCAGTCTGTGATGAGCCTGTTATCTGTCTTTATGTTTAAGTTTGCAAATCTCGTTTTGAGTTTTTTGCTGCAGCCAAGCTGGTTATTGAGTAATTTCCAAAGTTCCCGGGGTTTATTTTTGTTTTCCTCAGTTTTGTCATTGATGAAATTCTTTTTGGCAGTTTTGATCATGGAGCTTACGTCATTTCTTAGTCTGTTTCTTTCAATTTTTAGTTCAGTCACGTGGGCCTGGAGTTCACTGCTCGTGCTTTTGGAAAGCATTGACTGACTTTTATGAAACTCAGAGCATTTTTTGTCTCTGGTTTTCATGGCGGTCAGTATGCCGGAGTGCATCCACGGCTCAGCGCGATTTTTTACCCTGGTTGTTCTTAGGGGGGCCAAATCATTGAGTATTGCAGAGAATTTGTTTTTGAAACCAAGCCATGTTTCTTCAACTTGTGTACCACTGAGCTCATCTGACCAGTCCAGGCTCTCCAGTTCTAGGTTAAAGGCCTTGCTAGAGTAGTTTTTGAGGTCTCTAGATATGACTGTTTTGTGACAGCCGGCCTTTTGTTTTAGCTTTTTGCGGGTACAGAATATCATATAATGATCACTTAAACCGCTTGCTATAACCCCTTTACTGGAGATCCTGGACCTGTCAGAGGTCAGAATGAGATCAATGGTAGTTTGTGTTGTTTCACATACCCGGGTGGGTTGGGTGATTAGCTGGCTGAAGCCGTGCAGATCACAAATCCTACTGAAGGACTTGAAGACGGACGTGTCTTTACGTTGCATATCCGTGTTCCAGTCTCCAATAATAATTGTCTCTACATCCCCCACATCAGCCAAACACCCATCTAATGTATCATAAAAGTCACTCTGTTCCGGTGGTCTATAGATTGTCCCGACTATTACAGCTTTAGCATTGTCAAAAAGAATTTCAACCCACACAGATTCAATATTTTCATGATGCAGGTCAGTACGGTTTTTGAAATTGGTGTCTTTATGTATGTACATGCAGACACCACCTCCATTCACGTTCCTGTCCCTTCTCACTCCAAGATAATCTTCAATTTCAATCTCTGAATCTGTAATGGAATTGTCCAATTTGGTCTCAGAAAAGCATAATATGCTTGCCTTACCGTTCATGAATAGTTGCCTGAGTTCAGCCAGTTTGTGTCTCAGGCTGTTAGTGTTCAGATGAAAAATATGTAGTCCATTTTTGTTGCTTAAATGCATAATGTCGTCAGCTTGCAGATATTTGTCTTTGTCCGTTACAGCAACCGGCTTGCGGCCTGCCGTGTTGCTTGGAGCGGTGGGGTGGTGGGGGGAGCGAGGGTCCGTTGTCGCTTTAGCCGTTGATATGCTAGCAGGGTGGCTAACAACATGGCGGATATTTGTTCCCTCGGATCTCGGTTCTCTTCCTCTCGTCACTGCCTCATGCGTATCTGTCTGCCGAGGCGTCCTCGGGGGAATGTCGAAGTCTCCGTTGATTCCTCAGTCTCCGCTGTCTCTGTTGTCGTCGCGTAGTTGTTGCTGCAGCGGAAGAGATGCTAGTTGTGATGCTAGCTCCTCGAGCCTGCAGGACTGGCTTCTTGTCTGCACCGGGCCCGGATTCAGATGTATATCTCCCGCTAACAATAAGACCAAGACGATCATACTTGCACTTCCAAAAGCGAGGTGTTTCCTTTCCCAGCCGTTGAGAAGGTAAAAGTCATTGTGGTTCATTTTATCCCCGCTTTCATTACTCTCCTTCACTAAGTGATGTTGCCTCATTGATGAGTTGAGGGAGGAGTCCATAATCCATATTGTCAGGAGGATGAAATATGTGAAAAATCGTGAGGAATAACCTCCAAAGCGGGAGCTCTCGAAAATGCGACCACTCATAGCGAAACCGGATGTTGCCAGGCAACGCAATTTACAAACTCTTCAACTACAACCCTAATTATATTTTAAAACATTTTAGAAGGCCTCACGAAATACTTTAATGTAAATTAAAATGTAAATGTGAAGGAATGTGTGTAATGTGGTGATTGACATTATTCACCCACGGATCTATGGGTTGGGGGTATTGTTCCGCACGGACATTTTTGTTAACCGGACTCCTGTTGATGTGAAATCCGAAAACATTTAAAAAAAATAAAATAATACTTTATTCCGAGTTTGCTTGCTTTTCTCTTTGGAGGTCATCACATAACGGCATTGTAATACACGGTTCGGCTGCATTAAATATGACATATCTGCCGTAGTTCTGTATTTATAGAGCCCTGATGAGAAGACTTCTGGACAAACAGGAAGCACTGCCGCCAAAACTGAAAACGTGACGTGGATCATAAATATATCAGCAATTAAACAACATCTTACATTTCTTTTCACACAATACGTCTCCTTGCAGTATCAATACTAATTCGGCTGACTTTTATATTTGATCCAATTGGTAGATAGGTTATATTTACACCATAACGGTGGACAGCTGATATAAAAGGACTTGTCGTTTTTAAAGATATTACTGATTTTCTTTGAATATAAGAATGTAAATACTGAGTTGAGAGAATAGTCAGGGGATTTGGGTGATGGGAGACACATCTATGGATTCAGAATTGCAATAGCTTACTGTTAAATGACGGATATACCTTTCTGTCTGTGATGTTTTACAAATCAGATATTAGAAGTAAAACATGTGAAATAATATAGCAATATCCTGTACAATTATGTGAAAACATGAATAAAACTACACATCTTCAGATGTTATACATACACAAGTGTCCTACACTCATAATACAAAGTTATTATGGCTGTGTGTACCTTGTGTGCAACACCTAGTGGTTAAAGCACGTTATTGAATTAGTTGTGTATATGAGTAGTATTACATATCCCGCTTCAATCACATTAGTATGCATAAAAAGTGACAGGTCACACCTTCTAAGTCCCGCCCCCTAATTATGCTAATGAGCCCCCCTTTGATATGCTAATGAGCCCCATTTGTTCGAGGTGTTATCGCGTACAGGTGTTACATCCTCCCGGTAGCCCCCCACCCCTCTCAGCCCCCACCCCTCTCAGCCCACACCCCTCTCAGCCCACCCCCCCTCCCCCTCACATACAGGTGTCACATCCGCCCCTGTCGCCCCCACCCCTCTCAGCCCCCACCCCTCTCAGCCCCCACCCCTCTCAGCCCCTACCCCTCTCAACCACCCTCCTCCTCCCCCCTCCTGTCCGGTCAACATGTCCGTTACAGTTTAAATCTTGCGGACAAAATTAGAAAAGTGCCGGTCAAAGGTCTTCTATGTTATTTATTGAGCTTTGAAACAAATTGATATGATTCGATATTAAACCAACTAATTATAGTAGACAATTAACTATTCAAACGTGTACAGTAATTTACAATAACACGGGAATAATAAACGGAGCGCTCTCCCCCTCTCCTGACATACGCCAGTATCATGCAGCTCGCGGATCCGATAATGAGTGACCCGACAGTAAAACTAAACATATCTATAAATAGTTTAGGTAGTTTGAGAGGTAATTAAAATAGCTACGTGTGATATCTGAAGAGTGTGTTTTGTTCCGCTCACCGCATGCAGAGATGCATGTCGATTAGTCCGCAGCACCGGGTCTCTCCCGTCAGATTAGACTTTACTAGCGTTTATGTTCATAACGATCAGATATAGCTAGTTCTAGCTAATGATATGACTACCTGCTTATTAAAAAGACACCTAAACAATAAGCGTCACTATGCAACGGGGTGAGGCCACAAAGTATAGCACAGCATTATGCATTTTGTTTACATGCCGAGGCATTACCAACAGATCAACGCGCAATCAACCCATACAGGACATCTCTTGCTACACATTATGTGTAGACATTATAATTGACTATTCTTGTTTTCTGATGTTTAATTACATCACCCCATTAATAAAATAATCCCTATATGAAGTTATATGAGGCGGGGTGGGGGTAATATTAGAAATAGCTGCAGGTATGGAGAAAAGAGAAGAGTCTCCCCTCACACCCCCTCACACCCCCTCCCCTCCCCCCTGCCTGTCACCTCCTGATCTTGCTATCAGCCGTTAATTCTCATTCACTAAGTCACCTAAAACTTTTATTGGAATTGGGTTTTCTTTAGAGCTGTTTTCAGTGAGACATTGCAGTTTCTGATCATTTTAAGTTTTCAAGTTTCAAGGCTTTATGGCATATGCCCATCAGCTACAGTGTAGATATGTCAATGAAAAAACATAGGTCACAGGCTCCTCCAACAGTGCACATAAAACAGATAAAATACTGCAATAGAATGTTTTTGATATGACAAATTTGTGCGTAATTCTCTCGCAAAGGAACTGTAAGATACACGTTTATGTATGGAAAACTTTATAACTTGGTAAAATATTCATTCATTTGTAACGAATTGAGTTTTCTTCAAGAATCAAACTCTAATGGAGAGTTTGTGATTTTAACACTGTTTCGATGAAACAATGCAGTTTTGATAACTTGACTTGACTAACATTACTTTTTTAATATTTTTCAACATACTGTGATATTTTGTTTTTTCTCTCCTTTTTTCCATTATATTTTTGAATATACAGACATTCAACGCAATAAGTCCCACCCCAATTAGCAAATCATCCAAAACTAAGGACCCCCACTAAGACGAACAGATTTTCTTTAAGACTGTGACTCTTAAAGGCACTTTGGGGTTTTAGTAAAACAATCCAGTTTTCTGGAAATAACTTAAATGATTTTCGTTTTTTCTCCTACAAAGATACTTATAGTTACACTTTAATGGATGCACAACTTTATAACTTGGTAAAATATTCATTCATTTGTAATGAATTGAGTTTTCTTCAAGAATCAAACTCTAAATGGAGAGTTTGTGATTTTAACACTGTTTCGATGAGACAATGCAGTTTTGATAACTTGACATGACTAACATTACTTTTTTAAATATATGTTTTTAGATGCTTTACTTTTGATTTCTTTCATGTTATTTTAACACAACATTACTTTTTCATATTTTTCAACATACTGTGATATTTTGTTTTTTTCTCTCCATTATATTTTTGAATATACAGTGATTTTATCAAAATACAACATGCAACTATTACATATACAATATTACGACTTTTTGCGATATTTTCAACACAATATACTTTTTTTGTAGGGCTTCAGGATATTTGGCATGTCATGCATAAAACCGGTGTCATCTTTCCTGAAACTGACGTGCTGTCCGTTTTACAAACAAGTTATCTTTCTGCTTCTTCACCCTCTGAATTTTCCTCCCCCGTCCCTCTTACTTCAGCCATCACAACAGCAATCAAGTCAGATCTGTGAAATTAAACACCTCTTCCCAAAGCGTGACTTCCCTATTGAGAGAGGGGGACAGTAGGGCCTAACCCGATTGGCCAAATATACTAACATGCAGAACATATGGTATGTTTGAAAAAAGACTAACCATCTATCCAGTTCAAGCTGTCTTTAAGATGTGACATTGTGCTCTGACTTTTTCCCGTAAAACCGTGACAAACTATTACTTATTAAATTTGACCTCATGCTGCTTGGTTGAAAATGATAGATGAAAAATAACTTTTTAAAAAGAGTCAAACAGCGAGGGACATTATACGGGTGAAAGAAACTCTCATTTCTACAGATGACTCCCCCCCACCCAACGCAATAAGTCCCACCCCACTCAGCAAATCATCCAAAACTAAGGACCCCGCTAAGGCGACCGTTGAAAACTAGCCATGGATCTGAGAAAAACCAAGTCTGCTGTAGCCTACCCTTATTATCACCAGGATAACGGATATGGGCTTAATGACTGGATGTTACAAAGTAAGGGAGAGGATGTTCCCGAAGAAGAGCTTTCCTCTATATCATATCCATGTAAGGTCTTTAGGACAAAAGAGGACTATGATAAAATGACATATGAAGAATATCTTTCTTTAAAAGATGGTATTATAGATAACCTTTATAGAAACAATATATCTCATACAACTCGCCAAGATCGCAAACGACAATTAGCAGAAAAGAAAAGCAAAAGTAAAGAAAACCGAAGAAAAAGAAAAAGCAAAATGAAAAGGAGAAGAAAAATGAAAAGCAAACGCAGATTGCGAATGAAAAGAAAAGGGACAATAGGACGGAAAAAGACAAAAAGAAGGAAGGTGAAAAGAAAAAGGAACAAAGTGAAGAAATTTCAACTAACTATAGAAGATGCTGATAGTGTTGTAGAGCCATTACCGGATCATAATAATCTTATAGATCATCTACCGCTAACCGACTGCTGCGAATGTGTTGAACAAATACCAAAAGCAATGGCAGAGCTTTGCTTCAATATAATGAGAGAAAAAGCACGATACTATGGAATTACCCAAATTGGCGACAGTGCCAGAACATGTATTAAAAGACTGTTGGAGGATCTCTATTCTAGTATCGGTTGTCATTACAGCGAAGGATATGCCAAAATGTGTGATGACATAGACAAAGCTTTTGAAGACAATTATATGGTACCCGTCCTTACAGCTAAACAAATCCTATGCCAGGTATTCAACAGACCACAAGAATGGTGAAACCGAAGAAGAAGCAAAGCAGATTATAATCGTTGCGGGTGAAAGGATAGAGAATTTGCAAGTGATGTTAATGCACTTATCTGATATAAAAAATGCATTCATTTACTTCCAAGAGACCCCTAAACATCTACTTGGGCAATGTGAATTGAACGATAAACCGATCACTGTAAATGAAACGCGGAGAGAAGCAGCAGTGCAAATCGTTAAATCTATTACCTTGTATGCACTACGACATTAACTTGGTCAAATGTAATATGTCTTTCTGAAAATGTGGCGAATGGTGTGTTTTTCAATTAAGCAACCATAACAAATGAAAATGTGTTTTATTTTTGCTTTCATATATAGTAATAGTATTAACTCCTTTGACTAGACTGTACTAAAATAAGACGTTTCACTGTTAAATAAAAATGGAAGTAGAAAATCGAGATAATGATGAGGTTCGTTATGTATCCAGTAACTATGAACAGCAGTTGAAAATGTTATTTAACCCTTTAACTCTAATAGACAAATCTAAAATAGCCTCTAGCTTATCTATAAGTTTGTGATTTTTAACACTTATTCACTGACACAAGGCAGATTTTGGCTTTTTTCTCATGCCAAGATACTTTTAGACACACTTTGAGGTATGCAAAACCTTAAAACTAGAAAATGAAGTACATTGTCTGATTAGATTTTTTCTTAAAGACTGTTTCTCTAAAAGGCAAGTTTTGTGATTTTTAACACTTATTTACTTTTTTTCCTCTTTTCTTGTGTTACCAAGATACTTTTAGATACACTTTTGATGTATGCAACACTTAACAAAAGGGTATAATATGAAGTACTTTGTAAGGAATGGGGGTTTCTTTAATACCCCGTTTTTTATTTTTTAAAAACACTTGTACAGTTAAATAATGTAGGTTTTCTCTGATATTTTAGTTATTTTCAGCTACCAAGATACTTTTTTGATACACTTTAATGTAGGAACATTTGGCAACTGGTAGAATGTCAATTATTTTGTAATAAAATGTATTTTCTTAAAGACTGTGACTCTAAAAGGGGAAGTTTTTTTTTTTTTTTTTCTCCCGTTGTCTTTCACTTACTTTTTGGATACAGTTTTATGTATGACAACTTTACAACTGGTAGAAAGTTAAGTACTTTTTCTGAACAGATTTTCTTTAAGACTGTGACTCTTAAAGGTAAGACAATCCAGTTTTATGGAAGTAACTTAAATTATTTTTTTTTTTGTTTTTTCTCCTACAAAGATACTTATAGTTACACTTTAATGGATGCAAAACTTTATAACTTGGTAAAATATTCATTATTTTGTAATGAATTGAGTTTTCTTTTTTGTTTTTGTTTTTCAACATACTATTGTACACAATGACTTTTCCATATATATATATATATTTTTTTTTTCAGACAAACTATACTTTTGACTTTTTCCGTAAAATCGTGACAAACTATTACTTATTCTTACATTTGACCTCTTGCTGCTTGGTTGGAAATGATAGATGAAAAAGCTACAAAGCTTAAAGAACTTTTCTAAAAACTCTCAATTCTACAGATGACTCCCCCCACTCAACGCAATAAGTCCACCCCCCCACTCAGCAAATCATCTAAAACGAAGGACCCCACTAAGACGCCCGTTGAAAACTAGCCAGGGATCTGAGAAAAACCAAGTCTCCCCCCGCGAGATGCAGCCAGGAACAAACTCCTGGACTACTATCGTCACCAGCATTGTGGACACCCAAATCTTGCAATACTACAGCTGCTGATGTTACTCCTGGGGCCAAGACGTCTCTGTTTTTGAACATAGTGAAATCGGAGTTGGTTGATATTCTGGAGAGGGTGCTGCATCGGTACAGAGAAGAAATCTGCAATGGATGCCGAGTCAGTCACCCCAGCCAGAGGCAACACGATTGTGTGAATGACATTCCAGAATATTTCTTCAGAAACAATTACAACGCGTTAATGAAAAAGACTTTGGCTCGCCGACTTCATTACTGCGATTGACCAGAGTCTTAATGATATAAACATTTACATAGCTGAATGGAGGATCCAAGGCGCTTCGGAGGCTTTTCTGCACAATCTCAAAACTGCAGACGCCTCAAGGAGAGACTTGAAAAGATCCATGCCGAGCTGGATGGAGAGGAAGAAGACTAATAACCAGCGGTTGATTTGAAGCCAGGGATTTTTTTCGATACTTTGACTTTTCTTTAAAGTAAAATAAAAATGGGTAACTACTATGGAAAACAATCTGTATTTATCTATCAGAATGCAGTCAATACCTGTTTAATAAGTGTGTTGTTGATGACGATTGAAAACAGAATGAGTAGTGATCCCCGTGTAAACAGAACGGCTGAAGTTTGTAAACTAGAAGACATTTTGGATATCGTTCATTCTGGCAGTACTATTCCGGGTCATTGGGAAACGATTGTAAACGAAACATTTAAAGTGGTACTGGAATCTTCATTTTCCGAAACATTCTGTAACATTACCGAAGAAATGAAACAAACACCAAAAGTGTATCATGTGCTCGCATTGTATGCTCTGTTTGTAGATGTAATGCATCTTTGTGTCAAAAACAGCATACACATGAATACTTTGGCCGAAGTGCAAAAACTCCATTATAATATTTCCCTTCATCTGGGGGATTCTATGCTGGAGAAGATCCTGGATATGTTGCAATCAGTATAAATGTATTATTGATTCCTATGGGGTGAAAATAATAAATTGTAAATATGAAATTCTGCAAATAAAAAAAGTGTTTTTTACATTTAAAAAAAACTGTTGTCTTCAAATCATAGTATAGTATTTCCTACATATCATTTTAAAAAAAGAGTCACAGTGTAGAATGTCCAAACATTTAATTTAAAAGTACTAGTATAGTATGTTAAAAGTATCTTGAAAAAAGTCCAAGTATAGTATGTAGTTAAGAAATATATTATATAGTTTTATCAAGTGCATCAGACAACTCAAATTACTCCATTTGAACCATATTATAAATAAGTAAAGAATGGTCATAGTATATAGCAGGGGTGTTTAATAGTTTTCTGTGTGTCGGTGTTTCAGTGTTTCAGTGTTTCAGTGTTTCTGTGTTTCTGTGTTTCAGTGTTTCAGTGTTTTGTGTTTTTGTGTGTCGGTGTTTCAGTGTTTCAGTGTTTCAGTGTTTTGTGTGTCAGTGTGTCAGTGTTTCAGTGTTTCAGTGTTTCTGTGTTTCAGTGTTTCAGTGTTTCAGTGTTTTCAGTATTTCAGTGTTTAGTGTTTCAGTGTTTCAGTGTTTTGTGTTACTGTGTTTTTGTGTGTCAGTGCTTTCAGTGTTTCAGTGTTTTGTGTTTCAGTGTTTCAGTGTTTCAGTGTTTCTGTGTTTCTGTGTTTCAGTGTTTCAGTGTTTTGTGTTTTTGTGTGTCAGTGTTTCAGTGTTTCAGTGTTTCAGTGTTTCAGTGTTTCAGTGTTTCAGTGTTTTCAGTATTTCAGTGTTTAGTGTTTCAGTGTTTTTGTGTGTCAGTGCTTTCAGTGTTTCAGTATTTCAGTATTTCAGTGTTTTGTGTTTCAGTGTTTCAGTGTTTCAGTGTTTTGTGTGTCAGTGTTTCTTAGAAGTGGCTATAGCATTTGATGCAATTCTAAAAGATAGTCAGATTCCTAAAAAGTTACAAACGGATGCTGGAAAATAATTATTTAACAAGATTTTTGAAGCCTTGCTGAAGAAACAAATAATTATTTTCCAGCATCCGTTTGCAACTTTTTAGGAATCTGACTATCTTTTAGAATTGCATCAAATGCTATAGCCACTTCTAAGATACGTTTTTTAAATGTTTTTCTCTCATCCTGCTATATTCCTTCCAGGGGAGGATCCCTGGGGATTGATCAGAGCAAATAAAGGCTGTAAACACTGACACACTGACACACAAAACACTGACACACTGAAAAACTGAAACACTGACACACAGAAACACTGAAACACTGAAACACTGAAACACAAAACACTGAAATACTGAAACACTGAAAGCACTGACACACAAAAACACAGAAACACAAACACTGAAACACTGAAACACTGAAACACTAAACACTGAAATACTGAAAACACTGAAACACAGAAACACTGAAACACTGAAACACTGACACACTGACACACAAAACACTGAAACACTGAAACACTGAAATACTGACACACAAAAACACAAAACACTGAAACACTGAAACACAGAAACACAGAAACACTGAAACACTGAAACACTGAAACCCCGACACACAGAAAACTATTAAACACCCCTGCTATATACTATGACCATTCTTTACTTATTTATAATATGGTTCAAATGGAGTAATTTGAGTTGTCTGATGCACTTGATACAATTTTACTTTTTAAAATACTGATGTGTTTATTCAAAACCATTTCAACACACAGTGTTATGACTTTTTCAGGATCTTTTTGTCAAACTATACTATGACTTTCTCTCATTTCTTTTTATTTTATTAGAGATCCTATACTGACATTGCAGACAAAACTATATAATATATTTCTTAACTACATACTATACTTGGACTTTTTTCAAGATACTTTTAACATACTATACTAGTACTTTTAAATTAAATGTTTGGACATTCTACACTGTGACTCTTTTTTAAAATGATATGTAGGAAATACTATACTATGATTTGAAGACAACAGTTTTTTTAAAATGTAAAAAACACTTTTTTTATTTGCAGAATTTCATATTTACAATTTATTATTTTCACCCCATAGGAATCAATAATACATTTATACTGATTGCAACATCCCCAGGATCTTCTCCAGCATAGAATCCCCCAGATGAAGGGAAATATTATAATGGAGTTTTTGTACTTCGGCCAAAGTATTCATGTGTATGCTGTTTTTGACACAAAGATGCATTACGTCTACAAACAGAGCATACAATGCGAGCACATGATACACTTTTGGTGTTTGTTTCATTTCTTCGGTAATGTTACAGAATGTTTCGGAAAATGAAGATTCCAGTACCACTTTAAATGTTTCGTTTACAATCGTTTCCCAATTACCCGGAATAGTACTGCCAGAATGAACGATATCCAAAATGTCTTCTAGTTTACAAACTTCAGCCGTTCTGTTTACACGGGGATCACTACTCATTCTGTTTTCAATCGTCATCAACAACACACTTATTAAACAGGTATTGACTGCATTCTGATAGATAAATACAGATTGTTTTCCATAGTAGTTACCCATTTTTATTTTACTTTATAGAAAAGTCAAAGTATCGAAAAAAATCCCTGGCTTCAAATCAACCGCTGGTTATTAGTCTTCTTCCTCTCCATCCAGCTCGGCATGGATCTTTTCAAGTCTCTCCTTGAGGCGTCTGCAGTTTTGAGATTGTGCAGAAAAGCCTCCGAAGCGCCTTGGATCCTCCATTCAGCTATGTAAATGTTTATATCATTAAGACTCTGGTCAATCGCAGTAATGAAGTCGGCGAGCCAAAGTCTTTTTCATTAACGCGTTGTAATTGTTTCTGAAGAAATATTCTGGAATGTCATTCACACAATCGTGTTGCCTCTGGCTGGGGTGACAGACTCGGCATCCATTGCAGATTTCTTCTCTGTACCGATGCAGCACCCTCTCCAGAATATCAACCAACTCCGATTTCACTATGTTCAAAAACAGAGACGTCTTGGCCCCAGGAGTAACATCAGCAGCTGTAGTATTGCAATATTTGGGTGTCCACAATGCTGGGGACGATAGTAGTCCAGGAGTTTGTTCCTGGCTGCATCTCGCGGGGGGAGACTTGGTTTTTCTCAGATCCCTGGCTAGTTTTCAACGGGCGTCTTAGTGGGGTCCTTCGTTTTAGATGATTTGCTGAGTGGGGGGGGTGGACTTATTGCGTTGAGTGGGGGAGTCATCTGTAGAATTGAGAGTTTTTAGAAAAGTTCTTTAAGCTTTGTAGCTTTTTCATCTATCATTTCCAACCAAGCAGCAAGAGGTCAAATGTAAGAATAAGTAATAGTTTGTCAGTATTTTACGGAAAAAGTCAAAAGTATAGTTTGTCTGAAAAAATATATATATATAGATATATATATATGGAAAAGTCATTGTGTACAATAGTATGTTGAAAAACAAAAACAAAAAAGAAAACTCAATTCATTACAAAATAATGAATATTTTACCAAGTTATAAAGTTTTGCATCCATTAAAGTGTAACTATAAGTATCTTTGTAGGAGAAAAAACAAAAAAATAAATAATTTAAGTTACTTCCATAAAACTGGATTGTCTTACAAAAAAAAAAAAAAAACTTCCCCTTTTAGAGTCACAGTCTTTAAGAAAATACATTTTATTACAAAATAATTGACATTCTACCAGTTGCCAAATGTTCCTACATTAAAGTGTATCAAAAAAGTATCTTGGTAGCTGAAAATAACTAAAATATCAGAGAAAACCTACATTATTTAACTGTACAAGTGTTTTTAAAAATAAAAAACGGGGTATTAAAGAAACCCCCATTCCTTACAAAGTACTTCATATTATATCCTTTTGTTAAGTGTTGCATACATCAAAAGTGTATCTAAAAGTATCTTGGTAACACAAGAAAAGAGGAAAAAAAGTAAATAAGTGTTAAAAATCACAAAACTTGCCTTTTAGAGAAACAGTCTTTAAGAAAAAATCTAATCAGACAATGTACTTCATTTTCTAGTTTTAAGGTTTTGCATACCTCAAAGTGTGTCTAAAAGTATCTTGGCATGAGAAAAAAGCCAAAATCTGCCTTGTGTCAGTGAATAAGTGTTAAAATCACAAACTTATAGATAAGCTAGAGGCTATTTTAGATTTGTCTATTAGAGTTAAAGGGTTAAATAACATTTTCAACTGCTGTTCATAGTTACTGGATACATAACGAACCTCATCATTATCTCGATTTTCTACTTCCATTTTTATTTAACAGTGAAACGTCTTATTTTAGTACAGTCTAGTCAAAGGAGTTAATACTATTACTATATATGAAAGCAAAAATAAAACACATTTTCATTTGTTATGGTTGCTTAATTGAAAAACACACCATTCGCCACATTTTCAGAAAGACATATTACATTTGACCAAGTTAATGTCGTAGTGCATACAAGGTAATAGATTTAACGATTTGCACTGCTGCTTCTCTCCGCGTTTCATTTACAGTGATCGGTTTATCGTTCAATTCACATTGCCCAAGTAGATGTTTAGGGGTCTCTTGGAAGTAAATGAATGCATTTTTTATATCAGATAAGTGCATTAACATCACTTGCAAATTCTCTATCCTTTCACCCGCAACGATTATAATCTGCTTTGCTTCTTCTTCGGTTTCACCATTCTTGTGGTCTGTTGAATACCTGGCATAGGATTTGTTTAGCTGTAAGGACGGGTACCATATAATTGTCTTCAAAAGCTTTGTCTATGTCATCACACGTTTTGGCATATCCTTCGCTGTAATGACAACCGATACTAGAATAGAGATCCTCCAACAGTCTTGTAATACATGTTCTGGCACTGTCGCCAATTTGGGTAATTCCATAGTATCGTGCTTTTTCTCTCATTATATTGAAGCAAAGCTCTGCCATTGCTTTTGGTATTTGTTCAACACATTCGCAGCAGTCGGTTAGCGGTAGATGATCTATAAGATTATTATGATCCGGTAATGGCTCTACAACACTATCAGCATCTTCTATAGTTAGTTGAAATTTCTTCACTTTGTTCCTTTTTCTTTTCACCTTCCTTCTTTTTGTCTTTTTCCGTCCTATTGTCCCTTTTCTTTTCATTCGCAATCTGCGTTTGCTTTTCATTTTTCTTCTCCTTTTCATTTTGCTTTTTCTTTTTCTTCGGTTTTCTTTACTTTTGCTTTTCTTTTCTGCTAATTGTCGTTTGCGATCTTGGCGAGTTGTATGAGATATATTGTTTCTATAAAGGTTATCTATAATACCATCTTTTAAAGAAAGATATTCTTCATATGTCATTTTATCATAGTCCTCTTTTGTCCTAAAGACCTTACATGGATATGATATAGAGGAAAGCTCTTCTTCGGGAACATCCTCTCCCTTACTTTGTAACATCCAGTCATTAAGCCCATATCCGTTATCCTGGTGATAATAAGGGTAGGCTACAGCAGACTTGGTTTTTCTCAGATCCATGGCTAGTTTTCAACGGTCGCCTTAGCGGGGTCCTTAGTTTTGGATGATTTGCTGAGTGGGGTGGGACTTATTGCGTTGGGTGGGGGGAGTCATCTGTAGAAATGAGAGTTTCTTTCACCCGTATAATGTCCCTCGCTGTTTGACTCTTTTTAAAAAGTTATTTTTCATCTATCATTTTCAACCAAGCAGCATGAGGTCAAATTTAATAAGTAATAGTTTGTCACGGTTTTACGGGAAAAAGTCAGAGCACAATGTCACATCTTAAAGACAGCTTGAACTGGATAGATGGTTAGTCTTTTTTCAAACATACCATATGTTCTGCATGTTAGTATATTTGGCCAATCGGGTTAGGCCCTACTGTCCCCCTCCCTAAATAGGGAAGTCACGCTTTGGGAAGAGGTGTTTAATTTCACAGATCTGACTTGATTGCTGTTGTGATGGCTGAAGTAAGAGGGACGGGGGAGGAAAATTCAGAGGGTGAAGAAGCAGAAAGATAACTTGTTTGTAAAACGGACAGCACGTCAGTTTCAGGAAAGATGACACCGGTTTTATGCATGACATGCCAAATATCCTGAAGCCCTACAAAAAAAGTATATTGTGTTGAAAATATCGCAAAAAGTCGTAATATTGTATATGTAATAGTTGCATGTTGTATTTTGATAAAAATCACTGTATATTCAAAAATATAATGGCGAGAAAAAAACAAAATATCACAGTATGTTGAAAAATATGAAAAAGTAATGTTGTGTTAAAATAACATGAAAGAAATCAAAAGTAAAGCATCTAAAAACATATATTTAAAAAAGTAATGTTAGTCATGTCAAGTTATCAAAACTGCATTGTCTCATCGAAACAGTGTTAAAATCACAAACTCTCCATTTAGAGTTTGATTCTTGAAGAAAACTCAATTCATTACAAATGAATGAATATTTTACCAAGTTATAAAGTTGTGCATCCATTAAAGTGTAACTATAAGTATCTTTGTAGGAGAAAAAACGAAAATCATTTAAGTTATTTCCAGAAAACTGGATTGTTTTACTAAAACCCCAAAGTGCCTTTAAGAGTCACAGTCTTAAAGAAAATCTGTTCGTCTTAGTGGGGGTCCTTAGTTTTGGATGATTTGCTAATTGGGGTGGGACTTATTGCGTTGAATGTCTGTATATTCAAAAATATAATGGAAAAAAGGAGAGAAAAAACAAAATATCACAGTATGTTGAAAAATATTAAAAAAGTAATGTTAGTCAAGTCAAGTTATCAAAACTGCATTGTTTCATCGAAACAGTGTTAAAATCACAAACTCTCCATTAGAGTTTGATTCTTGAAGAAAACTCAATTCGTTACAAATGAATGAATATTTTACCAAGTTATAAAGTTTTCCATACATAAACGTGTATCTTACAGTTCCTTTGCGAGAGAATTACGCACAAATCTGTCATATCAAAAACATTCTATTGCAGTATTTTATCTGTTTTATGTGCACTGTTGGAGGAGCCTGTGACCTATGTTTTTTCATTGACATATCTACACTGTAGCTGATGGGCATATGCCATAAAGCCTTGAAACTTGAAAACTTAAAATGATCAGAAACTGCAATGTCTCACTGAAAACAGCTCTAAAGAAAACCCAATTCCATTAAAAGTTTTAGGTGACTTAGTGAATGAGAATTAACGGCTGATAGCAAGATCAGGAGGTGACAGGCAGGGGGGAGGGGAGGGGGTGGGAGGTGGTGTGAGGGGAGACTCTTCTCTTTTCTCCATACCTGCAGCTATTTCTAATATTACCCCCACCCCGCCTCATATAACTTCATATAGGGATTATTTTATTAATGGGGTGATGTAATTAAACATCAGAAGACAAGAATAGTCAATTATAATGTCTACACATAATGTGTAGCAAGAGATGTCCTGTATGGGTTGATTGCGCGTTGATCTGTTGGTAATGCCTCGGCATGTAAACAAAATGCATAATGCTGTGCTATACTTTGTGGCCTCACCCCGTTGCATAGTGACGCTTATTGTTTAGGTGTCTTTTTAATAAGCAGGTAGTCATATCATTAGCTAGAACTAGCTATATCTGATCGTTATGAACATAAACGCTAGTAAAGTCTAATCTGACGGGAGAGACCCGGTGCTGCGGACTAATCGACATGCATCTCTGCATGCGGTGAGCGGAACAAAACACACTTTTCAGATATCACACGTAGCTATTTTAATTACCTCTCAAACTACCTAAACTATTTATAGATATGTTTAGTTTTACTGTCGGGTCACTCATTATCGGATCCGCGAGCTGCATGATACTGGCGTATGTCAGGAGAGGGGGAGAGCACTCCGTTTATTATTCCCGTGTTATTGTAAATTACTGTACACGTTTGAATAGTTAATTGTCTACTATAATTAGTTGGTTTAATATCGAATCATATCAATTTGTTTCAAAGCTCAATAAATAACATAGAAGACCTTTGACCGGCACTTTTCTAATTTTGTCCGCAAGATTTAAACTGTAACGGACATGTTGACCGGACAGGAGGGGGGAGGAGGAGGGTGGTTGAGAGGGGTAGGGGCTGAGAGGGGTGGGGGCTGAGAGGGGTGGGGGCTGAGAGGGGTGGGGGCGACAGGGGCGGATGTGACACCTGTATGTGAGGGGGAGGGGGGGTGGGCTGAGAGGGGTGGGGGCTGAGAGGGGTGGGGGGCTACCGGGAGGATGTAACACCTGTACGCGATAACACCTCGAACAAAGGGGCTCATTAGCATATCAAAGGGGGGCTCATTAGCATAATTAGGGGGCGGGACTTAGAAGGTGTGACCTGTCACTTTTTTATGCATACTAATGTGATTGAAGCGGGATATGTAATACTACTTATATGATATGTCAATGAACCTTAGAAAATCTTGAAATCTTGAAAGGGATATGCAAAATAGCCATTATATACAGTCTTTAATTAACTATTAGTAGAGAATAACGAGTAATGAATATACTTTATAGGGATCTGCAGATAAATGTTTAGTCTTCTCAAGCAGCAACTATCAAATATCTCTCCTTATTGTTGGCACTTGACAATCACCTTTCCCTGAATTTTACTCAGGTGTAACTAAAGCCTGATTTAAGGGTTGTTTATATTTCACATCATTAATCAGAATCTGCAAAGTAACTAAAATAAATGTAATGGAGTAAAAATACCAGGTTAACCTCTGAATTGTAGTGGAGTAGAATTGCTGTTTTGTTTAGTAATGGATATTGAATATGGAATAAAGGTTTTGACAAGACCTGGTGTAACAATAATCAAAAAGGACATTAAAAGAGCTCCAGATGTTAATGATCTAAACAAAACAGTACACCTGAAATGTATATTTAAATACTTTATTAAGGGCAGTGAATTAGTTTTTTCTGTATGTTTTTCAAATCAGTGTTATACAGTAAGTGTCATAGACAGTGTTACATTGCTATTATTATCCTTAAAATATATGTAAAACAAAACCACTTATGATCTTTTTATTTGAGTGGTTTACTAATGACAGTTAATTCTGTTTTTGCTCATGATGGTTTCATTTTTGTGAAAAATAATAAAATAATAAAATGCAATAACGTGCTTTAACCGGTAGGTGTCCCTTTCTATCAGCTGTGCACCGTTATGGTGTAAATACAGCCTATCTACCAATTGGATCAAATATAAAAGTCAGCCGAATTAGTATTGATACTGCAAGGAGACGTATTGTGTGAAAAGAAATGTAAGATGTTGTTTAATTGCTGATATATTTATGATCCACGTCACGTTTTCAGTTTTGGCGGCAGTGCTTCCTGTTTGTCCAGAAGTCTTCTCGTATTACAATGCCGTTATGTGATGACCTCCAAAGAGAAAAGCAAGCAAACTCGGAATAAAGTATTATTATTTTTTTTTAAATGTTTTCGGATTTGACATCAACAGGAGTCCGGTTAACTAAAATGTCCGTGCAGAACAATACCCCCAACCCATAGATCCGTGGGTGAATAATGTCAATCACCACATTACACACATTCCTTCACATTTACATTTTAATTTACATGAAAGTATTTCGTGAGGCCTTCTAAAATGTTTTAAAATATAATTAGGGTTGTAGTTGAAGAGTTTGTAAAATGCGTTGCCTGGCAACGCAATCGCACAACGTCACGTCCGTTAATTCCACATCCTCACCTCCACACACATGGATTAACATCGATTTAATACATTAATGTAGCCTTTGTTTCTGCTAAAAGAGGTGTCGACCAGCTAGGGCAACAAGAAAATCGGCGAAATCGAGTGTGACGATTAAAAAATAAATTAAAAACATCTAATTTTGACAATAAAAACCGACCAATAGGCGCGGTAGACCATTTGCTAGGCACTTCCGGGTATTTCTCCACTGGTTGGGCCATGTTAACAATACCGTGTAACTGTCACGTTTGAAGGGACGAAACCGTGACATATTCACGTCTCCCAGCATGGTAGATCGTCACATGTTCACGTCTTGCCGTGATACTGGGTTGTTTAAATCATAATATAACCACAGCCTTTAATAAACCATTGAGTATTGATAACAGTAGTTTCTTAACTGCTGTTAATTTATCTACCTCGGATGCAACAGACCACCATAGCTACTGGCGCAAAAACCTATAAAACCTTTATGAAATAAAACATGTACCAAGAGGAAAAAAGATAATAATAAGCAATCATCTAATGCTTAAGACTGTCTCATAAGAATGTATTTGAGAGCAAACATGATGTATACAGTTTGCTTGAGGACTAACAGAATATTGTAGCTCACCCTATGATGAGAGGAAACATTAAAGCACATTTCCCTACCGTTCAAAAGGATTCTCCAAGCTTTTATAATGGCTGCTGGATCCTTTCCCTCAGTTAGGAACCATCCTAAAAAGCGAGTGAAGCCAGTATAATGTTGGCAATGCACTTGATGGCTACATACTGCATGAAATGACAGTATTCAAAATCCAAAGCCAAACGTGTCTCGTTATGGTTACTGTAGTATGATAGCACTTATGGCAGATTATTTAAAACGAATAGATGGTGATGTTGGCTATTTAAGGTAAACATATTTACAGAAAACATGTAATTTGAGAAATCAAGCTGGAAAAGAGTGATGCTATATACAGTACAATCAATAATGCATGTTTCTGATAGTCTGGAGTAACTAATACATCGGTGCATTTTAACACATGATATAAGGCTGAATTGGGGTGTTTTTTGTGTCCCTCCTAATCATTTTGTCTCGCTCTTATCTGCAGTGTTCAACCCATTTTACCTCCAGTGTGTGGAAGTCCCCATCCTTTCTCACAAGGACTGCGATGGCTCCTACCCCGGCCTGATCACTGACCGCATGGTGTGCGTTGGATACCTGGAGGGAGGCAAGGATGCATGTCAGGTATTTTCAAACAATTACTCGGCACATACAATGAGATTATATTGAATGAGGTGGAGGGAATAAAGTGATGTCTCTCTCCTGCTCAGGGTGACTCTGGTGGTCCTCTGGTGTGTAACGGAGAGCTGCAGGGTGTCGTGTCCTGGGGCCATGGCTGCGCTCAACCCAACTACCCGGGCGTTTACACCAAAGTCTGCTCTCTGATGCCCTGGATCAACGATGTTCTCTCCACATACTCCTAGGCTGTGATCTCCCATCACAGAACTACAGGAGAGGGGAAATCAGAGGGAGATTGAAATTGAAGGAGACAGGAGGTGGCGGTGGGAAGTGTCGAAGAGAGAGGCAGCGGAAGAGAGGCTGAGAGTGAGACACAAGGAGAAGCCGAGGGAGAAAGAAAACAACATGCGAGATGTGAGATGTCAAGGCTCAATCAATAAAAATGTTTTACATTTTGTGATGCAACAGTGTGTTTATTATTGTCTATCTGCTTCCAGTGTAGATGTACTGTTTTATGAGTACTGGATTTCAATTCAGGGGTGACATTTCCAACAAAACACAAATATAAACCACAGTCAAACAAGAACAGCTAATGTCAATAAACAGAAACATTTCACAAAATTGCATTAGCTTGAGGGCAAATTAAGTGGCAACCCTTGGTTTTGAAAAGATAAGCTAACATAAGTCTATTAAATGTTCATTATCTCAATTTGTTTTAAAGATTTTCCTAACGAGTTTGTAGTTTCAAAACACATTTTTAATGTGCAGCAAGACGTTCCTTTAGTAATCTATGGTCCCATTTACAGTACAATAAAGGACGTGCATGGCTTCCTCTCCTTAGACCTTAATCCCTTTTACAGTGTTTTATTTAGTTAATTAAGGTGTATTGTAAAATGTCTTGTTTCAGTGTTGGGTTATACTTAGCTTCAGCCTCTCGTGTCATATCTGCTTCCAAAAAAACTACATGTCAATAGTCCAAATGCCAAACTCAAGGCTTATTCTGCAATCCACTGACTTCACAGTGATTATGTCCAATTCTTATCTAAAGTGTATTGTGCTTTTCCTTAAACACACATTGCCAAACAATCTCTCAATAAGATTTCCATCAAAATAAGACACACAAACTGTAGCTTTTACCAGTTAACCTTTAGATACGGGCAATCTAAGAACACTTGTCAACTACAAACATTGACAGTAGTTCAAAGACCACTGTTTTGGTCAAAATGAGATTGAGCACCTGATAAGAGAGTGATTTATGACCCCCATAAACCTTAGTCCCGCCTCCAAATCCCTTTGATGTGGCACCTGTCACTCTGACATCTCTGACCTTTGACCCTCTTATCTTTCATGACTTGTTTGTTTATTGTTTTATTGCCCCCTCATAAAAGATGTTGCTCAATAGTGGGGTGATAAGACTTTATTGCCCCTTTGATGTGAAACCTGTTATAGTGTCCTTAGTAGGTCATTATAGTCAACGATTAAACCATTATAGTCAATGATGATAGTATGACTTGTTTAGCTCTTTATTGTTTTATTGCCCTCCTCATAAAGGATGTTGCTCAATAGGGGGTGATAAGACTATTGCCCCTTTGATGTGACACCTGTTGTAGTATCCCCTAGTAAGCCATTATAGTCAATGATGATAGTATGACTTGTTTCGGTCACCTGTTGTGGTTGTAATGCCCTCTATAAGGATGTTGCTCAAAAGGGGTTATAAGACCCACCCTGCTGCACCTACGCCAGAGCCCTAAACCCTTACACACCTCCTCACACACCCCCCTCCCACCCTGCTGCACCTATGAACACAGAGGGGGGGGCTTTGAGTTTTTAGCTGTGACTATGTCTCTGAAAGGTGTCCACAGTGTTGTTTTAAAAAATAAGTAATCTTTTCAGATAATCTAGTTCCTTTCTCGCAGTAAGGATAAGAATAATTGACAGAGAGGGTGTAAAAATCACTGTACTAGCGAAAGCCCTTTACTTACATTTAACCAACTCACCCTATACTCTTAACAGTGTGTTTATTATTGTCTATCTGCTCCCAGTGTAGATGTACTGTTTTATGAGTACTGGATTTCAATTCAGGGGTGACATTTCCAACAAAACACAAATATAAACCACAGTCAAACAAGAACAGCTAATGTCAATAAACAGAAACATTTCACAAAATTGCATTAGCTTGAGGGCAAATTAAGTGGCAACCCTTGGTTTTGAAAAGATAAGCTAACATAAGTCTATTAAATGTTCATTATCTCAATTTGTTTTAAAGATTTTCCTAACGAGTTTGTAGTTTCAAAACACATTTTTAATGTGCAGCAAGACGTTCCTTTAGTAATCTATGGTCCCATTTACAGTACAATAAAGGACGTGCATGGCTTCCTCTCCTTAGACCTTAATCCCTTTTACAGTGTTTTATTTAGTTAATTAAGGTGTATTGTAAAATGTCTTGTTTCAGTGTTGGGTTATACTTAGCTTCAGCCTCTCGTGTCATATCTGCTTCCAAAAAAACTACATGTCAATAGTCCAAATGCCAAACTCAAGGCTTATTCTGCAATCCACTGACTTCACAGTGATTATGTCCAATTCTTATCTAAAGTGTATTGTGCTTTTCCTTAAACACACATTGCCAAACAATCTCTCAATAAGATTTCCATCAAAATAAGACACACAAACTGTAGCTTTTACCAGTTAACCTTTAGATACGGGCAATCTAAGAACACTTGTCAACTACAAACATTGACAGTAGTTCAAAGACCACTGTTTTGGTCAAAATGAGATTGAGCACCTGATAAGAGAGTGATTTATGACCCCCATAAACCTTAGTCCCGCCTCCAAATCCCTTTGATGTGGCACCTGTCACTCTGACATCTCTGACCTTTGACCCTCTTATCTTTCATGACTTGTTTGTTTATTGTTTTATTGCCCCCTCATAAAAGATGTTGCTCAATAGTGGGGTGATAAGACTTTATTGCCCCTTTGATGTGAAACCTGTTATAGTGTCCTTAGTAGGTCATTATAGTCAACGATTAAACCATTATAGTCAATGATGATAGTATGACTTGTTTAGCTCTTTATTGTTTTATTGCCCTCCTCATAAAGGATGTTGCTCAATAGGGGGTGATAAGACTATTGCCCCTTTGATGTGACACCTGTTGTAGTATCCCCTAGTAAGCCATTATAGTCAATGATGATAGTATGACTTGTTTCGGTCACCTGTTGTGGTTGTAATGCCCTCTATAAGGATGTTGCTCAAAAGGGGTTATAAGACCCACCCTGCTGCACCTACGCCAGAGCCCTAAACCCTTACACACCTCCTCACACACCCCCCTCCCACCCTGCTGCACCTATGAACACAGAGGGGGGGGCTTTGAGTTTTTAGCTGTGACTATGTCTCTGAAAGGTGTCCACAGTGTTGTTTTAAAAAATAAGTAATCTTTTCAGATAATCTAGTTCCTTTCTCGCAGTAAGGATAAGAATAATTGACAGAGAGGGTGTAAAAATCACTGTACTAGCGAAAGCCCTTTACTTACATTTAACCAACTCACCCTATACTCTTAACAGTGTGTTTATTATTGTCTATCTGCTCCCAGTGTAGATGTACTGTTTTATGAGTACTGGATTTCAATTCAGGGGTGACATTTCCAACAAAACACAAATATAAACCACAGTCAAACAAGAACAGCTAATGTCAATAAACAGAAACATTTCACAAAATTGCATTAGCTTGAGGGCAAATTAAGTGGCAACCCTTGGTTTTGAAAAGATAAGCTAACATAAGTCTATTAAATGTTCATTATCTCAATTTCTTTTAAAGATTTTCCTAACAAGTTTGTAGTTTAAAAACACATTTTTAATGTACAGCAAGACGTTCCTTTAGTAATCTATGGTCCCATTTACAGTACATAGACAATAAAGGACGTGCATGGCTTCCTCTCCTTAGACCTTAATCCCTTTTACAGTGTTTTATTTAGTTAATTAAGGTGTATTGTAAAATGTCTTGTTTCAGTGTTGGGTTATACTTAGCTTCAGCCTCTCGTGTCATATCTGCTTCCAAAAAAACTACATGTCAATAGTCCAAATGCCAAACTCAAGGCTTATTCTGCAATCCACTGACTTCACAGTGATTATGTCCAATTCTTATCTAAAGTGTATTGTGCTTTTCCTTAAACACACATTGCCAAACAATCTCTCAATAAGATTTCCATCAAAATAAGACACACAAAATGTAGCTTTTACCAGTTAACCTCTAGATACGGGCAATCTAAGAACACTTGTCAACTACAAACATTGACATTAGTTCAAAGACCACTGTTTTGGTCAAAATGAGATTAAGCACCTGATAAGAGAGTGATTTATGACCCCCATAAACCTTAGTCCCGCCTCCAAATCCCTTTGATGTGGCACCTGTCACTCTGACATCTCTGACCTTTGACCCTCTTATCTTTCATGACTTGTTTGTTTATTGTTGTATTGCCCCCTCATAAAAGATGTTGCTCAATAGTGGGGTGATAAGACTTTATTGCCCCTTTGATGTGAAACCTGTTATAGTGTCCTTAGTAGGTCATTATAGTCAACGATTAAACCATTATAGTCAATGACTATAGTATGACTTGTTTAGCTGTTTATTGTTTTATTGCCCTCCTCATAAAGGATGTTGCGCAATAGGGGGTGATAAGACTATTGCCCCTTTGATGTGACACCTGTTGTAGTATCCCCCTAGTAAGCCATTATAGTCAATGATGATAGTATGACTTGTTTCGGTCACCTGTTGTGGTTGTAATGAACTCTATAAGGATGTTGCTCAAAAGGGGGTGATAAGACCCACCCTGCTGCACCTACATCAGAACCCTAAACCCTCACACACCTCCTCACACACCCCCCTCAAACACCCCCTCCCACCCTGCTGCACCTATGAACACAGAGGGGGGGGCTTTGAGTTTTTACCTGCGACTATGTATCTGAAAGGTGTCCACAGTGTTGTTTTAAAAAATAAGTAATCTTTTCAGATAATCTAGTTCCTTTCTCGCAGTAAGGATAAGAATAATTGACAGAGAGGGTGTAAAAATCCCTGTACTAGCGAAAGCCCTTTACTTAAATTTAACAACTCACCCTATACTCTTAACAACAGTTTTTGAGATAACAGGGTTTCCACTATTAAACCTCAGGGTTGCTCACACACAAGACTAGTGCTTGTTTTAAGTTTAGCTTAAAAAATATATGACTTTACAATAGCATCTAAAGCAGGCAGCTATAGGGGCTAGAGGAAGTATTTTCTCTCAATAAAACTGATAAGATTATATTCTGTAGCAATGAAGTGTAAAGTGAAGGTTCCCCTTAAAAACTCCAGCAGACAGACAGAGGAAGAATCTATTTTGTGTAGACCTGAACATGACAGAGAACGGTAAGGAGGGGGGTTAATTTATTTACAAGTCCCAGTTTACCCCTTTACTCTTATCAATGTTTTTGAGATAACTATGAGGGGCCGTGTAGGCCAAAATTCAAACTAACCTCGCGCACACACTACTGAAAACATCTGGCCTTGCACACACACTACTGAAATACTCTGACATTCACTACTGAACACCTCACACACACACAACTGAAAAGTAAACCTCACACACATACTACTGAAAATTAACCTCACACACACGCAACTGAAAACGAACCTCACACACACACTATTGAAATCTTCTTACATTCACTACTGAACACCTCACACACACACAACTGAAAATTAACTTCTCAAACACACTCCGCAAAACATTTTACTGAAAGATTCTCAGTAGGGAATGTGCATGTGTTTCACCTATGTGTGTGAGGGGGATTCTTGCTGTAACGTAAGTCATTGTAATGAAACGGAAGTAACAAAAAACAATGCTACAGTGATACAGTAGGTGGCGATAATTTGCGTCTACTCTGTTTGGAAGTCGCCATTAAGGAAGAAGAATGAAAAAAGAAGGTCCAATTCAGCATGGATTTATAGAGAAACAGCACCGCAGCCGTAGGCTGGACCCTGAACCGAGCAGTCTACAAACTGAGACGGTCTGGTCTATGGAGGTGTTCTTGTTTACATCACCTGGCGCAGCTAGTGAGGTGGCCTAGCAACCCGCTAGCAACATGCGCTTTGGATAAAAGCGTCTAACAAGTAACATGTAATAATAATAATAATAATAATAATGCACAGCTGCAATAAGCTAACAAGCTAATTAAACCGAAATTGAGCCAGAACCTTTTCTTTTTTGTTTTACCATTTATTGAAGTGATTGATATTTCAGGCTGAGAGGACAATGGCCAGTTAAATATGGTTGATTAAGCTTAAGCATATCCCTTATACAGTGTTTTATTTAGTTAATTAAGGTGTATTGTAAAATGTCTTGTTTCAGTGTTGGGTTATACTTAGCTTCAGCCTCTCGTGTCATATCTGCTTCCAAAAAAACTACATGTCAATAGTCCAAATGCCAAACTCAAGGCTTATTCTGCAATCCACTGACTTCACAGTGATTATGTCCAATTCTTATCTAAAGTGTATTGTGCTTTTCCTTAAACACACATTGCCAAACAATCTCTCAATAAGATTTCCATCAAAATAAGACACACAAACTGTAGCTTTTACCAGTTAACCTCTGCATAGATACGGGCTATCTGAGAAGTATTGTCAACTACAAACATTGACATTAGTTGAAAGACCACTGTTTTGCTCAAAATTAGATTAAGTACCTGATAAGAGAGTGATTTATGACCCCCATAAACCTTAGTCCCACCTCCAAATCCCTTTGATGTGGCACCTGTCACTCTGACATCTCTGACCTTTGACCCTCTTAGCTTTTATGACTTGTTTGTTTATTGTTTTATTGCCCCCTCATAAAAGATGTTGCTCAATAGTGGGGTGATAAGACTTTATTGCCCCTTTGATGTGAAACCTGTTATAGTGTCCTTAGTAGGTCATTATAGTCAACGATTAAACCATTATAGTCAATGATGATAGTATGACTTGTTTAGCTCTTTATTGTTTTATTGCCCTCCTCATAAAGGATGTTGCTCAATAGGGGGTGATAAGACTATTGCCCCTTTGATGTGACACCTGTTGTATTATCCCCCTAGTAAGCCATTATAGTCAATGACGATAGTATGACTTGTTTCGGTCACCTGTTGTGGTTGTAATGCCCTCTATAAGGTAATGTTCTTTAATAGTGGGTTAATATTACTTATTGACTGTTTTGTGGTAATATAAGGTTATATGACAGCAGTGAGGGTTAGCAGTGAACTTCAGCATGGAGTCAAAGGTACAAAGACCCCTTTCATACTGTACAAAGAATCGAGAAACGTTGTGGTTTGAATAGATAAAGTAACAACTATAATACACTGATATACATTCCATTAAACATGACTAAATACTGACATCAGAGAATTTGAGTGTTCCTTGCTTTTAAAAATTTAAATTTAGATTTTTACTAAGCAACATGATTTTTTTGTCAGCTTTCACATTTCAATGTATTTAAGGCAATTATTATTTTACATTGTGAGAATTGCTACCATTTGTCTCTACATATGGTCTGTGTCACATCAAAGGGGCAATAGTCGTATCACCCCCTATTGAGCAACATCCTTATAGAGGGCATTACAACCACAACAGGTGACCAAAACAAGTCATACTATCATCATTGACTATAATGGCTTACTAGGGGATACTACAACAGGTGTCACATCAAAGGGGCAATAGTCTTATCATCCCCTATTGAGCAATATCCTTATAGAGGGCATTACAACCACAACAGGTGACCAAAACAAGTCATACTATCATCATTGACTATAATGGCTTACTAGGGGGATAATACAACAGGTGTCACATCAAAGGGGGAATAGTCTTATCACTCCCTATTGAGCAACATCCTTTATGAGGAGGGCAATAAAACAATAAACAGCTAAACAAGTCATACTATCATCATTGACTATAATGGTTTCATCGTTGACAATGACCTACTAAGGACACTATAACAGGTTTCACATCAAAGGGGCAATAAAGTCTTATCACCCCACTATTGAGCAACATCTTTTATGAGGGGGCAATAAAACAATAAACAAACAAGTCATAAAAGATAAGAGGGTCAAATGTCAGAGATGTCAGAGTGACAGGTGCCACATCAAAGGGATTTGGAGGCGGGACTAAGGTTTATGAGGGTCATAAATCACTCTCTTATCAGGTACTTAATCTCATTTTGACCAAAACAGTGGTCTTTGAACTACTGTCAATGTTTGTAGTTGACAAGTGTTCTCAGATAGCCCGTATCTATGCAGAGGTTAACTGGTCAAAGCTACAGTTTGTGTGTCTTATTTTGATGGAAATCTTATTGAGAGATTGTTTGGCAATGTGTGTTTAAGGAAGAGCACAATACACTTTAGATAAGAATTGGACATAATCACTGTGAAGTCAGTGGATTGCAGAATAAGCCTTGAGTTTGGCATTTGGACTATTGACATGTCGTTTTTTTGGAAGCAGATATGACACGAGAGGCTGAAGCTAAGGCGCCGTTTACACGAGGAGAAAACTGCTTGTATCTGCATAGTTTTGCGTGCGTATAGCCCTATTATTTACACGAGGCCGATAGAAACTGACCCCACAAACGATAACGGGTCCCAAGGTGGATAGATTTGCAAACGAAACGCTCTGGGGGGTCAACCGAGTCCGTGTAATCACCTCTATACGAATATTTCCTGAAAAAATAGCGATAGCCCCACCTCTCCTGCTCACTGCTGTAGCAACTATCAAAAATAGCTGTGTTAATTAAACGCACAAGGGGTTCTTGAATGAAATAATATTATAAAAGGCAAACCAGAATTGTTAACGCCCAATATACTCCTTAAACAAAATAAACAGAGTCAGATTTCATGCATTGATCCATTATATTGACAAAGGTGCGATCTTACCCGGTGTTTGTAGAGAATATCTCTTTTTCTGAGCCGTCCTCTCCACAGAGACGTGCTTCTTGGTCGGTCGATGCAATATCCACAGATTCGGTTTCTTTCAGTTAACTTCCCCGTTGCATTTATCCATATGCTGAGGAAATGACTATATCCCGCTGAATACCAGCAATCGCCACACACTTCCTCCTGTCAGTAGCTACTGCTAGTGCTACTGCTACTGACCATGCTACAGATATTAGTGCAAAATCTACAGCTCCTCTACCACAACCATCAGCAACAAGTGGACATGGAGAATTACATGAACTACATGTTGCTAAATACACCGCGGGGCTTAAACAGAAGGGTAGCCATGGCAACATTGCAGCGGGGCTGCTCGGGCTGCTCTTCTTCGCCGCTTTTGGTGTATTTTGGCGGAAGTTACAGCGCCACTTACAGTCCCGGCATATGTACTACAGCGTTTCCAGCGGCCTCGTTTGAACAGACACGTTAAATGAAACGAATGCATGTGAACGGAAGACTTTTTTGAATACGCATACTGTGCATAAACGCAAACGGTCCCGTGTGAGCGGGGCCTAAGTATAACCCAACACTGAAACAAGACATTTTACAATACACCTTAATTTACTCAATAAAACACTGTAAAAGGGATTAAGGTCTAAGGAGAGGAAGCCATGCACGTCCTTTATTGTCTATGTACTGTAAATGGGAGCATAGATTACTAAAGGAACGTCTTGCTGCACATTAAAAATGTGTTTTGAAACTACAAACTCGTTAGGAAAATCTTTAAAACAAATTGAGATAATGAACATTTAATAGACTTTTGTTAGCTTATCTTTTCAAAACCAAGGGTTGCCACTTCATTTGCCCTCAAGCTAATGCAATTTTGTGAAATGTTTCTGTTTATTGACATTAGCTGTTCTTGTTAGACTGTGGTTTATATTTGTTTTTTGTTGGAAATGTCACCCTTGAATTGAAATCCAGTACTCATAAAACAGTACATCTACACTGGGAGCAGATAGACCCGGGGTCCCGTCTACGCCTGTCCTGTCTCCGCCGGCTTCGGTTCCTGTCCCGCCGGGGGTCCCACCAGCTCCTGCTCCGGCGATCCAGCTGACCCCGGAGGGGCCTCATCGCGGCCTACGCCGCCTTCCTGCCGGTCCTCCGGAGCTGTTTGATTTTGTCCTGTCTAGATCTGTCTCTGGTTTCCTGTTTATTTTGAAAAGTGTTCACCCCCCGTCTTGTCTGTTGCTTCCTGCCTCTGTGTTCCATCCTGCTTGATCACCCGATAGTGTTCACCTTGTGCCCCCACGTTTTCTCCTCCCTCCCCACCTGTGTCTTGTTCATGTGATTAGTCTTGTGTGCATTTAAGTTCTGGTTTTTCTGTCTGTCATGGTGAGATTCTTAACGTTGTTGGAAGGGTTTATGTTCTGAGTGACTTTATGTTTTGCCTTGCCTAGTTTTGACTTTGCTTGCCTGGCCTAGTTCTGGAAATAAAGGATTCCTGCTTTCAAACCTATTTTCTGCACTTGGGTCCTGCGTACCTTGCCCTCCAGCCGTAACACCTTGGTCCACATTTTAAATAAGGTGCTTATTTGACATAACCACAGGGTGTTGCGCTACGATTGGGCCGAAGTGGGCAAACACAAAATGAGGAGTGTGATAAGAAAGTACATTTGGTTTGAAACTGAGTACCAAGACTTTGAGGACACAGATTAGGTCAAGAGAAATAGGGGGGAGAGGAGAGGAGGAGGCGGGGGGCGGTCAGGTGAGGGGGACGAGCACTGTGGGGCTGCGGGGATATAAATTTGATCCGAGGTGTGTGTCCAGGAGTCTTCTGAACATTCACCTGACACCATGAAACTCCTGGCTCTGCTGCTGCTGATCGGAGCTGCTGGTAAATACACAGTAATACAATAGTGTTAATTTTGTCAGCTATTTTTTTATTTAGTCTTAATCTTAGTCCTGTATCAAATGTCCTTGTTAGTTTTAGTCATATTTAGTCACTTTCATCCAGTTTTTATTTAGTCAAGTTTTAGTCGACTAAAAGTCTGAGCATTTTAGTCTTATTTTAGTCAAAGAAAACAGTAACTATTTTAGTCAAGATTTAGTCGACTAAAAGTCTGAGCATTTTAGTCTACTTTTTGTTTATGAAAACTGTTGACATTTGAGTCTTTTTTAGTCATCAGATTATATAGAAAACTTCAGTCAAACTAGTCTAGCCAAAACCAACAATTTGTCATTTTAGTCAAACATATTTCCCAATAAGATTATACCTTATCCTTATTTGATGAAAAATACGGGTTGAATGATTAAGAATGCAGTTTGCAGAGATTATCTGGTCAGGTTTGTGGTGTTTTTACCAGCTGTGTTATGGCCACATTGCTTCCCTTCTTATAAAACAATGCATTCACTTTTTTTCTCCGCCTCATTGTAGCGAAAATGGGCACAAATATCGCCTCGTTTCTTTCTCCCAAGCAGTGTTGGCGTTAGACTTTTTCACTATCAGTCATTTTGACGGACAGGATCGTAACATTTTCGTCATAATCCATTATTACCCGTCGGGTCTGTACACAACTCGTCACTCACTCGCGCTGACGGGGTGTGGGGAATATTAGACAGAATAATACCTTGAAATCCGCGCTACGGTTGCTGCATGCATGCAGTGACATGTCATATCCAAGGATTAGAGACTGTTGTTTGCTGCTGTTTTGCACATTGCAATACATTTATTTTCACTATGTTATTTATGTATGATTATCTTTAGGCTCAGCAAAGATTTGATGTCAGCTGTTGCTGACTTTTTAGTTAATACTGAAATAGAGCCCTGCTGGCTTTTTCTTTAAATACAATTTTAAAATGTCGATACAGTAGCTGTCCTTTTTTTAAATGTCTATGCTACAGTTTTTATAGGTGTTGCTATCTGCTTTGTGTAGCGTGGTTCTAAAAGCAAGTCAGTGCATTCATTCGGTGGTATCAGAGAGTTACAAGGGTCTGTAAATGCAATGAAAACAATTGGCCACAGTAAATCATTTATATTAAATTCATTTGTCAAAACAGGGCTACATTTGATTAAATTATAAAAGGTATATGTGGTCAAATGAAGAGCCGTTTGGGAGCCGAAAGAGCCGGCTCTTCTTGGTGAGCCGAGCCAAATGATCAGAATCACTAAAAAGAGACGGAATTCCCATGACTACACATAACTGCTGACCAGCCGCAGCACCGGCAATTTAACTGCTGGGAGAAAAACTATCAGAAGTAACGTTATCTTTGATAATATTTCGTCTCCTCCTTTTTCGTCAAAGAAAGTAAAGAGAGATTTTGGCAAAGTTTTTATTTAGTAAACTACGTTTTCGTCTTGTCACTTTTCGTCAACGATATTGCATGTTGATTTCGTTACAGTTATTGTTTACTGACGTCGGTGCCGTCTCGTCATCGTCTCGTCTTAGTCATGGAAAAAAAGGTTGTTGTAGAACATATTTTGTCATAGTTTTAGTCAACGCAATTAACACTATAATACACACATTCACAAAGATATACACACAAACAGTAAACAGTACATAGAAAATATACTGTAGTGTAAGATATTAAATACAAAATATGAATGGTTGTTGTTGAGGATAACTTTAAAACACAAATGTATCTCTTTCTCTGTTTGTGTGTGTGTGTGTGTCTGTGTGTGTCTGTGTGTGTGTGTGAAACAGCTGTAACAGCTGCACCAGCTGCAACAGCTGCAACAGCTGCAACACCTGCAACAGCTGCAACACCTGCATTTAATTTTGCTGCAACAGCGGCAACCCCTGCAACAGCTGCAACACCTGCATTGTTTTTTGCTGCAACAGCTGCAACAGCTGCAACAGCTGCAACAGCTGCAACAGCGGCAACAGCTGCAACACCTGCAACAGCGGCAACACCTGCATTGCTTTTTGCTGCCACAGCTGCAACACCTGCAACAGCAGCAACACCTGCATTGGTTTTTGCAGCAACAGCTGCAACAGCTGCAACAGCGGCAACCCCTGCAACACCTGCATTTAATTTTGCTGCCACAGCTGCAACACCTGCAACAGCGGCAACACCTGCATTGATTTTTGCTGCAACAGCTGCAACACCTGCAACAGCTGCAACACCTGCATTTAATTTTGCTGCAACAGCGGCAACCCCTGCAACAGCTGCAACACCTGCATTGTTTTTTGCTGCAACAGCTGCAACAGCTGCAACAGCTGCAACAGCGGCAACAGCTGCAACACCTGCAACAGCGGCAACACCTGCATTGCTTTTTGCTGCCACAGCTGCAACACCTGCAACAGCAGCAACACCTGCATTGGTTTTTGCAGCAACAGCTGCAACAGCTGCAACAGCGGCAACTCCTGCAACACCTGCATTTAATTTTGCTGCCACAGCTGCAACACCTGCAACAGCGGCAACACCTGCATTGATTTTTGCTGCAACAGCTGCAACACCTGCAACAGCGGCAACAGCTGCAACACCTGCATTTAATTTTGCTGCAACAGCAGCCACCCCTGCAACAGCGGCAACACCTGCATTGATATTTGCAGCAACAGCTGCAACAGCTGCAACAGCGGCAACCCCTGCAACACCTGCATTGAATTTTGCTGCAACAGCGGCAACCCCTGCAACAGCTGCAACACCTGCATTGATTTTTGCTGCCACAGCTGCCACACCTGCAACAGCGGCAACGCCTGCATTGATTTTTGCAGCAACAGCTGCAACAGCTGCAACAGCGGCAACCCCTGCAACACCTGCATTTAATTTTGCTGCCACAGCTGCAACACCTGCAACAGCGGCAACACCTGCATTGCATTTTGCTGCAACAGCGGCAACCCCTGCAACAGCTGCAACACCTGCATTGATCTTTGCTGCCACAGCTGCCACACCTGCAACAGCGGCAACACCTGCATTGATTTTTGCTGCAACAGCTGCAACAGCGGCAACCCCTGCAACACCTGCATTGAATTTTGCTGCAACAGCGGCAACCCCTGCAACAGCTGCAACACCTGCATTGATTTTTGCTGCCACAGCTGCAACACCTGCAACAGCGGCAACCCCTGCAACACCTGCATTGAATTTTGCTGCAACAGCGGCAACCCCTGCAACAGCTGCAACACCTGCATTGAATTTTGCTGCAACAGCGGCAACCCCTGCAACAGCTGCAACACCTGCATTGATTTTTGCTGCCACAGCTGCAACAGCTGCAACAGCTGCAACAGCGGCAACACCTGCATTTAATTTTGCTGCAACAGCAGCAACCCCTGCAACAGCGGCAACACCTGCATTGGTTTTTGCAGCAACCGCTGCAACAGCTGCAACAGCTGCAACAGCGGCAACAGCGGCAACACCTGCATTTAATTTTGCTGCAACAGCTGCAACAGCTGCAACAGCTGCAACAGCGGCAACACCTGCATTAATTTTTGCAGCAACCGCTGCAACAGCTGCAACAGCGGCAACAGCGGCAACACCTGCATTTAATTTTGCTGCAACAGCTGCAACAGCTGCAACAGCGGCAACCCCTGCAACACCTGCATTGAATTTTGCTGCCACAGCTGCAACAGCTGCAACACCTGCAACAGCGGCAACACCTGCATTAATTTTTGCAGCAACCGCTGCAACAGCTGCAACAGCGGCAACAGCGGCAACACCTGCATTTAATTTTGCTGCAACAGCTGCAACAGCTGCAACAGCGGCAACCCCTGCAACACCTGCATTGAATTTTGCTGCCACAGCTGCAACAGCTGCAACAGCGGCAACCCCTGCAACACCTGCATTGAATTTTGCTGCAACAGCTGCAACACCTGCAACAGCTGCAACACCTGCATTGATTTTTGCTGCCACAGCTGCAACACCTGCAACAGCGGCAACACCTGCATTAATTTTTGCAGCAACCGCTGCAACAGCTGCAACAGCGGCAACAGCGGCAACACCTGCATTTAATTTTGCTGCAACAGCTGCAACAGCTGCAACAGCGGCAACCCCTGCAACACCTGCATTGAATTTTGCTGCCACAGCTGCAACAGCTGCAACAGCGGCAACCCCTGCAACACCTGCATTGAATTTTGCTGCAACAGCTGCAACACCTGCAACAGCTGCAACACCTGCATTGATTTTTGCTGCCACAGCTGCAACACCTGCAACAGCGGCAACACCTGCATTAATTTTTGCAGCAACCGCTGCAACAGCTGCAACAGCGGCAACAGCGGCAACACCTGCATTTAATTTTGCTGCAACAGCAGCAACCCCTGCAACAGCGGCAACACCTGCATTGGTTTTTGCAGCAACAGCTGCAACAGCTGCAACAGCGGCAACCCCTGCAACACCTGCATTTAATTTTGCTGCCACAGCTGCCACACCTGCAACAGCGGCAACACCTGCATTGATTTTTGCTGCAACAGCTGCAACACCTGCAACAGCGGCAACAGCTGCAACACCTGCATTGATTTTTGCTGCCACAGCTGCCACACCTGCAACAGCGGCAACACCTGCATTGAATTTTGCTGCAACAGCTGCAACAGCGGCAACCCCTGCAACACCTGCATTGAATTTTGCTGCAACAGCGGCAACCCCTGCAACAGCTGCAACACCTGCATTGATTTTTGCTGCCACAGCTGCAACACCTGCAACAGCGGCAACCCCTGCAACACCTGCATTGAATTTTGCTGCAACAGCGGCAACCCCTGCAACAGCTGCAACACCTGCATTGATTTTTGCTGCCACAGCTGCAACAGCGGCAACCCCTGCAACACCTGCATTTAATTTTGCTGCAACAGCTGCAACAGCGGCAACCCCTGCAACACCTGCATTGAATTTTGCTGCAACAGCGGCAACCCCTGCAACAGCTGCAACACCTGCATTGATTTTTGCTGCCACAGCTGCAACACCTGCAACAGCGGCAACAGCTGCAACAGCTGCAACAGCAGCAACAGCGGCAACAGCGGCAACACCGGCAACAGCGGCAAGAGGGTGACTCTGGCAGCCCTCTGGTGTGTGACGGAGAGGTGCACGGCCCGGTGTCATGGGGTCAGGGATGTGCCGAGCCAAACTACCCCGGGGTCTACGTCAAACTGTGAGTTCCACTCCTGGTTTGAAGAGGTCCTGGCAGCCAATCCCTAAAGAAATTACCAGTTTATTTTCTTCACTTCTCCCACTGGTTCACAGCCCTGTTTTTATTTTTCAGTCTTCTCTCTGGTGCCAATCAAGACTCTTAACACACATGTGCCAGAATGTTGAAAACTAAATAAAATCACTTGGTATTCACTTGTCTGTTCATGTCTATAATGTGAAAAGATACACCAATCACTTATACGCTCAAGTCTGTGTTAGGTACAGGTTCATGTATTTGATTTAATACCATTTAAGACAGTTTGATGGTGCTATATCGCTTTGATATACAGTAGAGGGTTTAAAAGCTGTTATCAGGAACATATGCATGGTATGGGTTAAACAGTGAGTTAGCACATTTCTGTCCCCAGTCATGTGATAGCCCCCTTCCTTTTCCATAAGGGTTAGGGTTATAATGTCAAGCATTTCAATAATTTCCATTATTTAAGGGGGGCTCATAAAATGCTTTCATTATAAAGAATAAGTACTGAACCTACGGCTGAGATAATGGTAGTGTAATTATTGGACAGTAGGAGGCCTCAGTGAGAAATATTCCTGTCAGTCCCACCCACTCATTACAGCTAAACATGACACCAGAAACTATTTTCACTTTCACTGAGGGCTGATTTTCAGGTATTTCTCGCTTTGATTTAGAGTCTTTATCTTGCAAAGGTGCTCTTCTGTCAGGACAGAGTGAGACACATCCATGAAAAAAAAACATATGTTACAAAATAATTTTGTGCAACAGGGAAGACATGTATGTATTGCTCTGTGAAAGGGAACCATAGACTTATCATGACATTTTACAGTTTTTGAGACACATAATGTTTCAAGTGTAGAATAATCTCATATACAGTATAATTTCAAAGACTGTATGTGCACAACACAAACACAAATGCCAGCCCTCTGAGAGGAAGATGCAGACTTTGCTTCTGTGAGATATTCAGCACTGCTTAAAACAGAACAATACTAATCAGAAATAGGTATATACAAATAAACACAATGCAATATTAAATAAACAAAGGCATGACAACCACAAATGCAAAAAATCATTGCATCTGCAAACGTTGCAATGCTGATTCCCTCATAGATAATTGGACGAGATTTTACCAGAAGCTCCAGATAAATCTACATCTCAAGATCACTATCTCAGTATTCAGTTAATAAGTGAGCCACATCTTGCATAGTATTGGCCTTGCAGATTGCTTCCTGTACTCTGTTTTTGACAGATCGTTTTCTGCACCTACCACCTAAATAAATGGGTCTATTTTTTAAAGTGGTGTGTATCTCCCCTTTTTTTAGCAGACATTTTTTATTTAATAATGGTGGAATGTACGAGCAGAGAGCAGCATTGTTAAACCCTTTTTTATTCACGAGCCACATTCATCCCGATTTTATCTCAAGTGGCGTGGACGAGTAAAACCATTGCATGATAAATAACAACACCTCAAAATGTTATTTTAGCGTAGAGAAATGCATTAACATTATGAAAATGGTCAAAATAAATGCCTTTGCAAAACAGATGATAAACAGCCAGAGGTTATAGGTGAAATTTCAACAATACTATATATAGTATCCACACTGACTCTGTCTGACGCCGAAAAGCTTGTCCACGCCTCTGTCTCCTCCAGGCTGGACTACTGCAATGCTCTCCTCATCGGGATCCCTAAAAAAAGCATCCAGAAGCTCCAGTACATCCAGAACAGCACTGCTAGGATCCTGATGAGGGTGCGCAAATATGATCATATCACCCCCATCCTTAAATCACTACACTGGCTCCCCGTGGAACTGAGGATTGAATACAAGGTCCCCCTCCTCACTCACCAGTGTATACACACACACACACACACACCTAAAAGCATTGACAGTGCTGGGAAAATGCTGCTCTGAAAAGACTTATTCAACTTTCTCAAATGGTTGTGCAGGAACTAAAACCTAACTGAGCAGTGAGAAGCTGAAGTGTCTGCTTGTCAGTCACGTCAAATATCATCAGTCCTTCTAAAGTATTTTGTTGTGAGTTGCTTTAGATGAATAAATCTGCTATGGCAACCCTTCATAATATCCTGAAGTGTATCATGCACACAAACCAAGTTTAGTGTGGTCTAAAATTCCTCTCACGATCTGAGTCGCCAGGCACCACCATGACACCGAGATGAAGAACAACACAAAAAGGACAGATTGGCAGGAGGTCCGTGTTTGTGAGTGTATGTTTGTGTGTGTGTGTGTGTGTGTGTGTGCGTGCGTGCGTGCGTGCGAGAGAGAGAGCGGATTGGCATGAAGTGTTGGGGTAGCAGGCTTCCCATTGCTTTTCATGCTTGCCAATCTAGCCATTTCCAAATACCCTTTTTAATAAACCCCAACCACAAGCTTTTTGTTTACACACACTAGACCAGTGGTTCTCAACTGGTCAGGCCTCGGGACCCACTTTTTCCTTTGTCAATAGATTGCGACCCGAAATTTTGAACCACTCAAATCTATTCTACAAAAAATCGCGCTGTAATATATACGCTTTTCAGCATACAATATTAATTAAAGTGAAGTACAGTGCATATATCCCTTATATCCTTTCACACGTGAATACTTTAGAGCCGTGTGAGCTAACCCGGAGCTAACGGGAGAATACACTCGTGGAAGAGCAGCAGCACTGCAGCGGTCGGTAAATGCCGCTGAAACACATTAATAAACAATGAACCACGGCACTCTGGAGAAAAGTATAAGGTTGGAGAAGTCGTTATTTAATTTAATCTGGCTTCGTATGATTAAAAGCAACACAGTCCCCGGCCCGTTGTTGTTGTGAGGTGAGCTCCGTTGGGGAGAAAATCAGCGACGTAAACTGTGACGTCATGACGCAGCAGCGGCAGCACCAGTCGGGCTCTGAGCAGTGTGAAAAGAGCCGGAGCTAAACCGAAGTACCGGTTCTGAACCTGAAAAGCTCTAGCACGGAGCTTGAACCGGAGTTGCGTTGGTGTGAAAGGGGTAACAGAGAAGAGCAAAGAGCAGATAGTCTGTGTGAATTACTTTAAATTGTGGGTAAGGGTAGATAGCTCCCATTGTTCTGCGACCTGTCAATCATCAAACCGGGGGTCATATTTCATTATGTGTTCATTTGTATCTGAAGTTCTACCCATGGATGTATAAAGAATAGTTCTACCGCAAAGTTATTCTCCGTGGGGACTTCCGGCAACAATCTTGATTGTGATTGGCCAGAAGACTCGAAAAACATCAGCAAAGATGTTTTATTGAGAAGATGATCACTACGTGACAGAAGTTTTCAAAACCGTTTATGGTCTCCGGTACTTCCAGTCCAACGCCTACTGCATGCACAGCGTTAGAAAATCGGGCCTTCAAAATAAGTTTGACTTTTTTCAGCAAACTCACACATCTGCAACCCACTGAAAACGGGTCAGCGACCCACCAGTCGAGAACCACTGCACTAGACTGTTACTCTAAATGGCTAGTTTTTGTGATTTTTAACACTTTTTTCAGTGAAACATTGCAGTCTTTTGATAACTTTACTGATTTTTGCGGTTTTTGTGTTACTAAGATACTTTCAGTTACACTTTAATGCATGCAAAACTTTACAACTGATAACAAATTAAGTACTTTTTATGAATAGATGTTCTTTAATAATCCAATTCTAATTGGCAAGTTAGTGATTTTAAGGCTGTTTCAGTGAGACAATGCAGTTTTGATAACTTTAATAGCCTGACTTTTTTTAAATGTTTTTTTAGATGCTTTACTGTGACTTCTTTCATGTTATGTTACATAAGATGCTGTTTTCATTGTTTCCCTCTATGACTTCGTTCATTATATTTTGAAAAACTACAGAGATTTTTATCAACATACAAATATTACAACATACAACTCACTTTTTATGACATTTTTCAACAAACTTTACTTGTACCTTCTTTTTCTTTTTTGTAGGGTTGCAGGATATTTTGCACGTCATGCATAAAACCTCTCATCTTTTCTTGAAACTGACATACATTTGAAAAAAAAGGACTAGACTAGTGCTGTCCTTTTTACAAACAAGTTATTTTTCTGCTTCTTCCTCGCCCGTGTCTCTTCCTTCAGCCATCACAACAATCAAGTCAGATCTATCAAATTAATCATCTACCCCTTCCTTTTCCCCACCCTAGGGTCCATGTGACTCTGTAGAGTCAAAACACCTCCCACTCCAGACCCTCCCCCTTCTTTTACCTCTCTTTCCTGTTTTATGCTCAGTCCCTGTGACTCTGTCTATGGCAGGTGTCCCCACACTGTTGGTTTAAAACAAAAAGTAATCTTTCAGATAATCTAGTTCCTTTCTCACAGTATGGGCTTTAAAAAAGAAGAATAGACATCTCTGAGGGATGTAACATCAGCGTTTCTTTACTGTTTTTGAGATAACAGTTTCTCCCATTGTCTCCCCACACACATACCAAACACATGCAAACACACACAAACAACACACACTATACTGTGACTCTAAAAGGCTAGTTTGTGGGACCTTTTTATATTTTGTTATGATATTCTGATATACCATATACCATTAGAGCCAAATTTAACGTAAATCACCAATCTCCATAAGAGTTAGCGTCTATTATTAACTCAACCTCATTTAAAGCTATTGCTTTCAAGCTTTTAACTTAAATACGCTATGCAACGTTGGCTAAATACTGAGAAGTATGGTGTGAATGTAAAAACCATACAGAAATAAAAGCTAGGTCGGGGCTAACGTAATAAGCAACTCTTGTGTGGTATCAGACCCTGACCACCAGAACATAAAAACAAACCATTTGGTTACTGTCAGTCATCAGTTCCAAGCTTCAAGTAGTTCGATATGTCCAGACATATCCAATATGTCCAGACATATCCAATATGCCCGACCGCAAATACTTAAAGAAAATAAGTTATGATACTTGGATATACCATGCTATTACTTTTAGTTTTTGTTGTTGATACATTCAAAAATATTATAATGACTATTTGACATATACCAGGGCTATGCGATTGGCGAAGGTAATATATACCGGCCCTTTGAGAAGAATGTTAAAAAGTAAGCTAGTTCCAGACTGTAGTGCCCACTCCTTAGGTTGGCTTCACTTAGGTTAAATTACTTTAGTTAAAAATTGTGATGTTCTAGATATAGTTCAAATGGAGTAATTTAAGTTGTCTGATGCACTTTATAGTTTGACAGTACATGTACTGAGTTCTGAACATGTCATCTAAATGTAGGAATGCCTTGGGCATATGGTTCCCTGATTTCTGCATCATGCTTTTACAACATACCAGTGACGTGCGGTGAGGTTCATGGCTGGTGAGGCATTGACTCTTTCAGAGTCAGATTTACAAATATTATATTTTGACCTTAATCGAAATATTCGGTTATTTTCAAAAGCTTTTTTAGTCTGATGCTTCGATTCATTTTAAACAGACCGTTCAACAAAAGGATACCCAAAATCTAAATATTGGATTGTTCTTTCTTATTAAGATCCCATGTTCATTACAATTGTGTTCTTACCTGGACTTGAAGATGAAGTCCATGCTATCCTTCTGGACAACAATCTCCATTACTTTTTTGTAAAAGTCCTCCTTATCTCCCTCTAGTTTCAAAACAAAAGTCTAGTTTGTTGTTTGCGTCTACCGTCTCGGCGTAGAATAACAGTAGCAACAAGAACCTGTGGGCGCACGTGCGCCCCCTTCAGTGCGGCAGAGGTTATGGCTGCCTCCCCTGGTGCTTTTTTCATTGCCGTTGTATGATGAGACCAGCGGGCCTAAATATCATATATACGTGAAATAAGTTATTTAGAGAATATGGATGGCGAGGATAAATGTAATAAAGGGATCTACAAACATTACATTGGTGACATACAGTGAGATGGTAACAGGCATGCGCTTAGGGCCCGCTTTCCAGCCAGTTTCTGTGGGGTGACGCATTCTGAGGTGAGGCAGAGCTCATCTGTGCCTCACCTCACCCCACAGTAAGCAAATGAGCCTGGCTTGAGCGCGATCACAAAATAAGTGCCCGCGCTACATTAGTGCCCGTGCTCCAGCCAGTTACTGTGGGCTTACGTGAGGCAGAGCTCGTCCCTGCCTCAATCCTCATCGCTCCCATGTACAGTAGTTGTAGCGGAGCTCGGCCAATTTGCTGATTTTTACTATAAAAAGCGATTGGAATCATACAGAAATCACACTTACAACACAGATCAGTGGAGACATTTTATTATTATTACTATTTAGTTTTTCTTTAGTTGTTTTTCTGTTACATTGGAGTATGACAGGTGAGGCTCTGCCTCCCCTGCCTCCCCTGACTGCACGTCGCTGCAACATACAATAGAAGCACTCCTATGTTGTTGTAGTACATTGCTGTATCTGTAGCTATGTAACGGAGGTGATCTCTGGGGCCATAGATCTCGGCCTCCATTACGGATAATATAGCTTCATATTTGGCGAAGTATATTGATCTGTTCTACACTAAAACATGGCACAGGAAGAATGTGAATATACATGTAATTTATGCATCTATTTGTCACGATCTGTCTGTCTCTGTTTCTTGTTTTATTCTGAAAAGTGTTCCCCTTCCCCCATGTCTGTTACGGCTGATTGTGTGCATCTGGTGCCCTGTGTTGTCTCCTCCCCCCTCACCTGTGTCTTGTTGGTTTGATTAGTCTGTGGGTATTTAGGCTCTGTGTTTCCTGTTTGTGTGTGTGTGAGATCCTTGTGGCTGCAGGATGTGTTCAGGGAGAACAGCAGGATTGAGGCTGTGAGTCATGTGTCTATGATTTTAACAAATGCCCACACCGGGTTGTATTTGGGACGTTTTGCCTCTGCCTCCTTGCTTGGTCGGGCCGCTCAACGGTCAGCTTCACAAGCTATTAACACGATTGCTCATATTTCAAGGCATCATTTTCTTGAGCCCTTATTTTGGATCACTTCATCAACTGTCCCCATTCAAAAACTATTAACCTGTTAAGCCCTGAGCCTGTTTTTCAGGCTCGAAAAATACATTTCCAGAACAAATGACCATAACTACACTTCTAAAAGGGTTAAACTAATAATCTTTTTTCTCAAAGTAATGATAAACCTGTCAGTTGGATGTAGAAAAGTCAGAATCAATATAGATGTTTTTTATTTTAAAGAAAATTCAGATTGAACATAGTAAATTATAGTGTCCGTCCAAAAATTATTTTTTACTTAAAGTGAAAACTACCCTTGGATGATGGTAAGGTAGACTAAAAGCTTTAGGAATCCAAAGTACAACATAAGTACCCTGGCTGCATCTCAGGTCGATTAAATGAAATCCTTGCGTCCCTCACTTGCGTCGTTTCCCTGCGTTTAGTCCCTCCCACCAGGGAAGCATGGAGAGACGCAAGGAAACCACGAGAAGCAGGGAAATGAGTTTTAAGAGCAATGGGACGTCCTTTCCTCCAGAGCGTCACGTGAAGCGACGTCCGTTTGTGATGACGCCGCACAGCTGTTCGTCTGACAGCAGCCAGCTCTGTCCCCGTTATTTTCACAAACACCCCCGCCTCTGTTAGTACACATGTACTGACACAAACATTTGTATAATCTGTTGTAGACCCAAATAAATAAAATAAAATAAGAACTCATTCTCAAAAAAGATAAACGCCATTCTTAAAATGTATAAACGAACAATAGTTGGATTAATATTGATTAGAGTGCACAATAGAAATAAAATAATTCAGAGAAGAAAAAGAGATATGTTATCTATCAAAACCCAGTTAGATCAACATTCATTGGATTGCACACTTATGGCGCATTTCCACTACAGTGCGGAGCTCGCTTTAAGCGTGCCGTGTCATGCCGTGCCCGTTTTTGGTTGCGCTTCCACTAGGCCTAGTTTCGGCCCGGCCCGGCCCGGGGCCACATTTTCACCTCTTTTCTGGCCCGACAAAATTGTGGTTCTATCGAGGCCACACTAGCGGGCCAACAACTGGGCGGACTGCTGATTGGTCAGAGAGAATCGTCACAATTCTCGCGCGAGTTGATCATCCCTAGCGTCGCATATATTGTGACGCTTGCAGCATTTTTGAAAACAGAGAAGCTAGAAATGGCAAAGAAAAGCACACCGTGGTAGGTTGACGAGGTTACGACGTTCCTCCATCTGATAGCAGATGACAAAATCCAGCGGGAGCTCGACGGCACAACTCGCAACCTCAACGTTTTCCAGGAGGTCTCTGCACTGTTGTCCGTACGCGGATACGCAAGGACTTTCCAGCAGTGTAGGGACAAACTGAAAAAGCTGAAGAGTGAGTATCGAGCCGTCAAGGACCACAACGGCCGGAGTGGTTCAGATAGGAGAAGCTGGAAGTGGTTCGACCTGATGAACGATATTTATGGCAGTAGACCGTCCAGCGTTGGGAGGGAGGGAGGCCTGGACTCTGCAACCGCGTTGCTGTTGTCCCTGCATGGTAAGTCTTTGCTAACGCTCTGTTATTTGCTTGAAAACGTTGTGTCCCTATCTATTATAAAGCTCACTTCTAACAAACAAGTCTATTTTATCCTTACATTTAAGTTCTACAACCCATGCTTGTATGGATCCCCGAAGAGCTACATAGCTAGCTAAGGCAGATAGCATTAGCTAGAGCTATTGTTTGCTACCACCACATGTGCCATTGTTTACGTTCAGTTTTTCTTTTCTACAGTTGTTGTTGTTGCTATTTAGTATTGTGCTGCAGTAGTTTGTGGAATTAACAAGTCATGTTGCTGTTCTAGAGGATGCCATAGATGAAACTAGTGAGGAGGAACAGTCCCGAACAATGGGTGATCCGTCCTCGTCATCGAATCCAGAAGGGACCCCAACTCGACCACAGACACCAGCCCCAACCGAACAACCGACACCAACTCAACCACCAACGCCGAGTGCCATCGCGACACCGCAGCGTGTGGTTCTAGGTAAGAAATAGGCATGGCAAAACGACTGCAATTGTGACTTTTTTTTAAACTTTAGATCATCCATCGTCAGTAAGTAAAATAAGCTATACCACTGTGTGGAAGTGCTCTGTTACAAGTAACTAGCTAGTAAGCAGCTAGTACAATTGTGTGTGACATCCTATTATATACATATATTTATATTCATTATCAACAGGCTGGACATAATGTAATTCACTTTCACAATCATTGTAAACATCTAGGGCATAACTGTCTTTAGTTCATCCTTACTGTAGTTCTGCTTACATTTTATTCTTATATCCTTGTGTGACCTGTACCTGTCCTGTGTTTTTCATTGTTATTGCTAATTCTTATTGCTATAATTATCTTATCATCATACAGGCAAGAGGAAACGAGGAGGAGACGAGCACCTAGCACAGAAGGAACGGCAACTGGCCCAGGTGGATCAGCACTGGCAGCTGACCATGAAGGCTACTGCCCGGGCAAGGGAGGAGGAAATGGCCATGAGAAGGGAGGAGAACGCTCAAACTCAGGCATTTAACCTAGCCTTCCTGCACACTCTTGGCCAGGTTGTGAACAGCCGACGTGGCCCGTCTCTTCAGGAAGACGAACCACCTCTGTAATTGCCACATTAGTACAGTAGTTTCTTGTACATGTCTTATCTTTCTTTTTTGTTTTTATAATGCCATGCCTTTTTATGCTGCTGCTGCAACAAATTTTTTTTTTTTTGTACAATGCCATGCCTTTTTATGCTGCTGCAACAAATATTTGTTTTTGGTTTTTATTGTACAATGCCATGCCTTTTTATGCTGCAGCAACACATTTTTTTATTTTGTACAATGCCATGGCTTTTTTATGCTGCAACTAAAACACTTCCCAAATTGGGATTCAATAAAGTACTTCTCATCTTATCTCTTGTTGATAAATGCATCATCTGATTTCCTGCCATAATCTGATTAACCAACTGATTTTCGTGAGCATGTAAACAAAGTCACTGGGTTGCCACTCACACACAATTTTGTAATCCAATCATAAACTGAAATGAAATGTACACGTTTCATTAAAGGGCTTTAAATCAGCAGAACAAAAACACTGAGAATTGTGTCGTAGTCCAACGTTTAAAACAAATTCAGATTCACATAATTTTGAGGCAGAAGTTATAGGCCTATATTTGTTCTAAATAATAATAAAAATAGGCTACTAATAACATTTGTGGATCTAACATTGTACATGAATTTATAAAGCAATAAGAAACACCAGTTAGGAAAAAGCCCATAAGATAAAAAGTGAATTTGAAGAATAGATTTAAAGCAAGAAATAGTTTGCTAGCTTGAGGTCCTCCTCTAAAACATTGTTTGGTAACTGACACATCATTACTTAAAGTCAAAGACTACCTTTTATAAATAAACTGGAAGGGGGTATTTCGAAAAAAAACAGAAAGAGGAGGATAAGAGATCATTTGTATTTATGTTTATAGTTTAATTGGATATTTGCTTAATTTATTAGAGATTTTCTTTTCAGGATCTGATATTTGCTCAAATGTTCTTATTATGGGGCAGTACTTACTGGTACTTGAAATTCAAATATTTACTAAATAGTCAATTCTGATAACATTTTTTGGTTTAAATCATTTGACAAACACATGTATGTGAAAGAGAAAAAAAGATTTATTTATGTTCAACACAATGTAGTAATAATAAACACAAAACAAAATGTCACTACCCTTAAATGGCCCACAATCTTTCAATTACTATTCAGGTAGCGCATCAAACCCTCTCTTATGTCAGTGCCCCCCTCCTCTGCACCTTGTGCCACTGCTACCCCAGGCTCTGCTGCTGCTGCTGGTGCATCCCATTCATCATCATAGGCCTCTTCATGACTCTCGCAGAGGTTATGCAGAGCACAGCATGTCAGCACCATAGATTTCACAAGTTTCACATCACAGTCATTTCTTTTCATGAGGCAACGCCACCTTCCCTTCAGTCTACCAAATGCGTTTTCGACCACTACCCGTGCTCTGCAAATGCCCTTGTTGTAGATCACATGTTCTGCTGTCAGCTGTCTATTGTCAGGGAACGTTTTCATGAGCCAGTTTTGCAAGGGATAGGCATTGTCTCCCAGGATGTAATAGCCAGCATTCACCCCACCAATGTTCCTGGTGCAAGGTGGAAAGTAGTTGCCACGACTGGTCAACTCCCACAATGAGGACAGCCTCAAAACCCGAGCATCATGCATGCTCCCAGGCATTCCTGCAAACACATTCCAGAAATGTCCCTTTCCATCTACAACTCCTTGAAGGATGATGGAGTGCCAGCCTTTACGGTTGAAATAGTCACAGTGGTATTCCTGTGGTGCCAAGATGGGTATGTGTGATCCATCAATAGCACCTACACACTGTGGGAGCCCCCACCTCTTCTCATTGTAGTCGGCCATTTCTGCAAACTTCTCCCGGTCTGGTGAACGAATTAGTTCCGGTACTAACAACGTCTCTGCAGCAGCACAGAAGTCGTGCACACACCGGCACACAGTTGTGTTGCTCACTCCGAAAAGATGTCCAATGCTTCTGTACTCTGAGCCGGTCGCAAGCTTCCACAGTGCGATGGCCACCCTCTTCTTTAGAGGTATACACTTGCGGAATGATGTGTCCTGTCTCTCCATCGCTGGCCGCAGTTTGTTGCACAGGTAGGTGTATGTGTCCTCAGACATCCTAAAGTTATCCACCCACTGAGTGTCTGTGAAAGATGGAACAATCACACCCCACCACTCGGTAGCTCGGTCGAGCATCCAAACACATGGTCTGCGACCTAACTTCTGAAATACACAAACAAAAGCATACATATTTTAATACGTAAAAGTGTTAGCTACAATTAATTAAATACTTGAAACACTTTGGTCGTATAGTGAGCGTGAAACACATTGCTAGTTAGCGAACGTTAGCTTACCGAGTAGCGTTGAGTCGTGCTGGAGTAGTCTCTGCCGCTTTCTACGATTGCCATAAGTCTCCCATGAGCTTCTTCTCTATTACGTCTTGCTATAAGCCGCCTTTTCCGAAACAAAGTCTTCCTTCTTGCTGTGATAAAACACCACAGACACAGAAACAAGGAAACGATGGTATCCACATCCTCCATTGTTGCGTGTTTCGTGAGTTGTGTCGCATTGAAGATGACGTCACGGCAGTTGTATGCAGCGTCGCTCCGCCTACACTGCGTTACTATAGTAACTACCCCAGTTCCTAAACTGTAATGGAAGCGCAGCATGAAGTGAGTCGGCCCTGTTAAGGCCCAACGCGGCCAAGCCGTACCGAGCCGTACCGAGCCGTACCGAGCGTGGCCGAGGCCGACCGTGTAGTGGAAATGCGCCATTAGTTTGTTTGTGTGGATATGTAGCAAATTAACATTTTAAATAGTACTTAATGACTGACTGAATGGAAATGACAATAAATGAAAATGTAAAACGAAAAAGCGATCATGAAAATGTTTCCAATAAATGAATAAAATAATTTTTGACCACTTTGTTGTTCAGATATATCACATATTTGTAACTGAATGATGCATTAATTGAAACAAAACACAGTATAAACTGAGGAGTGAGTCCCGTGAGTTTCATGTGTTTTCTTCACTCCGCTGGGAAACTCTGCTCTCATGTCAAGAAGCATCAGATCAGTGCATGCGCTGCATCGTCCAATCAGTGAGCGATACACAGTAAGGGGGCGGGGAGAGTATCTGAGGATTTCATCGGAGGATGGTCTGGTGGTTCCTCGGTTATCGCTCCTCCATTATCGCTCCTCGCTCCTCGATCCTCGGTCCTCCGGCAGAAATAAGAGCCATGGGACGCTACTCAAGATGGCGCAGACAAATCAACTTCCGGTGATACCGAGGACCGAGGACCGAGGAATGAAATAGTCGACCTGAGACGCAGCACAGTATCGAGATTGATGCAAAACAAGTGACATTTGACCTTTTTAGAGAGGTTTAGCAAAAATAACTCCACCTCTGGGGTGATTTGGGTGGAAATGGGCGTTTTTTCCGGTTCTCTGGAACCCATTGGTCGATTTTGGTGATTGACATCTTTTTCTGACCATTAGAGCCAATAGAATCGAAGGGGGGGGGGGGGGGGGGGGGCTTTGCGCATGTAGTTTTGCATGAGAGTGAAGCTATCTCTCGCTCTGACATCTGGAAACGGAAAAGCAGGGTTTATTGCTTATGGATTATCAGAAATCATTTCAAAGGGACACAGACACATTGGATTAACCTATGGATTAACTCCAGCAGCGTTTTTATCGTTTTAATGCCATTGAAGACCAGTTTTGACCAGACAACGACACAGGCAAGCCATGTTAGCGTTTTTAGCTACCTAGCGCCACATGTTTTGATGTCTGTTTTTGTTTATAAAGTTGCTAGTTCTTCTCATAGAGTGATAATGTATGTACCCATCGATTCTGTGTCATCTCACGATGCGAATCGATGTGTTGGATGTGCAGAAAAGACACTTCGGCATTCGTTTGTGTCGGAGGCTGTTAAAGGCAATGTGACCATCCATTCCCATTGGATAACGGAGAATTGTACACCCGGAAGTAAGTATTCCCCTTACTGTCGATTGATTTGACAGTGATATCTCCACTACTCATCAACTCAAAAACACCAGATTATCCTTGTTAATTAAACTACATTGATAGGTTTTAGTGTGTGTACAATGCTTTTGTCACGTTTTCCCCTTCAATTCTGAGAAACAAGTAGTTTTCTATGAGTTTTGGATGGCCGAAGACATTACATTACCCACAATCCTCTGTAGCAACCAAAGACTGTATATTGCAACAGGCAACAGCTTCGGTTCATGTTCATTTACAAACTCTTCAACTATAACCGTAGTTATATTTAAAAACATGTTAGAAGGCCTCACGAAATACTTTAATGTAAATTAAAATTTAAATGTGAAGGGATGTGTGTATATTAACTGTGGGTTTTTCTCTGGAAGTTTTTCCTCATTTTGTGTTTGCCCACTTCGGCCCAATCGTTGCGCAACACCACGTGGTTATGTCAAATGTGCACCTTATTTAAAATGTGGACCAAGGTGTTACGGCTGGAGGGCAAGGTACGCAGGACTCAAATGCAGAAAATAGGTTTGAAAGCAGGAATCCTTTATTTCCAGAACTAGGCCAGGCAAACAAAGTCAAAACTGGGCAAGGCAAAACATAAAGTCACTCAGAACATAAACCCTTCCAACAACGTTAAGAATCTCACCATGACAGACAGAAAAACCAGAACTTAAATGCACACAAGACTAATCACATGAACAATACACAGGTGGGAAGGGAGGAGAAAATGCAGGGGCACAAGGTGAACACTATCGGGTGATCAGGCAGGATGGAACACAGAGACAGGAAGCAACAGACAAGATGGGGGGTGAACACTTTTCAAAATAAACAGGAAACCAGAGACAGATCTAGACAGGACAAAATCAAACAGCTCCGGAGGACGGGCAGGATGGCGGCGTAGGGCGCGATGAGGCCCCTCCGGGGTCAGCTGGATCGCCGGAGCAGGAGCTGGTGGGACCCCCGGCGGGACAGGAACCGGAGCCGGCGGGACAGGTGTAGACGGAACCCCCGACGGGACAGGCATAGACGGGACCCCGGACGGAACATGGGCCGGTATCAGCGGGACCCCCAACAGGACAGGTGTTGGCGGGACCCCCAACGGAACAGGACAAGGAGTTGGCAGGACCCCCGGTAGAACAGTAGTCGGCGGGACCCCCAACGGGACAGGACATGGTGTTGGCAGGACCCCCATTGGAACCCCCAAGTTTAAGTTTAAGTGGACTACTTCACTTGCAACAGACCACCATGCTTAGCTACTGCCGCTAAAGATTATAAAACCTTTATGAAATAAAAAATGAAGAAAAACAACTTGATAAAATATAGCACCCATGGCCTTCCATAGGTTTAAATCATAATATAACCACATCCTTTAATAAACCATTGAGTATTGATAACAGTAGTTTCTTAACTGCTGTTAATTCATCTACCTCGGATGCAACAGACCACCATAGCTACTGGCGCAAAAACCTATAAAACCTTTATGAAATAAAACATGTACCAAGAGGAAAAAAGATAACAGTAAGCAATCATCTAATGCTTAAGACTGTCTCATAAGAATGTATTTGAGAGCAAACGTGATGTATACAGTTTGCTTGAGGACTAACAGAATATTGTAGCTCACCCTATGATGAGAGGAAACATTAAAGCACATGTCCCTGCCGTTCAAAAGGATTCGCCAAGCTTTTATAATGGCTGCTGGATCCTTTCCCTCAGTTAGGAACCATCCTAAAAAGCGAGTGAAGCCAGTATAATGTTGGCAATGCACTTGATGGCTACATACTGCATGAAATGACTATATAGTATTCAAAATCCAAAGCCAAACGTGTCCTAGCTAGTTATGGTTACTGTAGTATGATAGCACTTATGGCAGATTATTTAAAACTAATAGATGGTGATGTTGGCCATTTAAGGTAAACATATTTACAGAAAACATGTAATTTGAGAAATCAAGCTAGAAAAGAGTGATGCTATATACCAGGGGTACTCAAACTTTTTTACTAAAGGTCCACTTGTGAACTTTATACAAGGTCACTGGTCCGGATCACTGATCCCCCCCCCGGAGCGGAGCAACGAAACTGAAATTAAGAAAATGTTTCTTACGGCGCTCTATGCATGGCCCCCCTTGAGGGGGTTTCCCGACATGTCATTGCAGTAAATTAAAGGGTGTTTCATGTTGTCGGTGCTGTGGACCTTCTTAATCTACTTTCTTTGGGGGCCCCCTTCTGGTCCAAGCACTTGCCTGCCTTGCCTGTCGGCAAACGGCGCCCGTGTAATATACACACACACATTCAATACATACATACAGATGAAGCGTCTTATTTTGGACAGTTTAAAGTGCGAGGGTCGTGATCGGTTCATGCACGTTCCGTGATGGCCGGCCGGCCCCCAGTCAGACTTGATACCGCCCCCATGATAAATACATGTAATTATTGTGAAGCCAGCTGCAATGGATCATTGATCCACCAGGGGGTGCAGTGGGGTTCCACACTGGAGTCATGTGAAATCAACTTCTAAATAATAGATGTTGTTTAGTCGGAAAAAACAAACGAGCCGGCTCTCCCGATTTTTAATCCTAATTTAATCATCATCATTGATGTTTATGTTCGCCGAATTGACATGAAATCACTGACAAATATGAATATTCTGTATTCAACTTCATTGAAACGATCAGGATGGGTGTTATTTTTCCCCACAATGACCAAGTCGCTGCAAATGATCCCATGTATTACATGTACATGGCCACATTCTCAACAAAGTTACGTAACGAAACATTCTGTATTCCTTGCTTACTTTTTATTTAATGCTTTATAACAGCTGGAATAGTTCGTTTAGAACAGGCACCTCACTCGCAATCTGCTCCTCCGCAACGCCTACCACCTACCTCCGGCTGAAATTATGAATGTACAGTAAGGCATAGTAATCATAGATAACACGGCAGGGTCCGTTACAGTTTGTTTTCATCTGATTTCAAGTTAATAAATACATTCTCAGTGTTCAAGTCAATAATAGTCATATAAGAAAAGTACTGATCTAATAACAGAGATTTTATAAGGACTTTTCAATGTTCGACATCGCTCATGTGAAATACAGTAAACTGGATGTTGTGGTGCCGAGAGGCGGGGTATCAAAAGTACAAGCTAAACTTTTATTTAGCATCTGAACACACTTGTAAACAACGTGATGCCCGGGAAGCGAAGACCCGGCGGAAACAGCTGGTCTGGTTCACTAAAATGTCCGTGTACAGTATATCTGGTACTAATGTATAGCGGATCTTTGTTAAGATCCATATGTCACGGATAGAACTATATATTGAGCTTTAAAACAAATGATATATATTATAATAAAATAAACACCGGCTGTTGTTATGCCTGCTGTAACGTTTACTTTCTCCGTTCTCCGCTTAAGTAATTATTACTTCCTGGTTAGCTTTCCGCTCGAAATTTAAATCTGAAAATGGCAAAATAACGGAGAAAAAAACGTTCACAGAGAAGACGACAACAATTGTCACTTGCACTTGTCATTTAGCATCTGAACACACTTGTAAACAACGTGATGCCCGGGAAGCGAAGACCCGGCGGAAACAGCTGGTCTGGTTCACTAAAATGTCCGTGTACAGTATATCTGGTACTAATGTATAGCGGATCTTTGTTAAGATCCATATGTCAGTAGAGATGGGATGGCAGAAGGTGCTATATATATATATATATATAATTCCAAAGCTGGTAAAGACCTTTCAAATTTAGCAATAATAGTCATATAAGAAAAGTACTGATTTGTTCTTGAATCAACTTTTTTATGGAAAAATGTTTTATGTAATTTTATTTCATTTTAAATAAAATGAAAGACATTCACAGTTAATGTAATTAGATATACATTATTAATGCCATACATTTTTAAATGTAATTAGATATACATTATTAATGCCATACATTTTTGCATAAATATTTATTCAGTATGATAGCTGTCTAACAGAAGTTAAATCCATTTCTCACTTATTCTGACAATGTACTTAACCCCAAATAAAAGAACCCAATAAAAATAGTTGTTAAATAATAGTGAAGTCACGTTGTAATAACAATAACTCATCTCTCTCGGTTTTTTTTGAAAATATTTTTATTGATTTAAAACATAGTTCTATGTATTGATTTAAATTTACATGCATCCGCTAAGAAAAATAGTCCGTTGTTACCGTTTTTTAAACAGTCAGAATGAAACGGCAGCTCTCAGCTGTGTGTTCACACTCCTAACTCTGATCTTTCTTTTCCAACAGTTAAGTTAACTGTAGGTTACTCTGAGTGACAAGCTTACAGTTAGTGAAGTAACACTTTTTTTTTGTGAGTCACGACCTCGCTGTTTCATTCTAACATAACGCTCCAAATATGACTGTTTCCACTCGGACTTCAATACAGCAACACCATTGTTTGGTTTCCATGGTAGCGTGTCTCTTTAGTAGCGTGCACTCCTTTCCTGTAAATTACAGGTCCAGCCAGGCAAAACAGTAATATGAAATATGAACGTTAGTTTTTAACTGAAATGATCAAATAAAGTCAAAATGTCACAGTGTTTACAAACATTGACCATACCGTTCACCAGCCCCCACCCCACTCTTTGTTTAAAACGAATTGGCCATCGGAATGTGTGTGTCCCAAACCCCCCCTGTGATATCTCTTCACAGGGGGGAGAGAGTTAGACGCTCGTGAATTGTCAACGGGGGGGGGGCCCTCTCTGCACGGAGGAGCCGCGGAGAAGTGAATCACAGTGATCTGCTATTTTAAAGTAAATTCAACACATATCGACCCTAAATATAGCATATATTAAGAACGAGAAAGTGTTAACATCGTTTTTTGTAAACATATGACCAATGTGCGAGGGTGATGACATCAGAGCATCGTCCTATGGGCTTAGCCCCGGACAGGTACAACAGGTATTCACTCAGAGGGGGGTAGTTACTCATTTACATGTCAAAAAGCAACATACAGTAGGCGGGTGGGGGATGGTGAACGTTTACATTTCTCTACAGCAGTGGTTCCCAAACTTTTTGTGCCCAAGGCACACCAAAGGACAAGTAAAAATCTCAAGGCACACCTATTGTGCGAAATAGCCCTTATAACACGTGTTATCACTCATATCATGTAAAATATCTGTAAATGTGCATAATTATTTACTAATGCCAAATAAAATGTATAGATAGAACAATCAGTGGTTCAAGTTAGTATATTCCTCAGTGTAACATATCCACTAGTTGCAAAGCTTAAACATTTTTATATATTTTTTTATTTTAAGGGAAAGGATGTTTTCACTACTCAGTTTGTCAACTATGTTACGGACAAACTTGATGTCATTACAATCATTTGATTAAGTCCTGCACTTCAAGTAAAATCAAATTTGAAAGGCTCTTGAGTCTATTCTACCATATATCCAAAGATTTTTTAAAGTTTAAAAAATAATTGTATTAAAGTTTTGTTTTTTCATGTGATATGTTCAGCACTGTCATTAAGTTTAGGGATATTTTGTATTATAAAACTACCATACAGGTCATTTTGATAGTTTTAAGAGATGTCATGTAAAACTCCAACCTGTGTAGATATACATTATACTATAAAGGATATCAGAAGCACTATTTTAGATATTTTAAATTTGAAAAAATGAGGTGCAACATAGTTGACAATGAAAGTCAAACATTTGACGCAAATAACATAGTTGACTGGACACATTATTAACCATCAGCACTATGTTAATTTCAAGGCAGAAGTGCAAAATTCCATTGATAATGATGTGTAATGACGTCTACATGTCGTACAAATTGTCAACTAGGTTACCTGTCAACTAAGTTACTACAGTTATTACAGTACTGGGTAACTCAGTTGACAGGTAACCTAGTTGACAATTTCCCTATTTTGACCCATCATTTCAATGGTAGGCCTTGCCTGGATGACCACATGTCATTTTATTGAACAGGTTAACATCACATTTGCACATATAATTGAATTAAAATCATTAAACAATTGTAAACCATAACAATGTACGTAACATTGTTGATTGTCAATGAGTATATTAATTGACCATGTGCTATTATACATAAAATATTGTAAAAATGTAGAGGACAATCACCACAGTGTGTTCAAAATGTCTGCCAAAGAGGAACATGGCATCATGTGATGCTGGTGACATGGTATTGGGACAAACAATTTTTGAGTTAAAGGGGGAAGTTCTGTCAGTAACATAGTTGACAGAACTTTTGCGGACATTCATATATTAAGATATTTAAATTATTTAAAGGGGGAAATCAATTAAAAATATGTTATTATTCTTTAGTATTTAGACTTTTGAAATAAATGAATCATTTTTTAAATTTACTTTAATGGTTTTTATTCATTATTTTGAATCCAAGACACCCTCAACTGAAAAACGGACATAGCAAAAACTGACAATTTAAGAACATCATGACACATTTCAAGCTAAATAAAGCATAGGATGCACATAATGTTTGTGTGATATTATAACATGCTTTCCAATAATAGGCAAAATATGATATTTTTGAAGAAAATAGTTAGAATAATTATAATTATCATCAATGGACATCAATGGACATGGAATGTACCCTAAATTGTAGAATCACTCAGCAGTTACATACACCAAACCTTCCAGTTATATTCCTATCAATATTATGAAGGCTTTTACAGAAGGGTTTGGTCATATATAATTCATAGCCTGAATTATATAACATTTTATACCTAAAAACATGGTGAAAATTGATATTTTAGGGCTGTTGACAGTATTTTCTGATTTATGGAGTGATACAAAGAGATATCCAAAATCCCTTCTGTAAAAGCCTTAGATACTAATATGACTACAAAATGAAACAATAATTTTGATCCTGGCTTTATCCAAAGTTCAGATTTCGGTTCCTGAAATGTGTTAAAATATGCGCATATTTCATGAGATAATGGTTCATTTGGATATTTAAACATGCTATTTCAGAAAACTTGTAATACAAAAAACAATTGCCTTATTGTAAGTAATTAACTGGAGAATTATTTAGCTGATATCTTTAAGTTAAAAATACCCTATTCACCTGGGGTGTCTCGCCTTAATTAGATGTTTGATAAGTGCAGATCACATAGTAAAACACGTACACAGATACATTATTTTGTATTTTTATTAAATTCGACAATGTCAATTTCACTTTCCACTATGTCCACCGTTGTTTTTCACAACCAATGGCAGAACTTTATTGAGGCCTGTAATTAGTCAACTACAGGTCTCTTGAGTCAGTCTTTTTCTTCCAAAAAGCTTGTGACAAGATGTTATTGCTCTTGGGGCATTAAAAACAAGATTTTAACTTTAGTTTTTTATGTAATATCTGCATTTTCTATTGTGAAAAACTAAGTCTTAGTTATTTAATATATAGCGCCATCTTCTGGTTAAACCCTGAAATTGGAGAATAGTGGGAGGGCCTAACATTCCTGAATACTGGTCTTTGGCAGGCAACTGGCTGGCAACTGGCTGGCAGTCGGCAGGAAGCTGTATGCTGGGGTCCAAAATAAGAGGCTCCATCTGTACAGTATGATGGCTTGAACTAGTGGGAGAAATGGCACTGTTTGTCTGTAGCCAATGCCTTGAACCTCGGCAAAAAAGGCATTAGAAGCATTAGAAAGTCAAGGTAAACTTGCGGTTAACTTGCGGTCTGCAATGCGTGTCACGCTCGCGCACACAAGTAAATACATATGCACGTTCATTCTCACAATCAGACACGCGTCAGACACAAGACGCGCGTACACAATGATGTACATATATTTATCAGAATCAGAATTTTATTTATTTATTTTTAATAATAGTTTGAGAAGCCCTGCTATATACAGTACAATCAATAATGCATGTTTCTGATAGTCTGGAGTCACCAATACATCGGTGCATTTTAACACATGATATAAGGCTGAATTGGGGTGTTTTTTGTGTCCCTCCTAATCATTTTGTCTCGCTCTTATCTGCAGTGTTCAACCCATTTTACCTCCAGTGTGTGGAAGTCTCCATCCTTTCTCACAAGGACTGTGATGGCTCCTACCCCGGCCTGATCACTGACCGCATGGTGTGCATTGGATACATGGAGGGAGGCAAGGATGCTTGTCAGTTATTTTCAAACAATTACTCGGCACATACAATGAGGTTATATTGAATGAGGTGGAGGGAATAAAGTGATGTCTCTCTCCTGCTCAGGGTGACTCTGGTGGTCCTCTGGTGTGTAACGGAGAGCTGCAGGGTGTCGTGTCCTGGGGCCATGGCTGCGCTCAACCCAACTACCCGGGCGTTTACACCAAAGTCTGCTCTCTGATGCCCTGGATCAACGATGTTCTCTCCACATACTCCTAGGCTCTGATCTCCCATCACAGAACTACAGGAGAGGGGAAATCAGAGGGAGATTGAAATTGAAGGAGACAGGAGGTGGCGGTGGGAAGTGTCGAAGAGAGAGGCAGCGGAAGAGAGGCTGAGAGTGAGACACAAGGAGAAGCCGAGGGAGAAAGAAAACAACATGCGAGATGTGAGATGTCAAGGCTCAATCAATAAAAATGTTTTACATTTTGTGATGCAACAGTGTGTTTATTATTGTCTATCTGCTCCCAGTGTAGATGTACTGTTTTATGAGTACTGGATTTCAATTCAGGGGTGACATTTCCAACAAAACACAAATATAAACCACAGTCTAACAAGAACAGCTAATGTCAATAAACAGAAACATTTCACAAAATTGCATTAGCTTGAGGGCAAATTAAGTGGCAACCCTTGGTTTTGAAAAGATAAGCTAACATAAGTCTATTAAATGTTCATTATCTCAATTTGTTTTTAAAGATTTTCCTAACGAGTTTGTAGTTTCAAAACACATTTTTAATGTGCAGCAAGACGTTCCTTTAGTAATCTATGGTCCCATTTACAGTACATAGACAATAAAGGACGTGCATGGCTTCCTCTCCTTAGACCTTAATCCCTTTTACAGTGTTTTATTTAGTTAATTAAGGTGTATTGTAAAATGTCTTGTTTCAGTGTTGGGTTATACTTAGCTTCAGCCTCTCGTGTCATATCTGCTTCCAAAAAAACTACATGTCAATAGTCCAAATGCCAAACTCAAGGCTTATTCTGCAATCCACTGACTTCACAGTGATTATGTCCAATTATTATCTAAAGTGTATTGTGCTTTTCCTTAAACACACATTGCCAAACAATCTCTCAATAAGATTTCCATCAAAATAAGACACACAAACTGTAGCTTTGACCAGTTAACCTCTGCATAGATACGGGCTATCTGAGAAGTCTTGTCAACTACAAACATTGACATTAGTTGAAAGACCACTGTTTTGCTCAAAATGAGATTAAGTACTTGATAAGAGAGTGATTTATGACCCCCATAAACCTTAGTCCCACCTCCAAATCCCTTTGATGTGGCACCTGTCACTCTGACATCTCTGACCTTTGACCCTCTTAGCTTTTATGACTTGTTTGTTTATTGTTTTATTGACCCCTCATAAAAGATGTTGCTCAATAGTGGGGTGATAAGACTTTATTGCCCCTTTGATGTGAAACCTGTTATAGTGTCCTTAGTAGGTCATTATAGTCAACGATTAAACCATTATAGTCAATGATGATAGTATGACTTGTTTAGCTGTTTATTGTTTTATTGCCCTCCTCATAAAGGATGTTGCTCAATAGGGGGTGATAAGACTATTGCCCCTTTGATGTGACACCTGTTGTAGTATCCCCCTAGTAAGCCATTATAGTCAATGATGATAGTATGACTTGTTTCGGTCACCTGTTGTGGTTGTAATGCCCTCTATAAGGATGTTGCTCAATAGGGGGTGATAAGACTATTGCCCCTTTGATGTGACACCTGTTGTAGTATCTCCCTAGTAAGCCATTATAATCAATGATGATAGTATGACTTGTTTCGGTCACCTGTTGTGGTTGTAATGCCCTCTATAAGGTAATGTTCTTTAATAGTGGGTTACTATTACTTATTGACTCTTTTGTGGTAATATAAGGTTATATGACAGCAGTGAGGGTTAGCAGTGATCTTCAGCATGGAGTCAAAGGTACAAAGACCCCTTTCATACTGTGCATAGAATCGAGAAACGTTGTGGTTTAAATAGATAAAGTAACAACTATAATACACTGATATACATTCCATTAAACATGACTAAATACTGACATCAGGGAAGTTGAGTGTTCCTTGCTTTTAAAAAGTTAAATTTCGATTTTACTAAGCAACATGATTTTTTTGGCAGCTTTCACATTTCAATGTATTTAAGGCAATTATTATTTTACATTGTGAGAATTGCTACCATTTGTCTCTACATATGGTCTGTATCACATCAAAGGGGCAATAGTCGTATCACCCCCTATTGAGCAACATCCTTATAGAGGGCATTACAACCACAACAGGTGACCGAAACAAGTCATACTATCATCAATGACTATAATGGCTTACTAGGGGGATACTACAACAGGTGTCACATGGGGCACTAGTCTTATCACCCCCTATTGAGCAACATCCTTATAGAGGGCATTACAACCACAACAGGTGACCAAACAAGTCATACTATCATCATTGACTATAATGGCTTACTAGGGGATACTACAACAGGTGTCACATCAAAGGGGCAATAGTCTTATCACCCCCTATTGAGCAACATCCTTATAGAGGAGGGTAATAAAACAATAAACAGCTAAACAAGTCATACTATCATCATTGACTATAATGGTTTCATCGTTGACAATGACCTACTAAGGACACTATAACAGGTTTCACATC